>NC_057863.1:389320981-389623066 GCF_019393635.1 Dromiciops gliroides
GATTCCAGAGGTACTAAGGAACCACTGAAATGTATTGAATGGGAGGGAAGGTGACATATAGATGTATACCATCTTCCCAGCAATGAAGGCTTAAAGTCTCATTCATCTTTGATTCTTCCTTACTTCCCACATTTAACCACTTGTCAAATTCTCTAGATTTTACTTTTTTGATATGTCTCACATTGGTCCTCCTTTCCAGTTTCACTAACACCCTCGTTCAAATCTTCATCTCGGTTGCACCTGGATTATTTTAAGAGCTTCCCTAACTAGTCTCCTTGCCTCTGATCTCTCCGTTCTGCAATCCATCCTTTACATAGCTGCCCACATAATCTTCCTAAGGCACAGATCTGATCCTGTCACTGCTTGTCACTACTTCTCAAAAACTTTCATTGACCCCATAGTACATACAAGATAAAACAAATTCTTAGCCTGGCATTCAAGGCTCCTCCATAATTGGTCTCCCATTTTACTTCACACTAGGGGAGCCTTCACATATTCCATATTCTAGCCACGTTTGACTAATAACTATTCTTTAATCTTGCCCTACTCTTTCCTGCCTCTGGCCATGTGTGTAGATTATGGCCCTTGCCTGGAATGGAAACATCTTCACCTGCCAAAACCTTATCATTGCTTCACCACATACCTTAGGTGACACCTCCTCCGTGAAGCCTTAGCCCAGCTCTCCAAATGGAAGTGATCCCTCTCTCTTCGAATTAATCCCGTTCTCCTCTTTTTAACCCCTTCCATACATTATCACAGTCTCAATTGTAATATAATTATTTGTGCGTGTATTTGCCTGGTACCTCTCTTAATTAGACTATACACCTCTGGAGGGCAAGGGTTATGTTTTCTTCTTCGTGGCCTGGTAATCACCCAATGCTGTGATTTGCCTGTAGCAGGTACTTAATAAATAAGTACTCCTTGAATTGAGTCAAGTGGGAAGGCCTCCTTGGGATCCAGGAAATCGTAAAGGTGCCAAAATTATTTCAGGAGTCCCACAGTACAGCTCCAAGTGTATCAAACAACTTAGTGCATTCTCTTAGATGAGGAGTGAGTGTGGCAATCCCTTTGGGAAATCTTATCTCTCAAGGGAGTTGTGAGGAACAGCAATGAGGTAATATCTATAAAGTGCTTAGCACAGTGCCTGGCACATAGTAGACACTATTAAATGCTTATTTCCTTCCCATTCCCCCTGGAGTCTAATTTGCCCATCACACCAGATCTTTCTTTTGTTTTCTTTTTTTGGGGGGGGGCAATGAGGGTTAAGTGACTTGTCTAGGGTCACACAGCTAGTAAATGTCAAGAGTCTGAGGCTAGATTTGAACTCAGGTCCTCCTGAATCCAGGGCCGGTGCTTTATCCACTGTGCCACCTAGCTGCCCTCACATCAGGTCTTTTCACCCTGCCAAAGCATGTTGATATGACACTGGGCCAGCTAGGAGGCACAGTACATAGAACTTCAGATCTAGAGTTAGGAAGACCCGAATTCAAATGTGACCTCAGAAACTTACTAGTTGTTTAACAAGCCATTTAACCCCTTTGCCTCAGTTTCCTCATCAGTAAAATGGGGGTAATAATGGCATCTGCCTCCTAGGGTTGTGAGGATCAAATAACATAAAAATCACAAAGGGCTTTCTACAGTGCCTGGTATATACATAGTAAGCACTATAGAACCGTTAGCTAGTATTATTATCCTGGGCTTTTGGAATCAATTTTGTCTGAATGAATGAGAATGAAATTAACAAAAAGGTCCTTGAATCTACAAACATGATATTCTCTTACCCCTGAAACCACACTGTCCTCTCTGGTTCCTGCCCTTTGGTGCTTGAAGGACAGGTAGATGTCCTGACCCAAAGCCAGAGGTAAACTAAGACATAAGAATCTGGAATGGGCACTCCCCATGGAAGTCTAGAGGGATCCAGAGAGCAAAGACAAGGAGGCTGGAAGGAGCTCAGAAAAGACAGAAAAGCCTGGTCTTGTCAAGACGGTCTAGTGGATAGAGGGCTGTCTGGGGAGCCAGGAATTCTTGAATCTCATTTTAGCTCTGTGTGGAAAAAAGCCATTTTATCTCTCAGGATCTCAGATTCCTCATATGTCAGATGAGAATACTACTACGGGCCCTACCTAACCCAGGAGGATCACATGAGATAATGGGTGGGACAGTACTTTGAAAAAGCATAAAGTGCTATTCAAGTACAAGGGGGTGATTAATATTACGGCCATGGGTGGCAGGGTGCTCCCTCTTCCTGACCCAGACATGCCTTAAAGGAGAGGGAAGGGCTCAGAAGGTGCTGTCTAGAATACAACTTCATCACTGTCAAATCCATTTGGTGTTCTCTCTCTGTTCAAAGACTTCCGGCAGCTTGACAGCACAGCCCAGAACACAAGATTCCCTAGGGGAACACTCATAACACTAGGGAACACACCCACAGGCACAAAGGGGAAGACACTCAGGAACACTTGAGCCCTGTGCTATCCTCCTTTTGATTTGACAAGGCCCTTCTTATCTCCCCTCTTCATCTTCCAAACGCTGTGAGTTTTTGCACATAACATATGATGAAGGCTAGTTTCTAAATACCTGAAAGTGGAAGTCCTATTCCTGTGTGATTAGATTTGTTGGTTGCAGGCAACCCCAAAGTGAAATATACTGCTGCCCCCCTCCAGGCGGTCAGCTATAGCTGCCACATTCCCTCCTTCCAGGTCCGGCTCAGATGCCCAGCCTTTCCTTCTGTGCTAACAAAGGAATACTAATTGGAAAATGAAGAGTTCTGCCTATTTAGTCAATTGCCACATCTGGCTGCTTCTTTCTACATGGCTACTATTCTTTCCTGTCTTTCCTTTTAATGTCTTCTGCTGTCCTGGTCCAAACCCTTCATATCTCTCACCTGGGAAACTGAAACCTCCTCATGAGACTTAACAATGCTTAAATCATACTTGTTCCATTCACCCTTACCATCATTCCTCTTAGATTAAGGAATGGAAGACCTCTAAGAAAAATCTAAGAAGAAAGATGGAATAAACCATTAACAGCCACAAGCACCCTCTTAATCAATTAGCTAATTGGAGAGTCTTGGAGGGATTGGGGCATAGTATAGGTCAGTTTTTTTTTTTTTTAAGTAAGGCAATTAGGGTTAAGTGACTTGCCCAGGGTCACACAGCTAGTAAGTGTAGTGTCTGAGGTCGGATTTGAACTCAGGTACTCCTGACTCCAGGGCCAGTGCTCTATCCACTGCGCCACCTAGCTGCCCCTAGGTCAGTTTTTAAATGCTAAGCTGTGGGGGAGGGGAGGGGGAAGCAGACTGGAGGAGAGCCATAGAGTTGCACCCTGGGGAGCTGGAGGGGTTCATGAGGGTCCTCAGAGTCTGGTACAATGGGTGCTAAGAAAGGGAAAGGGAAGAGGAAGAGGGTCTAGAGAAATCTCTGAAGATAATTTATATGGGCAAATATGTTGAGATGAAAAGAGCACTAGATTAGAAATCAGGAGATCTGTGTTTTAGTTCTGACACAAACTAATTTGGGTAAGCTATTTTTCTCTTTGGGCCTCAGTCTTCTCATCTATAAAATGGAAAGGGTTGGATTCGTTAATTATGGCTGATACTTCTATAGCACTTTAAGCTACATCCAGGTCTTTACAGACATTATCTCACTTGATAATTTTTTGAGGTCCCTTCCAACTCTTCACATCTGTTATTCTCCTTCATAATTTTGCTAAGAGCTGGTCTGATCAGTGTCTCTGTTCAGGAGATAAAGGAGACTCTTGTGTATGGGGATTAAATAGGGACTTTCTGAATGTAATTGTCTTAGACCCATGACCTGAACTTTCATCTGTTCCTAGCAGCCCAGGATAGTGGTGTCCTCACCATCTGAGACAAGGCAGATTTATAGACTTCCCCACGGGCAGGAGGTGAGTGTTGGTGCACTGTGACCAGCAATTAGGGAACCCCTCCACATGTGTTCAGGGGAAGGCCCTGGAGCTTTTCAGAAACCACATGTTGGAGCCCTGGAGGTTCCCCTGTTCAAAAGATGATTCATTACCCGCCTGCAGTTTAGACGGAAGGAATTTGAGTCAAAGCCACAGTAAAGGAAACCCAGGCGCTCAGCAGTTCCCTTGTCTCTGGCCCTTCAGGATCTGATGATGTGATTTGAAGTAACGCGTCCTCTATGAGACCTTTCCTGAACCACCACATCTTAAAATGATCTTGCCCTCCCCTACATCCTGACTTGTCAGTTCCATTCATTGGACAACCATCCAGATCCTTGCCTTGCTTGGGGTATCTTTCTTATCACTGAACTTTTCATGAATTTATGTCTAGTCCTCTTCAGTACTACCAGTTCTGGTCAAACTGGTCTGCTCATTCTTCCCTATGTGGGATGTTGCATTTCACCACCTCTGTGAATTTACATGAGTAGTCTCCCATATCTAGAATGCACTGCCATCTCACCCATGCATGCCTCCTGGAATCCCTCCCTTCTTTCAAAGCTGTAGCAGGAACAATTTCTACAAGGGTCCCCTGCCATGAAAGCTAAGCTAGTTAGTTCTTTCTTCAAAAGGCAAGGAAGTTTCCCTCAAAATTTGATTGGCCTAGAGGCCAAGAGGGGCAGCTAAATGATGCAGTTCAAATCTGGCTTCAGACACTGACTAGCTGTGTGACCCTGGGCAAGTCACTTGATTCTGTTTGCCTCAGTTCCTCATCTGTTAAATGAGCTGGAGAAGGAAATGGCAAACCACTCCAGTATCTTTGCCAAGAAGACACCAAAAATGGGGTCACGAAGAGTCAGATATTACCAAAATGATGGAACAACAAAAAGGGTGCAAGAGCTTAATCCAGGTCACTGTTCATGTGGTTTTCTAGTCCCCAAAGGTCATAAAAGAGGTCCACACATGGAGGCAGCACCCTTCAAACTGTCCCATTATTTTAGTCATGGTATTGCATATCCTTTAAGCAAATCTCCTTTTGATGATTGAATGATCTACAGGTGTTTAATTTAGTTCCTGTGCTAAGCCTACACTAACAAGAGTAGGGCCAAAATAAGGCCTACCTTAGTACAAAAGCGCAGCTCAGATATGACCTCCTCATGGGCTCTTCTCCTAATCTCTGCAGTACTGACACCCTCTGCTGCTGCATAACATTACTTTGTCTTTTTCTTCCCATCCTTCCCCCAGGACACTGCAAGCTCTTTGACAGCACAGACTATATCGTTGTTGTTTGTTCTTTGAATCCGTAGCCTACCACAATTCCTTGCACTAGTAGGCATTTAATAAATATTCATGGAATAAACCGGGCTGTCCTTTTTCACCTCCAGCCCCCATAGATTGTAGCCTCTGAAGGGCCTCAGAGACCAGGCAATTTTTTTTTACCTTTGCCTTCCTAGTGTCCATTTTATTTGTTTAGATCAGGCCCATGATTTCATTGGTGGGGAGAGAGTTCTCAGTGATGAACTTCTACCAAGGAAGGTCACTACCTGTTCTACTACTTTGAGAGTTGTCTAATACAACAGTCTATGTCAGAGACAGGTTTTCTGACTCAGAGACCGACTCTCCCCTATACCATGCTACTTCTTGATCTGATCATAATAGATGTTTAGTAAATGTTTGTTGAAGAGAATTAAGTTAAATGAAAATTTATTTAGTGACTTTAGACTTAAATATCCCTAAATATTGTCAACTCACGGATAAGCTTCCTGAGGTCATGAACCAGATTTTACACTTCCCACAGCACCTAGCATAGGGCCTTGTACAAGGTAGATATTCAATATATGCTTATTAAGTTAAATAGGGGCCCTTTCTCTTTCTTTCTCTTATATATGTATGAGAGCCTCAGTTTCCTTCTCTGCATAACTAAAGGAGTTGTACTAGACTACCTCCAGTGTTCCAACTATAAGCCCCATGAGTCCATGGTCTTATGATTTTATAATTCTATTTGCCTGGATGAAATATGGCTTAAAAGGAATTATTGGGAAATAGCTGTAAAGAAGTAAGCAAGGGGCAGCTAGGTGGCGCAGTGGATAGAGTACCGGCCCTGGAGTCAGGAGGACCTGAGTTCAAATCCGGCCTCAGACACTTAACACTTACTAGCTGTGTGACCCTGGGCAAGTCACTTAACCCCAATTGCCTCACTAAAAAAAAAAAAGAAAAAAGAAAAAAAAAAGTAAGCAAGATCATTGCATCCTGAGATGGTAGAACATGTTCTCCATTAGTGTCATCTCTTGCCTATGCTTTCCCAAGGTTATCCAGAGCATGGGTCACTGTTCCTTCCACATAGTGTCACTAGTGGTTGTCTACCACTGAGAGAGAGGGTGTGGGTGAGAGAGATGCTGGAGGTCCTTGATCTTCAGTGAAATGGAGGAAAATGTCAAGGATTGCCCTACTACTGAGAGGTTCCTCCCCTTATTTTAGACTGGCTTGAAGGTTTAGGTGATGTCCCTTGGCCACCAAGGTCAGAAATGAGATCCCCTAACCCTCAGGTGCTGCTTTAGAAACCTCTAGCATAAACAGGGCACCATAAAAAATAGCTCTTTTAGTTCGAGGACTAGTCAAGGAGGCCAACCATTGACATGGATTTGATCTGCACAGAGGTTTACTTGGCCATTTTCCACAGGTTCCCTAGTCTTTGGTAGCTTTCTATCTTGTAAGGGGGCAGGGAAGAGGGAAGGCCAGAACCCAGGGAGAGAGGGCAAGCCCGTGTCAATCACTGGAAACGTCTCTAATTCTTTGCCTTGCCAAGGCTAGTTTATGAGGATAATAGGAAGGGTGGCACATTATTTGAGTTTCCCCCTTCCACCCTTTACCACTATCCCTATAATATTTTTATAGATGCCAGCCATGCTCAGACCAGGAGGTAAGACATAGCATTTTAAGACTGGGGAAATGTCTGAGAGGGCTATTAAACGTATGTCATATAATCTCATAATTATGTTGCACAATCTCAACTGGGCCCTCACTGCTGTAAGGCAATACTTTTATACTTCACTAAATTGATTCACTATCTCACTCACCATAGTAGTTTTTCTGAATTGTTCACCCCTCCTCAAGCCTCCCATGGCTCCCCTTCTCCCCACCCTCTCAGCTGAGAATCTGGCCTCATATTTCACTGAAAAAATTAAGGCTATTGACAGAGAGCTCCCTCTTATCCTCCTACTCCCTCATATCACTCATTATATTCTCTTACCATTTTTTAAATCGTACAAGTATTATTTTCTAGTTACAAGTAGAGATAGTTTTCAACATTTTTTTTCAGGGCAGTGAGGGTTAAGTGACTTGCCCAGGGTCACACAGCTAGTAAGTGTGAAGTATATGAGGCTGGATTTGAATTCAGGTCCTCTTGAATCCAGAGCCAGTGCTTTATCTACTGCACCACCTAGCTTCCCCCACAACATTTGTTTTTATGATTTCTAGTTCTAAATTTTTCTCCCTCCTTCCCTTCCCTCACCCCTCCCCAAGACAGCAAACAATCTGATATAGGTTATATATGTACAATCACATTAAACATATTTCTGCATTAGTCATGTTGTGAAAAAAGAATCAGAACAAAAGGGAAAGCCTCAAAAAAGAAAAAAAGAAAAGTAAAAAAAAGTAGAAACAGTATGGTTCAATCTGCATCCAGATTCTATAGTGCTTTTCTCTGGATATGGAGAGCATTTTCCATCATGAGTCCTTTGGAATTATCTTGGATCACTGTATTGCTGATCTTCTCGCTGTTTTCTCCTTTACCTCTGTCTGACATGAAGAAGGGCAGCTAGGTGCCATAGAGCACTGGGCTTGGAGTCAGAAAGACTCATCTTCATGAGTTCAAATCTGGCTTCAGACACTTACTAGCTGTGTGACCCCGGGCAAGTCACTTAACCCTGTTTGCCTCAGTTTCTCATCTGTAAAATGATCTGAAGAAGAAAATGGCAAACAACTCCGGTATCTTTTCCAAGAATACCCCAGAATGGGATCATAGAGAGTTGGGCACAGCTGAAATGAATGAACAACAAAAAAACACGAAGAAATGGATCTTTGTCTTGGTAAGGCAACCCCCTCTAACATGAACAAGTGATCCTATTCTTTTCCATCTTCTCCAGCAGATTCCACTATCTATCATTTCAACTCTCACTAATTAATTTTTAGTCTCTGTCTAGTGGCTGCTTCCCTACTTCCTACAAACACGTATATGTGTTCTCCATCCTTAAAAAACAAACAAAAAACCTCTTTCTTGAGTCATACATACCTCTACTCTTGCTTGATCCCACAAATCCCTATATTTTTGCTCCCTTTTGGGTTTAAACTTCTTGAGAAGGTCTACAATCAGTCTCCACTTCCTTTCCTTTCATTCTCTTCTTAACTTTCTGGAGTCTGACTTTCTACCTCATTATTCAATGAAAATGTTCTCTCTAAAGTGACCAATGATCTCTTTTTTTACTAAACCTAATGGTCTTTTTTTAGTCCTCATCCTTCTTGATCTCTCTATGGCCCTTGACACTGAGGATCACTTTCTTGATAACTCTTCTTCCAAGGTTTCCATGACACCCCTCTCTCCTGGTTCTCCTCCAATCTGTCTGACTGCTCTGTTTCCTTTGCTGGATTTTCATTCAGAGACTGCTTACTAACTGTGGGTGTCCCTCAAGGATCCTTCTTGGTTCCTTTTCTCTTATTCCTCTAAATGATTTTGCTTAATGTTCTCATCAGCAACCATGGATTCAAGGCTCATTTCCACACAGATGATTCTCATATCTATTTATCCCACTCTGACCTTTCTCCTGACCTCCAGTCTCACCTTTCCATCTGCCTATTGGGCGTCTTAGACTGGATGTTTTGCAGGCATCTTAACCTCAACATGTCTAAAACTGAACTCATTATCTTCCTAGTCACTCAGGCTCACAACTTAGGTGTCCTCCTTGACTCTTCACTCTCTCTTACCCCCATATTTCCAAGCTGTTGCCAAGTCCCATGGATTCTTTTTAACATCTCACAAATGTATCCCCTTTTATCTTCCAACACTGCCACTACCTTGGTGCATAGCCTCATCACTTCAGCTCTGGAGTATTGCAACAGCCTGCTTGTTTGGTCTGCTTGCCACAAGTTTCTCTTCACTCCAACCCCTCCTCCTTTTAGATGACAGGGTGATTTTCCTAAAGCACCAATCTGACTATGTCGCCCCTCTGCCCAATAAATTTATCCAATGCCTTCCTATTGCCTCCAGAGTTCAATATTACATTCTCAAAGCCCTTTATAAGTTGGCCCCCTCCCACCTTTCCAGTCTCCTCACATCTTGTTCCCTTCCACAGACTTCCTGGTCTAGCAGTGCCTGCCTTCTTTCTGTTCCTTGGTCAGGATGCTTCATTTTCTGACTTTTTTCCTTATTATGCTTGTAATTCTTTTTTTTCCCCCTTTTTCTTTTTGTGGCTCTCCCAGCTTCCTTAAAGACTCAGGTAAAATTCCACCTTTTGCATCCCCGTCACCCCAACTCTACTCCCTGTCAAACTGGTAGTGTTTTCTCACTGAAATTACCTTCCATATACTCTATATGATAGCTTGTACCAACACAGTTGTTTGTACGTTGTCTCCCTCTTAGAATGCAAGCTCTTTGAGAATAGGCATTGTTTTTGCTTTTCTTTGTATCCTCGGTACTTAGTACATACAGTGCCTGCCCCATAGGGTTTCATGAATGCTCTATCTTGTTATCATCTAACTATACCTACTTTTACTCTCTCTCTCATCCCTCATCTATCTTTATCTTTATTGTATACCAGTTTACATTGTTTCATTATCATTTCATATATTTTACTTATTTTGTCTCCCCAAATAGTTTGCCAGTCCCTCAAAGGTCAGGGACTCTTGTCTTTTCTTGTGTCCCTCCATAGCATCCCCATATAGTGCTGAAGACACCATCATCTTCATCATCATCTTCTTCTTCATCATCATCATCATGATGCCATTTATGGTTTATAAAGTAGTTTCTTCACAACAATCCTGTGAAGTAGCTAGTGCAAGGATTACCTCCAATTTATGGATGAGGGAACTGAGGTTTAGGGAGATTAAGGGAAAACTGCCCGAAGGTAGTATGGTAAGTAAAGGTCAGAGCCATGACTAAGCCTCTAAGGCCTGAGGGCTTTCTGCCTCATAATGCAGCCTCACTAGCTGCTCAATAAACCTTTGTGAGTTGCATAATATGGAATGAAGGTGACTGAGTTGCCAGTAACAGCTCCAGAAGTGGAAGGGGTCCCCCCCAAGACAGCTCCTGTCACTGGCCCTGAGCTAAGGCTCTCACTTCAGGGGGTGTCTGTCTGCTACTTGTAAAGCCTCTACAAGCAATGCCTTGAGGACCCAAGCAGAAACACTTGGATGTGGTTGCTCCTGTCCCGAGGAGGGGAATCTGATATCCCAACATACCCTGGGCTCATGCTGCACCGGGAAGAGGGTAGATGGTGGAGGTGGAGAGCACAGGTGCCTGCCTCCTATTACGAATCTTTTTCTGGCATGGTTCTACTTACTTCCCAGGTGGTCATTTAATGGAGAGAGGCCCCCTGGGAAATCACAAAGGATTAGGGAGACCCTAAGGAGGTGCATGGGGGTGGGAGGAGCTTCTTGAAACTGGCTAATTCCCTCTCTAAATTTCTCCACCTTCAGGCAGCACCACTGCTTATGGAGTCCTCCCTTCGAGGAAGCAAGTGATTTGGCTGGGGGTTCTAGTGGGGATAAAGAGAAGATAAGTCCTGAGTGGGAGGAGAGTGGAGGAGGCTGTGAATCTGGAAACCTTGAAGGCCTTGCCAAACCTCACAATCCGAAGACAGCAGCGGAATTCATCTTCGGCTCATAAACAGAGTGTGCAGTTATGGTGTCAGGCTAGGGGGATGACGGCATCCAGTTTGTAATGGAGACTGTCTCTGCAAAAATGATTAATAGTGACAACCTGGACTCAACCTGGCCTATTGTGACTGGGGGAATCACTAAGTACTCCCTCCACAGGAACCGAATGACCAAGGTGGTGGATGTCCACCACCCTTCCCCCAGTATATAAAAAAAGTGAGCATCAGAAAGCCTGAGTAACCTGCTTAAGGTCACACAGCACATTTGAGGCAGAATAAAGGCCTGAGATGTAAAAAAGGCTTTGGAGAAAACAAGTGACCCACTGCCATTCTCTTTGTAGGAAGTCAGGCTCAGAGGAAATTGAGATTTTCTGAGTTTCAAACATTTGTGGCACTTTGTGGGCCAAATTCTGTCCTTCCACACCTCCTCCCCACTCCACCCCACCCCACTTCTATCCCCCTCCAAAAGGGGAAAAAAACCCTTTCAATGTTTCACAAAGGCATGAAAGAGCTCTCAGAAAATAAGGTTTTGATGAGATCAGTGTTGAAGAATCAGGCATATGGAATGAATTCCCTTTAAATACACGTGGGCTTTAAAGAGAAGGGAGGAAGAAATAGAGCACTTGGCTCAGGGTGCTGCGGAGTTTTGCAGAACTCCAGGGTGTTAGAAAAAAAGAAGTGTGTAAATGCAGGGGCCAGGAGGCAGCTCCCACCCACCCTTGGACCCCAGGAGGCTGGAGGTCATGCCCTGGGTGATCTGGGACTTGGTGGTAGGAGAGGAGGTGATGCTAGTGGAGGTGGTCATCAGATTGCTCTATTATTTGTCTTCTGTCTTAGTGAATGCTTTAAAGCCCATGGTCGATGCCTCGGTGAAATTCGGCAGTGGTCACATCATTATCTGTGGCGGTACCTGATGTTAGTGAGATGCTTGGTTCCCAAAACAAAGCTGGCTCACACTTGACCCACATGCATTCTTTCGTTTGAGCCTCACAACAGCCCCATGAGTTGTGAAGGGTATATATTGTTATCTCTAGTTTTTCAGATGAGTAAACTGAGGGTCAGAGGGGTTGGACTTGCTCATGGTTATATAGCAAGTAGGTGGCTAGGTGGGGCTAACTAAGACTCAGCTTTGTCTACCTCCTATTCTGGTGCTTTCCCCACAGTGCTATAATCTCACTTCTGTCAGCACCAAGCATGGTGCCTTGCACAGTATAGGGTCTTAATAAATGTTTGTTTCATGAATTGAATGAATGAATGAATGAATGAATGAATGAATGAATGAGGGACAGCGTGGGATAGTGCAAAGATCCCTGCATTTAGCATTAGAGAATCCAGGTTTCAATTCCAGCTTTGACATTATTACCTTTGTGACCTAGAATCATTCAATTACTCTCTCTGCATCTTGATTTCCTCATCTGTAAATTAAAGGTTTTGCATTATATGATTCTCAAGGTTCCCCTGAATGAAAGAACATCATTTGGTAGAGCATGGCAAGGTACCATTTTTGTTCTCAACCTTGTCCTTCCTCTGCTCTCTTCCTGTTCTAGGGAGTGCCTGGGACAGCTACCTTCCTCTTTGCCCTCAGCTCTTTCCTTCCCTTATTCCCTTCCTCTCTCCCCCAAGAGATCCAAACTCAACATGTTCTGAAGTTCCAATAACAGACCTAAACTCTCCCCTCTGAGGGCAGTCAGTCTCAGGCATCAAATTTGGCCTTCTTCTAAGGCAACGGCATTGTTTTCTTGCAAATCTGTTTTGAATAAACCACATTTTCATCCTCTTGAACAGTAATCCCAAGTATTAGAGGAATATTGTGAAATGTCAGTCCTTTCTGGAGGAATCTCGGCAGCATGTTTTAATGTTCAGCATCACATATGGGGACAATAAATACTGGAAATATGTGGAGCAGAACAGGATGGGAGCGTGTTTGGCTCTCTGTAGCGCTTCCCGTTGCCCTGGTGCCTGATTTTTACATCACAATAAATTAGACATTGATGGGAGAGTGGCAGAGCTACTACCATGTGCTTGAGACAGATTCTTTGGAGAAGAGAGTGGGATGAGGGGTCATCAAATCAGAAATTTTTAGAGCTGCAAGGGCCTTAAAGATCATTTATCCCAACTTGTTCAGGGTCATACATGTGAGTGGCAGGTTTTGAACCTAGTTTGTCTAAACTCTCTGTTATCATTCTGTTTCATCCTAATGAGGGAGGAGCTAGAGATCTATCAGAAGCAGGGGTGAATACTGAGAAAGGGCACTTAGCCAGGGGCTCCTCCAAACACAAAACTGTAAAGGTAGGGCAGAACCGCAGAAAGAACACTGGAATTGGAGTTGGGAGAACTGGGTTTAGGACCTTGGGCAAGTTAACTTTCCAAACCTCAGTTTCCTTATCTGTAAAATGGAAGCAATGCTGCTTTTACTATCTTGTATGATTGGGAAAATAGGATGAAGCAATGTATGAAGAGCACTTTATAATTGTAAAGTGTCATACAAATTATTACTATTTTGTACGTGATGAAAGGGAGGCATCTAAAACAACCTCACAGGCAGGGCCAGACCTTAACAAATTTGTGCAGGTAGTGATGTCTGCCTGAATTCAGTGCTTCTCTCTCAGAGAGGTGACTAACACGGGAAGCTCCCCTCTTTCCTTCAATAACCAACTCCCCCCGTCTTCCTTCTTTGTCCTTGGCCAGCCCATGCTTCTGCTCAGTGCCACCATCTCCTGGGCCACCACTCCTGGGCTCTTCCTTCCCTACCAACCCCTGTGAAGATGAAAGTGGGACACCCTGGGGAATGGCCACTTCCAGACTGAGCGTACCCATTTTTTTTGCACTGTTGCTTTTTGTTCCTCAACCCAACTGAATCATGGGATCATAGGCTCAGTTGGAAGGGATCTCCGAGACCATCTAGGACAAACTTCAACTCCACTCTTGTTATAGATGAAGTGAAGTCTGGAGAGACTAAGTGTCACTAGGGTCACTCAGGTAGTGTCAGATGTAGGATTTGAATTCAGGCCCTCTGACAGAAGAGCCAGGGCTCTTTCCATTGCACAGTAAAAATTCTGGATTCCATCTCCAGGACTAGAGTTAGGAAGATTTGAATTTAAATTCAGTCTCAGAGAACCAGAAGAACGTTGTGCACAGAGACAGCAATGTTGTTTGATGAAGAACTGTGAATGACTTAACTATTCTTAGCAATACAATGATCCAAGACAATCCCAAAGGACTAATGATGAAGCATACTATCCCACCTCCAAAGAAAGAACCGATACTGATGGAACACAGACCGAAGCATGCTATTTTTCACTTTCTTTCATTTTTTTCTTGTATTCAAGTTTTCTTATACAAAATAACTAATATGGTAATGTTTTATGTATAACCTGTATCTGCTTACCACCTTAGGGAGAGGAGAGGGGAGGGAAGGAGGGATAAAATTTGGAACTCAAAACCTTAAATAAAAATGTTTATTATTTAAAAAAGTAAATCCAGCCTTAGACACTTACTATCTGTGTGACGATGGGCAAGGCACTTAACCCCTGTTTGCCTCAGTTTTCTCATCTATAAAATGGGGTAATAATAAAGCCTACCCCTCAAAGTTGTGAGGATCAAATAAAGTGCTTAGCACAGTGCCTGGCACATCGTTAGCATTATATAAATTAACTATTAATATGTATAATAATTTTTGTTGTTTTTCAGTCATTTTTCCAGTCATGTCCAACTCTTTGTGACCCCATTTTGGGATTTTCTTGGCAAAGATCCTGGAGTGGTTTACAATTTTTTTCTCTAGTTCATTTTACAGATGGAGAACTGGAGCAGAGTTAAATGACTTACCCAGGAAGACACAGCTACTAAATGTCTGAGACTGGATTTGAACTCAGGAAGATGAATCTTCTTGACTTCAGACTCAGTACGTTTTCCAGTGTGCCATCTAGCTGGCCCTATATAATTATATAAGTTAACTATTAATAGCCCTGCTTCCCTTTACAACACCCTTTCCCTCATTTCAGCTTACACAATCCAGTCTAATAGGAAAGAAATCTAATAATAACGGTATTGAATTAAATGATCTCTAAGGTTTCTTCTGGCTCTAAATCCAGGATGCTATGACAGATTAATTCATAACAAAATGTTATGGACTTACTGTGTCATCATTCCTGGTGACATTTGCATTTTAAAACAGACTGGGTAGGGCAGTTAATACTCAACCCAAAGGAATGAACTAGAATGATGGTATTTCAGATTTTCCTTTTTTATTATTTTAATTCTGATCTTGACAAACATGAAATAAAATGAACATTTACATGCACATAGAGGACCAGAAAGAGTATGGTAGGCAAAACTTTGTATTTCCATTTTGTTTAGCATGCTTTTCTTTTAGCATACATGATTACTTTGACCTGTGGCTTTCAAAGCTGTTCTGTTCAAATGTAAGCAAGATGGGTAGGAATTGAGGGAACAAAAGCCTTCCCATCACTCTGTCAAGCTCTGCTCTCTAGGTCACCATCTACTCTATAATTAGCCCTTTTGGTGATAGAAGCCAGGACCTACATTGCATGTGAGGGGAAAGTGTGTCATGGGCCATATGATTTGGCTGTGGTCTAGAGTAGGACCCACAGGGTCCACTTCTGTCACGGTCATCCTGTTTGGCCTGTGATAGAAATTAAGCAGAAGATGTGACTACATTGGGCCCACCAGGGTTACAGAGGATTAGCCATATGGTGGACTGGAGTGAGGAATGGCAATTCTGAGCAGGCTCAATGGGAAGGCCCCTATAGACCAATTCAAATTTCCTGCCTCATCCATCCCCCCCTCAACCCAAACCCATAACAACCAATAACAAACTTCTGTCCTATTCTCTCAAGAACCTGTTTTGCTGTGTGCAAAAGGAATATAGTTTCAATATGTCAATATGGTCACCAACCCTAATGGGAGTTCGCTTCCTTCCTTCCATCAGCTTGACCCTTCAGTTAGCCAGCTCAACAATCCACCATCCTCCAGCCTTGAATATCTTGCCACTTATCCTGCTGCCCCTTTTCCTGCTAGTATGAAATGGGAAAAATTTGCATGGCAAAACATATGCCTTCCCACCTGTCTTATCTTTCCCTTTTGGTAGGATCCAGCTTTGCCCAATGGACATCTAGGTGATGCAGTGGATAGAATGCAGGGCCTGCAGTCAGAACACTCATCCTCTTGAATTCAAATCTTGCTCCAGACACTGGCTAACTGTGTGACTCTGGGCAAGTCACTTAACCCTGTTTGCCTCAGTTTTCTCATCTGGAAAATGAACTTGAAAAGGAAATGGTGAACCATTCCAGTATCTTTGCCAAAAACCTCCAAATGGGGTCACAACGAGTTGGACATGACTGAAAAGGATTGGACAACAACAACAGAAAGCTTTACCCTAAGAAGTTGCCGCCTAGGCCAAGACATGGCCAACTAGGGGGAATTGATTGATGTCCCAGACTCACAAGGCCAGAGGTAAAATATGTTTTTGGCTCTCTCCCTCACTCTTTTTGGTTCCTTCTTTCTACTATCCAATATCGTCTCATTTCAGCTGGGCCCTCTCCACATTCACCACAACAATCCTTTTTATTCATTGCTGCTAGATTCTATCACTGTCTCCATAAAGGTTGTTTCAAACCTCTTCTGTCCAGAAATTCTCAATCCCAGCCCATTTCCACACTCATCCCAGAAGATGCCCTGGGTTTGCACTTATCTGAATTTGAGACCATTCACTGTGATCTCCTTCTCTCCCTTTCTCCATATGTCAAAACCTTGATTTCTATCTATCCTCCCCTCCTTTGCTTCAATCTCAGATGATGAGTTGACTCTTCTTCCTACTAAGCACAGACCTCTCATTGTGCCCTTGATTTCTTCATTTCCCATCTCTTCTGGGGAGTTGGCTCATCAGCATTTTCTCTGTCTGTCTCTTTATTTATTGGTTCTTTCTTCAGTACCTATAAATATGTACCACATTAAAAAAAGTCAGCCATTTCCTCAAGCTATCAATCTAGATCTTTTCTATCTACTGTTAAATACCCAGAAAGAGTAGTTTGATTCACTACCTCTACTTGCTGATCATCCATCCACAGGGTTCTGTTCTGGGACCTCTTCTCTTCTCCCTCCATCCTATTTCACTTGGTTTGATGCTCTCATCAGCTCCTGTGGTTCAATGATCATTTCTATGCTGATGATTTTCTTTCTTTCTTTCTTTTTTTTGATTGGTCAGTGAGAGTTCAGTGACTTGCCCAGGGTCACACAGCTAGTAAGTGTCAAGCATTTGGGGCCAGATTTGAACTCAGGTCCTCCTGAATCCAGGGCCAGTGCTTTATCCACTGCACCACCTAGCTGCCCCTCAATGCTGATGATTTTCAAATCTATCTATCCTGCCCTATCCTTTCTGCTGATCTCCCATCTCCAACTGCCTTTCAGACATCTCGAACTGGATGTCCTATAGATATCTTTAACTGAACATGTCCAAAACGGAACTTGATATTTTTTCCTCTCAAACCCTCCCCTCTTCCTAGTTTCCCTATCACTCTCTAGCATACACCATCCTCCCAGTCACCCAGGCTCATCACTTGGATGTCATCCTTGACTCCTCACTCTCTCACAGCCCCACTTCCATATCCTATCTATTGCTAATGCCTGTGAATTCTGCCTTTGTAACATCTCTCCCATTCACCCCCTTCTCTAACAATGCCACCGCCATGGTACAGGCCCTCATCAACTCATATGTGGATTGCTGAAATAGCCTGTTGATGGGTTTCCCTGTTTCAAGTCTCTCCTCACTCCAATCCAATGTCCACACATGCCAAAGTGATTTGCCTAAAGCATAGGTTTGATCATGTCATCTCCTAGTTTACAAACTTCAGTGGCTCCCTCTTACCTCTAGGATCAAACATAAAATTCTCTGGCATTCAAAGCCCTTCATAACTTTGCCTCCCTCCCCCACCACTTTTCCAATATTTCTTGCACCTCATATCCTTCCACGTACTCTGTGATCCAGTGACACCGGCTGCCTTGCCCCTCCTCACATGAGAGACTCCATCTCCTAACTCTAGGCATTTTCACTGGCTGTTAGCCCATGCCTGAAGTGTTTTTCCTCCTCATCTACAGCTTCCAGATTCCTACAAGCTCCAGATAAAACCCCCACCCCCTATAGCAAGCCTTTCACAAATCCTCTTAATTCTTGTACCTTCCACGTGTTAATTATCCCCAATGTCTCCTCTATGTAACATGCATGTACGTATGTTTGTTTGCATACTTGTACAGTGTGATTGTTTGCATGTTTTCGCCCTTATAGGCAGTCAGCTGCTTGGCAGCAGAGACTGTCTTTCACCTTTCTTTCTTTTCCCGGCATTTAGCACAGTGCCTGGCACATAGGAGACACTTAATAAATGTTTATTGGTTTATTGATTGTGGGATCTAGCCTCTGGCCCTGCTACTCTATGGAAGCATCTCTCTCAAAGGTTTCCAATACTCTTTTTTTTTTTTTTTTTGGTGAGGCAATTGGGGTTAAGTGACTTGCCCAGGGTCACACAGCTAGTAAGTGTTAAGTGTCTGAGGTCAGATTTGAACTCCGGTCCTCCTGAATCCAGGGCCGGTGCTCTATGCACTGCGCCACCTAGCTGCCCCGGGTTTCCAATACTCTTGACTGCTAAACCAAATGACCTTTTCTCAGTCGTCCTCTTCCTTGACCTTTCTGTAGTATTTGGCCTTACTGACCCCCTTGGTTTTCTGGATACTCTCCCAAGGTTTCAGGGATATTGCTCTGTCTCCTTCTCTTTCTCCTCTCTATCTGAATGTTCCTTGTGGGTCCCTTTCATTGGTTCTCTGTCCTATTTCTGCCTCCCATATGGAACTGTCTCCAAAACCTCTGTCTGAGGCTTTCTTCTTTGTTTCTACCTACAATTTTCTCCCTTTGCAATGTCATCGGCTCCTGTTAGGTCAGCTACCACTTACGTGAAGATGACTTCTAAATGTATCTGTTCAGTCCTAATCTCCCCAGAGAACTCTAGCACATCACCCTCAAAGGACTACTGTACATCTCCTCTTGACTGTCTCCCTGGCACCTCAAATTCAGCATGTCCAAAACTGAACTCTCCCTCTCCTCAATTTGTCCCTCCTCTAACCTCCCCTATTTTTAAAAATGGCAGCTAACACCTCCCCAGTCCACCGTGCTTGAGAACTTGGAATCGTCTTTAATTCTTCTTGACATACTCCACATCTAATCAATTGTCTGGTCTTGTCAATTTTACCTCCACAATCTTTCTCTGATCTGATTGCTCCTTTCCACTCCCTAGTCTAGGCCTTCATCTCTTCTTAACTTAACTATTATAATAGTCTAGCTGATTTCCCTCCCTCTAGACGCTCTCCTCTCAATTCATATTTATATAGCTAACAAAATAGTGGGTCTCCCTCTCTTTAGGTGCTTCCCTCTCAATTCATATTCATATAGCTAAGAAAATAAAAAAAAATTCATATAGCTGCATCATTTGTTAAAAACTTTTCCACGGCTTTCTGTTCCCATAGGATCAAATAAATTTCATGTAGTAGAGGCTGAATTGAACCATCTTGGGGACTATTTGTATGGTGCTCCCTGGGATGACCTCTATAGAACAATTAACCTCCATTACCCTGGCATTTCAGGACTTTACAGTCTGGATCCAACCTATCTTTCCAGTCTCTTTGTACCTTACATGCCTTCACATATTCTCGGTTTCTGCCAAATTGAATCACTGGCTATTTCCCGATCTTGACATGATACTTCTAGTTTCCATTCTCAGGCTTTCCCTTTTGTCTGGAATGGACGTCCTCATTATCTCTGCCTCTTAAGTCTTCCTTGTCCTTCAAGGCTCAGCTTGTCCTCCTCCTCCATGAAGCCTTACCTGATCCCAGCTGTAAGTGGTCTCTCCCTCCTCACATTTTCCTAGATCACTCCAGCTCTCCCCCTTTCCCCTACCATATTTGATGCTCTCATAACTATTACTGCATGTATTTTACCTCCTCTAGTAGATGGTAAGATTTTTGAGGACAGGGGCTGTGTGTCCTTTTACAATTTTGTATCCTAAGTGCTTTGCATCTCCTCTAGTACATTCATTCCCCCTTAATGCTAGTTTCTTTCCTCTGTTGATAATCTCTGGTTTATCCTGTCTATATTTTATTCGTACCTAGTTGTTTGCATGGTATCTCTCCCATTAGACTGTGAAATCCTTGAGAGCAGGGACTTCTCTCCCCACCCCTTCCTACCCCCTCCCCCCCCCCACCAGACCTTTGTATCCCCTGCATTTAGCACAGTGCCTGGTATGTAGAAGTCACTTAATAAATATTTGCTGAATGATGGACAATACTCTGGTGTCCCTATGATCTTAATGAAGTCACGATTCTCTCCAGTGAACGGTATCACAACTCATCCATACCAGCCTATGCTGTGTCTTTTGTTCATATCTTCTCATACGTTTTCCATTGAAGATCCGTCACACATGCTGAGGGCTTCCCCTGAGTCATTCCAGTCTGGTTTGTTTACCAATGAGGCATGCAGGCCCTCCATTGGCTGCCCTTCACTTTTTGCAACATCTTTTTTTTTTCCCCAATCACACCTTTCTCTGCTAACACCCTTTATTCAGCCTCTCTTATAAGTCCTTGTGTGTCATGTGGTATAGCCTGTTCACACCTGCTTGATGGATGCCTGGGCATTGCTCTTTGGGTGATCCTCAATCTTTGCCTCTTCAGAGACTTTGTAGTCTGTGGTTGGTGGCCATATAACATTATCTAAAGAAAAGAAAGAAGGAAAGAAAGGAAGGAAGAAAGGAAAGACGGAAGGGAGGAAGGAAGGAAGAAGGAAGGAAGGAAGGAAGGAAGGAAGGAAGGAAGGAAGGAAGGAAGGAAGGAAGGATGGAAAGAAGAATGGAACAGAGGAAGAGATGGTCTTTTGTCTCAGGGAGAAGCTAGAGGTCATTAAAAGCATGGCTCAGTTTCTCAAAGGTAATCCAGCTCATTTTCCTTTCCCTGATCATTTCTGGACCCAGATCATTGTCCATTTGTAGAATACTGATGGACAAACTCTGTGATGAATCCATCTAATTGGAGGCAGTGTGGTGCATTGGAAAGAGCACTGTCTTGTGACCCAGGGGCCAGGCTTCTAATACCACTTCTGACATTAATGGCAAGACTTTGCACAAGTCTCTTAACCTTTCTGGGCTTTATTTTCCTCATTAGTAAAATGAAGAGTGTGGACTATGACCTCTAAGGTTTCTTTTAGTTGTAAATCCATAATCCTAAAAATTCCATGTAATAGTCTGGATTTATCCTCCTCCCCTCCTCCCCCACCTTCACATATCATTAAATTCTATTTAGGGATAGCAGCATTTCATTAATTTTGCACACTTGTCGTTAAGTCATTTCAGTTGTGTCCAACTTTTTGTGACCCCATTTGGGGTTTTCTTGGGAAAGATACTGGAATGGTTTGTCATTTCCTTCTCCAGCTCATTTGACAAAGAACAGATGAGGCAAACACAGTTAAGTGACTTGCCCAGGGTCACACAGCTAGTAAGTGTCTGAGGCCAGATTTTAATTCAGGAAGGCTTCCTGACTTCAGGCCCCCAGTGCTCTATCCATTGCATCACCCAGCTGCTTAATTTTGCAAGTAGCAAATGCTTAATAAATACTAATTGATTTGAGCTCAATATGCTAATAAGATCATGAATGCTAACGGTTTAAATGTACCGTCTTTCCCAGGTAATATATTTGTATTGTCACCAAGACCTACTAGAGACAATAGCTCAGCCTGTTCCAAGGGTACAGCAGGGGAAAAAGGTCTAAAACAGCCAAAAAAAATTCTGGTTCTAGTTTTGGCTCTGCTGCAAACTATCTGACTAACCTCGGCCCATTCTTCATTTGTCAAATGAAAACTTGGCGTGGCTACAGCGTGACTTGTTGGAGTCACCGGGGTTTGGGCCTCTGTTGTTCAGGAATTTAATTTTCTCTGTTTACCTCTGGGTCACCATATTTGGGATCCTGTGGTTACCTCTGGACTGACTACAGCTCCTTTAACCAGGTGGTCACATTGTCTACTTTCAACCCCACCCTACCCACCCTTGTTAGCAGTTCACTAAGGCTATGAAGGAGTGAGTCATTTGTTTTTCTTACAGTTGGTTGCTTTGAATCCATCCACATGATGGTAAGTGACCTGATTCCACACCCCCCCCCCAAATTACCAATTGTGTGGGAGGCTCTATCCACACAGTCACTTAGGAATGAAGAGTGCTGCCCACGGGTAATATGGTTTTGGAAAATCAATTCATGTTAACCAAACTTGTAAGAGACTCATTAATAAGTCAGGACGACAGCTTACTCATTCACTGCGGGGGGATAGACTAATAATAGTGGATATTTGTAAAGTGTTTTAGGGTTTACAGAACATTTCCCTCACAACAACCCTCTGAAGTTGGAAGTACAAATATTCCTGCTCCTATTTTATACATGAGGAAACCAAGGCCCTGAGGTGCTAAGTGACTCAGCATCATCCAACCAGCCCTGAGCTGGGCCTTAAAGGACTTCAGCAGGCAGAGATATGGAGGGATGGTGTTCCAGGCCTGAGGAATGGCTGTCATAAATGCAAGCATTACGGTTAAGGAAACTGAGGCTCAGAGAGGTTTGCCCGAGGTCACAAAGCTAATAAATAGAGGAAGGGGGGCAGCTAGGTGGTGCAGTGGATAAAACACCATCCCTGGATTCAGGAGGACCTGAGTTCAAACCCGGCCTCAGACACTTGACACTAGCTGTGTGATCCTGGGCAAGTCACTTAACCCTCTTTGCCCCACCAAAAAAAAAAATAAATAAAATCAATCAATAAATAAACAAACAAATAAATAAAGGAAGAAGAAGTCAAGCCTATGTCTTTTGTAAAGCTTAAAATGTTATACAAACATGATTCTAACAATAAAGAATTGCTATTGGACACAAGGGGGGTGGAGGTGGGGATGGGGGTGGTGTATCATATAACTTCTTTCTCCATAGGCGGTTCATTAACTCAATCTGACCAGGGTCAATCCTGTGGGGGGGGGGGGGGAGATTCTGGCCTCTAATAAGAAGGAGGAGACTCCCTTTTCTCACACTCTTTGGCTTGTCTAATCCCCATTCCTGTAGACCTGGGAAAACTTGCTTAATGCTTAGCTTTTGGCTCATGTCTGAGGGTTTCCCTAAAGGAGAGGGTAGAAAAGTATTCAATGTAAGTCAGGTATGGGACAGGTATTTATTTCCTGCCCACAAAAAATGCTAAAAGACACAAAAGACTTGGTGAACATTGACAAGATTTAATTGTGCACAGCAGAGAACAAAAGAAAACCTAGAAGGAAGCAAAGAAAAGCTGGGTAGCTTTGAAATATAATGTGAGTATTTATTATTTAGGTATTCTTGAAATGGGAATTTATTATTTTACATTGAATCTTCTTCTATGTTCTGCTGTGTACATGGAAATGCTCTTTTTGTTCTTTTCTCGTTTTGTATTTAAGTTTAAAATGAATAAAAAGTTTACCCCTAAAAAGACAAGACTTTGTAAATTGTAACTCAATAACTATTGTTACAATATACTGGGAGGGTCAGGCTTAAACCGGATCAGAACAATAAAGTAGTTTTCAGGATGGCTATGTAGGCATTTGACATTTTATCTCAGTTCCACACTGTTTCTCTCAGGATAGCTATCTTCTGGCAAACCAGGCCAAAATCTGAGTTCATCCTCTTCTGGGTGCTTGCTTTTTCCAAGAGTGCTAGAGAGAAGTCACTAGGGATTTCTCCCCTTGCTTTTAAGTCAGTTTTGAGCAAAGGACCCAGGGCCTCTGGACTTTTCAAACTTATAAGGTAGCCTCCAAACCTGGATCTTTACCTAAGATCAGGAAAGAATTATTCTGCCTGAAACCCAGGATCAGCATATACCTAGTCAGGCTTTAAAAGCTACTATGTCCTCATGGTTACATGGTAGTTTGGGATAAGGTGAGTAATTCTTCCTCCACCTCTCAAAGAAATTGGCTGGAAAAAATCCAGATATAATCTGTATCTAGAAACAGACAGATTCATAAGAATGGGGTTATAAGATAGCATAGCTAGATGGCACAGCAAAGAGAGTGCCAGCTGGGCCTAGAATCAGGAAGCTCTGAATTCATATCCAGTCTCAAATACTTACTAGCTGTGTGACTCTGGGCAAGTCACTTAGCCTCTGTTTGCCTCAGTTTCCTCATCTGTGAAATGCAGATAATAATAGCACTTAATTCCAGAGTTGTTGTGAGGATCAAATAAAATAATAAATGTAAAGCATTTTGTAAAATGTCTGGCATGCAATAAGCAGTATATAAATGCTAATTATTTATTATTTAAAGCTCTGCTGGGACATGAGTCCTTTTGGTTCAGTGGCCAATAAGGAGATTGAATTGTGATCTCTCTCTCTCTCTCTCTCTCTCTCTCTCTCTCTCTCTCTCTCTCTCTCACACACACACACACACACACACACACACACACACACACACACACACACGAGGATAAATATCACAAAAACAGATGTCCTAACGCATACCCCCAAACTGGGTAGCACTTTCTCCCCTATAGTGCCTCAGTCCCTGGGAAGAATGGGTTCAACCTTGAAGTAGTTGCCAAAAAGCATTTGTCTTACCCAGTTCACTTCTGAATTCAGCATAGCCTATGGATGAGTGGATGTCACTCCTTGGCTGCCTTTAGGCACTTCTATACTGAGTCAAATAGGTTTTTCTGGGTTCTGACAAGGTCACAGTCCAGTTCAATATTTCTTCACTTTCTCTAAAAGCAGAAAGTCTCTGGTTTCCTTATTCGCAAAATGGAGATAACAGCTCAAAATGTTGTTTAAATGGTTATTGCTTTATATGCCTCAAAGCACCATATAAATGTGATTTGTTGTTCTTACTTTTCTGACTCCCAATACAGTATTTTGTTTCCAAATGATGAGCTGGAGACACCTTGATATCATTAACAACATACTTAACCAGTCATCTCTTAGGGCTGGAAACCCCTGCAGATTGCTAATTGTTTCCATTACCTATTCATTTTTGTTAGCCTTAGTTTCAGAGGGTAGCATTATGTGACATTATATTCTCTAAGTCATAGAAGCACAGAATTTCAGAGCTAGAGGGGATCTGAAATGACTTGCTTAAGGTCATACATCGTTAGTGGCAGAATTGGGTGAGCTGACTTCACCTCCTTTCTCAAATGGTCATAATAATTTACTTTTATCCCCATCCCACCTCCAGCAGCAGCTTAGGAAGGCCATGTGGGAGTGAGTCATCTGTTTTCATCACAGTTAGTTGCTTTACATCCGTCGGCATGATGTGTATAAATGACCTGACCCCCGCCTCCCCAAACAAACCACCAGTCATGTGGGTGGCTATATTCATACAGTCGATTCAGTTTCATCAGGGAACAAGTAATCCTCACTCTTTGAACCACGGAGAGGCCTAGCCTCTTGCATCAGTTCAGCGCATGACTTTGTCATCATACATGTGGTAGGATTTGAGGGGGTCTGTGGAGATTTGTGATGTAATTCACCCCATGTATAGCAAGCCTGTCTGCTCAGATCATGAGGGCTATAGCAACATCACCACCATCACCATTATCAAATATTTATTGAGAACTTACATTGTGACAGAAGCTAAGGGCAGAAGGAAGAATAAGGTACACGTAGAAGATGACTTAAAAAAAAAATAAGACATATGCTTTCACTGGACTCTAAATCGAGTCCCCAATCTACTCTATCACACTGAATCTTGTCACGCTTGCTGTGTGCAATGGTGAGTCACTGGAAGTTTTCGAGCAGGGTATTAACAAATAAGAGATTGTTTTACAGAAAAGACTAATTGGATTTGCTAGTGGTATCCAAAATGAAGTGGATGGAGACAGACACTAGAGATAGGGAGGCTGGGTAGGAGGTAGGCCCAGGATAAAAAGTACCTGGATTAAGGTGGTGGTGGTGGTGGTGGTGGTGGAGTGGAGGGACAAATACAAGAGCAGGTCCAAAAAAAATAAAAAACATCAGGACTGAATTGATTGACTGGATATCGGGGGTGAGGGAGTAGGAGACCAAAGGATGCCTGAGCTTCTGGGCCTAGATGTATGGGAATATGATGGTATCTTTCACAGACTTACAGAAATCTGGAGGGATACTGTCTTTGGGAAAGAGCTTGTTCTTAAACATGTTGAATTTGAGATGACATTCAATCGGAGATGTTCAGAAGTCAGCTAGAGATCTAAGATCGATGTTCTGGGAAGAAGTTTGGGTAAGGAAATATAAATTTTAAGAGTCATCTAATAAAGTACATAGCATAGGGGGCAGCTAGGTGGCACAGTAGATAAAGCAATGGCCCTGGATTCAGGAGTACCTGAGTTCAAATCCGGCCTCAGACACTTGACACTTACCAGCTGTGTGACCCTGGGCAAGTCACTTAACCCCCATTGCCCTGCAAAAAAAAAAAGAAAAGAAAAGAAAAGTAGATAGCATAAGTACCCCAAGAAAGAGAAGAGGGAAGACCACTGAGCTGTAAGATACATGCATATTTGAGAGTGGGAATGGATGAAGGGGATGAATAAGATGTAATGAGCCCCTTAGAAAGTCAGGAAAAGAAACCAAACCCATCTATGTTGAGTCTTGAGTTTTAAATAATCAACAGTCTTAAATAAGGTTGGAGATGAAGGCTGAGAAATGGCTATTAGGCAGGAGTCATACATTTTTGGTCATGGCCAATGTGTAGGTTGTTTTTGAGTGAATATGTATATTTGTTATGTGTATATATATATATGCATATATATATACTTTTTCATTTCTCTGTTAAATTAGGAGATTTGGGTAAGGGTTAGAGTGAGGGTAAAAATGTTTAAAAAAAGAAGAGGGTCATTGAAGCATTTAAAAGAAAATGTACATTAGAGAACAGAAGGAAGTGAAGAAGGGAACATAGATAAACTGGACAGCTTTGAAAGTATCATGATGAATTTATTATATACCTTAAAAGAAAAAAAGCATGCTGTATATCATAGACATTTGCAGATTCATGCATCTTTTTTCAGTTCTCTTCTCTCCCACTCAGCCCAGCCCAGCCCAGCCCACACACTCCATTTTTATTTCTGGTGCTATCAGTTTAACATGAGCAGCAAGAGCAGACTTGAAGGAGAAAAGAAGTTTCCAAAGGTCTTGTCCTGGGGAGCTGGATGCTTGGGACAGGTGGGAGGGCAGTCCCACCAGTTTTCCTTGGTAATAGTGGGAGTGTTTGGGGTTGATTGTGTGGAGGGTATATAAATCTTAGGTCTTTTTAAATGCTTCCTTTGTACAGCCAGCTCCTCCCATTGGCTGTTGCCTGCCCACCAATGACATAGAGGAAATCTCTCAAT
The DNA here is from genome assembly GCF_019393635.1 of Dromiciops gliroides. Classification (NCBI taxonomy): domain Eukaryota; kingdom Metazoa; phylum Chordata; class Mammalia; order Microbiotheria; family Microbiotheriidae; genus Dromiciops; species Dromiciops gliroides. Next base: position 389,348,167 of record NC_057863.1, read on the forward strand.
TCAATGCAATGTGATTCTGTTCAGCTCAGTTCGATTTAATTCAGTTCTGTTCAGTTCAGTTCAACAGGCATCTATTATTATGTCCCAGACACTGTGCTATGCTAAGTAAAAAGCCAAATAAGGCAGTCCCTTGTCTTCAAAGAGCTTATATTATAACTCAAAGTTTAGGGCTTAGAGTGTTTGCTCTGATTGATTCATCATGCCTTACAAATAGACTTGCCTCCTCTCTAATACCTTCATCCAATCTGTATGTGAAGGTGCCTGAAATGTCCACCATTAAAGAAACTGCTGGAGGACCTTCTGGAGACAAGTACTTCCTAACTGGGTTAAGGTATGAGCAAGGATTAATTTCCCTGACTAAATTAGGTTTCTTCTTCTTTTCTTTTCTTTTTTTGGCAGGGCAATGGGGGTTAAGTGACTTGCCCAGGGTCACATAGCTAGTAAGTGTCAACTGTCTGAGGCCGGATTTGAACTCAGGTACTCCTGAATCCAGGGCTGGTGCTTTATCCATTGCGCCACCTAGCTGCCCTAGGTTTCTTCTTAATAGAAAACAGGATCTTAAGGAATGGTATACCTTAGTATAGTGAAAGATGAGAAAAGGACTTTGCAAGATATTTTTTAATATAAAAAAAAACCAGACTCATCATGATAGAAAGGGTAATATTCTGTCTATTGAGAAAAATACATAATGACAAAAACTCTCCTGAATTCAGCAACACTTTTAAATGATTTTGTATCTTATTAATCATAATAGCATCAGCATACATTAGAAAAAATAGTGCTACTTCTATGTGTGAGGCATGCTGTTTAGTCTACAGAAAATGTTTATTTATGGATTTGGATACAGATCCATGAGCCCCTTATAATAACTCCATATGGATTACATGTTGGGGGCAGTTGACAGGTCCAGAGGGTGAGGTGCGTACTGGGGCTAGGATTTGGTACACTCTGGGGGTTCTGGGGCACATGTGGTTACTCTAAGGACACTGGGTCTGGAGGAGGGGTTCAGAGAAGGGGTATGTGTGTTGGGGAGAGTTGAATGGAAAAGGATGACATGAAAGGAATCACACATTTAAAAAGTGGGAGAGGCCTTAAGAGTTAACCAGCCTCTGCCTAAAGCCTGAATCTCCTCTGTAAGGAAGATTGCAGAGGAAACAAAGACAAGCCTTATCTAGTTGCTATGGCCGGGAGTCTCCACCTGTCTCCACATTTAAGAATGGGAAGTGTCAAGGCCTCCCTCCAAGGATCTAAAATGGTGATTTTTCATGTGGAATGGTGACTGGGGAGAGTGAAGAGTAGCCTTGCTAACCCGGCCGGGTCACTGTGTCCATTCCAGAAGGGGCTCATGGACCATGCGGGCTCTCCTCCATAAATAGGGCTTAAAAATAGAATCCGAATGTTAGGTCTAAAAGGGACCTTCAGCGTGATCTAATCTGACGTCCCCATTATGGGTGGGGAAGGAAATGATGTGCCCGACTTCACATAGTTAGCTGGGGGCAGAACTGGGAATAGAAATCAGGTCTTCTGATTCCCAGTCCTCCTTCCCCTACAAAGTCCTGTGTCTCATAACATAGTTTCAGCTCTTCTGTATCCAAGATGAGCCGTGTGAAAAGGAACTGAGAAGCTCCTGTGACTCCCCATTACCTCTAGGGTAAAACACAAACTTCTCTGTCTGGCATTTAAAGCCCTTTCCAATGGACTCTAGTCTAGCTTTCCAGGCTTAGTCTATATTGTGCTCCTTCAGGTACCTGACATTCCAGACAAACTGGTCTACTCACTGTTCTTCATATACAGTATTCAACCTTCCCTCGCCATATTTTTGCTCAGGCTATCTGCCATGCCTGGATGCTCCTCCTCACCTGTACCTTGTAGAACCCTTAGCTTTCTTTGAGGCTCAATTCTACAGATACCGGAGGCCTCTCCTGGTGCCTGTCATTGCTAGTGACCTCCTACTTTCCACACTTAGGAATTGCTTTATTTACATTTTGGGTTTGCTTCTCTGGAATCGCATCATTTCCCACCACTAGATTATAAGTTTGTTGAGGGCAGGGATTCTTTCTTTCTTCCTTCCTTCCTTCCTTCCTTCCTTCCTTCCTTCCTTCCTTCCTTCCTTCCTTCCTTCCTTCCTTTCTTTCTCTTCCTTTCTTTCTTCCTTTCTTCCTTTCTTCTTTCTTTCTTTCTTTCTTTCTTTCTTTCTTTCTTTCTTTCTTTCTTTATTTCTTTCTTTCCTTCCTTCCTTCCTTCCTTCCTTCCTTCCTTCCTTCCTTCCTTCCTTCCTTCCTTCCTTCCTTCTTTCTTTCTTTCTTTCTTTCTTTCTTTCTTTCTTTCTTTCTTTCTTTCTTTCTTTCTTTCTTTCTTTCTTTCTTTCTTTCTTTCTTTCTTTCTTTCTTGTCTTTGTATCTCAGGTGCCTAGCATAGTGCTTGGTACATTATAAAGCACTTAATAAATGTTTGCTTAGAGAAAGAAAGAAAGAGGGGCAGCTAGATGGTGCAGTGGATAAAGCACTGGCCCTGGAATCAGGAGGACCTGAGTTCAAAACAAGCCTCAGACACTTGACACTTGCTAGCTGTGTGACCTTGGGCAAGTCACTTAACCCTCATTGCCCTGTATTCCCCCTTTCCCCGCAAATGACTGTTCTGATACAGGGTAAAGAGAACTGTATCCAGACTCAGGAAACCTGAATTAGAGACCTGTTTCTAACCCTTAAGTATTTCTGGGGCTTTGGGTCAATCATTTAATCTCTTTGAACCTCAGTTTTCTCATCTATAAAATGGGGGTGGTAACACTACTTACTTCCTAGGGTCTTTGTGAAGAAAATGCTTTGCAAACCTTCAAACGTGGTATAAATAATAAACTTTAAAACGCAGAGTAAATTCAAGATTAACCCCTGTTACATTTTAAAATTCTCTGTTCTTTGGGGATCCCTGTTTCCTCACCCCAGCCCATTAAAACCATACCATTGGGGGCAGCTAGGTAGCGCAGTGGATAAAGTACTGGCCCTGGATTCAGGAGTACCTGAGTTCAAATCCGGCCTCAGACACTTGACATTTAATAGCTGTGTGACCCTGGGAAAGTCACTTTAACCCCCATGACCCCCGCAAAAAAAACAAAACAAAAACCATACCATTTTAGAGTAGGGAGTGACCTAACAGATCACCTGGTTTAACCTCATTTTTCAAATAAGGAAGCTGAAACCTAGAGAACTGAAGAGGATTGGCCAAAATCACACAGCATAGATGGATTGAGAAACCTCATGCTCTTCTCACTTATGCTGTGTTGTCAAGTCTTCTCAATTTATGTCTTTCCAGGTCTCTACCTTAGTTCCATGGTTTGGAGGGAAGGGAAAAGGATGGAAGGGTGAGTATTAACATGTGAGCTTGGACAAGTGACTTACACTCCCTGGACCTCAGCTTCTGCACCTGTAAAATGAGCAGGTTGGTCCCTAAGTTCTCTTCCATTTCTAGACTCGATGGTCCCCTGTCCGTATGTGTGTGAGGGGTAATCATGGGCTTTTAGTCTGAACACTTATCTGGTCATATGGGAGAGCTCTGAGACTTAGCTCCTCCAAGTAGGCACCCCAGGCCAACAGTGAGTGAACAAGGATGAGCCAAGATGATGGCAGAGGCCTCCCCAGCAAGCAAGAGATAAGGGTGCTGCTGGAGCTCTTGCCTCTGACAATCCAAACACGAGATAACCCGGGCTGCCAGGCTGCTCTCCGTCCAAGCCCAAACAAAACTCAGAGAAACACCAAAAGGAGAGATAAGGCAGCTCCAGAAAAGATAAGCTGTGACTGCCCTAGCTGGCTTGTCATTAAGCAGGGACAGGGCCCCAGAGGGCAACCAACTAGCCATTATCAAAATGAGGGGGGAAAGTTCCTACAGCTGGCACCAAGGTAACTATAATTTTCAGCCTCCTCTTGTTTGGCATTCCTTGGCAGGGGCCTCCCTGTCTGGTCATTTCCACACCTCCTCGCTTTCTCCTTCTCTGCAAAGGAGTTTCTCAGCCTTCCCTATGAAAATCTCCCATGAAGCATCCCCTCCATCGACCTCTTGGACCCACCTTATAGCATGGTGGAGCAGGCAACTGAGGCATGACTACAGGGGTGTCAAAAGGTGGCTCTATCCCCCCCCTGCCCCCCCACCCAAACTGTCCCTGCTAGCCTGCCATCATGTCACTGTTAGTGATAGTCCTTTGAATGAAGGCATTAAAAGCTCAGGTTAAAGTACGAATGTTACCTGGGGGAGGGAGAGATAATGCATGAATCTCTTATCAGACCTTCATAGCTTGGATCAAATTAGTTTATATACCAGGTCATGTTACCTAATAGAATAATAAAAGCCTGAGATATAGACTCATAGAAAAGCTAGAAAGGGAACTTGGAGGCCACCAAATTAAATTCCCACAGGTGGAAAGAGGAATGGATCTTTGAATCAGAATCTCTGAGCTCTGCTCCTTCCCACCTGTAGGACCCTGCAGAAACCCCTTCACCAATCAGTCTCAGCTTCCTCATTGGTAAAACAGGGATAAATGAGGCTTACACTACTATACCTCATAGGGCTGTTATGAGGAAAGCACATTGTAAACTTTAAGGTGGTATAGAAATATGGACTATTAATTATTGCAGATGAAGAAACTGAGGCTCAGAGAAGGGAAGCAACTTGCTTGTGGTCACAAAGTTCAGTTTGTGGCCGAATCAATAACTTTTGATTGTAGGCAGAGGGAGGGAGATGGGTCAGAAGGTGTTGCCTGGTAGCCTTGGTCCTCTTGTACTAGAAAAGCATTTTCCAGAAGAGTTCAACAATTCTCCACCCAGGGGTTTCTCTCCTACAATCAATAAGCACTGCTTGAGCTCCTATTATATACTGTGAGGACTATAGGAGGTACAGTGGATAGATCACTGGACCTGGAATCAGGAAGACCTGAGTTCAAATCTGACCACAGATATCTAGTAGCTGTGTGGCTCTGGGCAAGTCACTTAACCTCTGTTTGCTTCAGTTTCTGCAAATATAAAATGGGGATGATAACAGTACTATATAAATGCTTATTCCCTCCCCACAGTGTAATGGTATCTGCAGGAGGCAAATATTTCTGAGTGTTTTCCCCTTCTCTAGCATATAGCATCAACTCCAAGGGTGTTAACTTAGTCTAATGAAATAGGAGTGACTTCAGAGGTCATCTGGTCCAACTCCCTGCTTTCCCTCCCCAGAAATGCTATGACAGGGGCAGGATTTGAACCCAGCTCCTCTAACTTCAGAGCCAGTGCTCTTTCCACTGTTCCATACTACCTCTTGATCCTCCAAATCCAGAGTTCTTTCTATGACACCACTAAATGATAAATTGTATTGCAAAGGGAAAGAAAGGGGTGGCTTGGGCCCACTGCATTCATTTGCTTCTTTTTTTATTAAGTATGACTTTATGCCAGAGAATCTGAGGCCTGTGATCTTGGATTGGAAAACTTTTTATCTTTATTTTCACTAACCTTCCTCTAAAATTGAGCATTTCTTTGTAATTATTTAAAAGTCACATTATTCTGAGAAGGGGTCCATAGGCATCATCAGACTGTCAAAGGAGGATCTCTCACACATACACACATGCACACAATTGAGAATCCTTTCTTTATTTTGAATTCTATCCAATATTTTGCAGTTTTCATGTGATACTAGTCATGCTGTTAGTCTACTGAATATGTTTGTATGTGCATGTGCATGTGTGTGCATGTGTGCATTCATGTGTGTGTGGGTGGGTGTGTGCGTGTTTGAAAGCTGGTAGTCCAAATCTCTTATTTAACAGATTAGGAAATAACTGGACCATAGAGACTAAATGAATGTCATTGCTCAAGCTGACAAGGCCTGCTAAGAACCAGACCCAGAGCCAGAAGCCAGGACTCCTGACTCACAATTTAGTGCCCTCTCTTCCACTTTAGGCTATGCTCCATCCCAGTGTTGCCACTTCATTGCCCAGGTGACTTTGGGAAAGTGCTTTCCCATGATGGGCCCCTTGTTCCTTCATCTGTATAATGACAATGTCGGCTCTAATGTCCCTTCTCAATCTAAAGTCCATAATCCCAACATACTGTGTATCAGGCTCTTTATGGATTGTCCTGTTGGGAAATAAATATTTCTGGGCAATCTGGCAGCAAAAATGATGAAGTTGAATCTTTGCTGGCGAATGATCTGCTCCGCTTTACTGTTTCCTGTGGGTTGGGTTTTTAGATGCCTATGTAATTCAAACTTGCTGTTCCCCTTTCCTGGCGGGATGGTGCTCCCGGACTTTTACTGCCTGGCGGTGGTTTGGTTTATGTTTGTTTGTTTATTTCACCATCCCTAAAGCCCCAGAGACTTGTTTCATGATTGTTTGCTTTCCTGACAACTGCCCTTCCTTGCTATTACCCCCCTGAATGAAGGCTGTTTAAAAAATGTTTTTTTAAACCATCTCAGAACTCACACTGGGCTTTCTGGATTTGGACTAACTTTCACAGCCTGGTATCCATGTGCCACCCCCTTTCTTAGCCCCGCCCCCCTCTAAATAGGACCAGCCGTTTGAGGAGGGAGTGGTGAAGTTTGAATGTGGAGCACCCACTACTCATCTTTTTGATTCCTTTTCTCTGGTCCCCAATCTCTTCCGCTTCTGCGGGGCCTCTCACTAAGTGCCACCCGCATTGTGCCAGATAGTCTCCCCATATTCCAGATAACCACAATTTCCATTTATGTAGTGGTTTGCAGTTTACAAAACACTTCTCTAAAACAACTCAGTGAGGCAGGGCATTCAGGTGTTTCCATTGTACAAGAAACATAGCCAAGGCTCAATAGAATCAAGATTCAAACTCATGTTTCTTGGGCTTGAATTCCAACCCAGCATGCTCTTGATATAACAGCTGCATATCTGGATCATGCCTTATCTCTGCCTTTCCTTACCCAACTGCCCCCAACAACCTTGAGATTTCCTTTTCCTGGCCCCCTCTGCGGATAATTATGTTATGAAGGCATAGATGCAGTCCCTGTCCTTCTCTTCCTCCTCGTCCTCATCCTCCTCATTATCATTATTCATCTGGACCCCTGATGTCCGAGTGTCTTGGAAGACATCTGCCCCAGGATCGAGGTACCTTTGGGCCAACTCACCTAAGACTACAGTTCAGGATAACTTCATTGGCGTAGGACATTCCCTCTATCCATGGAGATTGACAATTGCTTGCCAACTCATGGTCTTAGAATTACTTAGTGCACCAAGAGGTTAAATGATCTGCTGATGGTCATGTGTCAGAGACTAGATTTGAACCCAGGTCTTCTTGACTCCCAGTCCTGTTTTCTATTTGTAATGTCATAGTACCCTCCATCACCACCACTAGCACCACCACCACTATCATGATGTTTGATGAATTAAATCAAATAGACTCATAGAACTAGGAGAGCTTGACAGTGCCTTAGACATCATCTAGTCTAGACTTTCAATTTATAGAGGAGAAAATTGAGGCCCGATCCATCAACAAGCCTTTATAAAGCTCTGCTATTTTGTCACAGGTACCACTATGGATATAGATACAAAAGTGATCCAGGTCCTACCCTCAAGGAGCTTACATTCTAGCATGGGGAAATAACATGCCCAGAGAGGGGAAGTTACTTGGCAAAGTTCATACTCTAGGACCTGTATATGGCTGGACAGTAATGGGTGCTAAAGAAGGAAGTAGGCATTTAGTGCCCACCTACTCTGTGCCAGGCACTGTGCTTAGTGCTTTACAAATGTTATCTCATTTTGATCCTCACAACAACCTTGGGGGTGGGTGGGGAAGATGCTACTATTTCCCCTCTTTTATATTTGGCGAAACTGAGGCAGGCAGTTGTTATGTCACTTTCCCAGGGTCATACAGCTAGCTAGTAAGCATCTGCATGCATATTCTTTTATTTATTTATTTTTTATTATTATTATTTTTTTTTTTAGTGAGGCAATTGGGGTTATGTGACTTGCCCAGGGTCACACAGCTAGTAAATGTTAAGTGTCTGAGGCCGGATTTGAACTCAGGTACTCCTGACTCCAGGGCCGGTGCTTTATCCACTGCGCCACCTAGCTGCCCCTGCATGCATATTCAAACTCAGTTCTTCCTGACTCTAGGACCACTTTGATACCTGCCAGTGGGTTGTTGGTTACTAATGGGTTAATACGTGGAGATAAGACAATCCCTATTACTGTATTACCTAGCTCCAGGTCATAACATTCAGTTTAAGTGCATATTTCTCCAGAAAAGCCTTTAGAATAATAATCGGTATGTCCGTTTGTGCTAATATGTTGCCTTCTAAAACATTTATTTGTGGCCTATAACCCATACCAAGGTCCAGGCTTATAGCCTGCCTTGGGTCTGAGGCCAAGGTTTCACTTGAATATGCCCACTGACTCTAAATTCAGACAGGGCCAGTTCTAAAGTCAGCCAAGCAGGATGATGTCCCCAGCCGGAGGATGGGCAACTCTTCCAGAAAGACAGACAAGTTTGTGTCAGTGGATGCCAAAACAGACTTAATGATCCTGGACATAGCAGTCCACAATGCGCCTGTTCTTTCCTTTTTGTCATCCCTTTCAGTGACTCCTTCTTAGCGCTTCATTTTTACCTCATCTCTGTAGCGTATAAACATTGGCTATTCAGTTGAGATGAAGATGACACGTGGTGGGTGCCACCCGTAGCCCTTAGGAAAATATCTGGAACAAAACATAATCTGGATATTTCAGATCATTTTGTGGAAATGTAGGCTTTCCCCTCGTTCTTTTGTTTTCAAAGTTTCCTCACTTCTGTTTTGCTCTTTTTCATGTTTTCTAGATTCAAATGACAAAAAAAGAAAAAAGGTTTCTTCTGTGGGGATGCCTTATTAAAATTGACAATTTTATTTTTCCTGGTTCTGTTCAACGGACACGAGGAACAGCTGTTTACCAACTGGTTCTTTAAAAGTTCTCAGTCTTATTCTTCAGTCACAGGGCCCTAAATGACTGAGTCTTCTAATTGAGAATTGATGAAGTAGACAAAAGAGATTCCTAAATGCTATTAATTTTGTCCTACTCTCAACACCAGGATGGCTTCATAACCCCCCTCCCCCCCATTGTGGGTTCCTAGGTTCTTTCGCTAGTTGTCTTCTCATTTTTCTTTTTATTCTAGTAAATGGAGGAGTTCATATCTCATATGAATGACATGCAAAATATTTGGGGGGGGGTTGGCATAAGTAAATTTTTCTGTGAGTCCCCCCAAGGTAACTCATTACGTTTATCAAAAGTCTGCCAAAAAAATAAATAAATAAATAAAAAAGGGGGCAGCTAGGTGGCGCAGTGGATAGAGAACCGGCCCTGGAGTCAGGAGTACCTGAGTTCAAATCTGGCCTCAGACACTTAATACTTACTAGCTGTGTGACCCTGGGCAAGTCACTTAACCCCAACTGCCTCACTTAAAAAAAAAAAAAGTCTGTCAATTAGCACTTAGCAAGTACCTACTATGATGCCAGCTACTGTGCTCAGCACTGGGGATATAAAAAAAGGCAAAAACATGGTGCCTGCCTCCAGGAACTTACATTCTTATAGGTGAGACAACGTGTAAGCATCTATGTTCATACAAGATATATACACCGGGTTAATCGGAGGTAATATTAGAGGGAAGGCAATAACAAAAGGAGAAAAAGGGAAAGTTCTCTTACAGAAGGTAGAATAATTAGAGCTATGTTTTGAAGGAAGCCAGGAAAGCCTGGTGGCAAAAGTGAGGATCAAGAACATGCGTCAAGGTGGGGGGGGGCAGCTAGGTAGCACAGTGGATAGAGCACCAGCCCTGAAGTCAGGAGGACCTGAGTTCAAATTCGACCTCAGACACTTGATACTTACTAGCCATGTGACTCTGGGAAAGTCACTTAACCCTCAATGCCTCACCAAAAAACAACAACAACAACACAAAAACCCCCCAAAACAAACAAACAAAAGAACATGCCGGGCCTGGGGGACAGTCAGTGAAAAGGCACAAAGTATAGAAATGGAGTGTCCTATTCAAGGAACAGAAAAAAAGCAGGTGTTGCGGGATCATAAAGTACTTGGAAGGGAGTAAAGTAAGACTGAAAAGGTTGGAAGAGAGAAGGTTGCTAGAGGATTTTAAATGTCAAAAGGAGGATTTAATATTTGATCCTGGAGGTACCAGGGAACCGATGGAATTTATTGAGTAAGAGGGTGATCCTGTCAGACCTTCATTTTAGTAAAATCACTTTGGCAGCTGAGTGGAAGATGGATGGTAGCTAGGGGACACAGACTGGAAGTCCAGGAATGAGGTAATAAGAGCTTATACAGAGGTGGTGGCTGTGTGAGTGGAGAGAAAGAGTTATATGAATGAGATGTTGTAAAGGTAGAAATGGCAATACTTGGCAGCAGACTGGATATGTGGAATGAGTATGAGAGAGGAGAAGAGGATGACATTGAAATCTCAAGCATAGGTGACTGGGGAAATGGTGGTACCCTTGAAAAAATAAGAAAGTTAGCAAGACTTGTGGAGAAAGATAATGAGTTCTGTTTTAGACATTCTGAGTTTGAAATGACCATGGGATATCCAATTCTAATCCAATCCCCATCCACTTCACATTTATTAAGTGCCTACTATGTGATAGACACTGTGCTAAGATAAAGAGATACAATTAAGAAAGAAAAAAATAGATAGTCCCTGCCCTCAAGGAGTTTACAATCTATCATGGTGGGTGGGGGAAACAACACACACAAAAAGGAAAGAAAGTAGATGGGTGAGGAGACCAGGGGGTATCTTGTTCATGGAATTGAAACCAGGTAGAGCAACAGATGCAAAGTGGAGTGAGCTAAGTACAGTTTCTGCCTTCTATAAAGGAAGACATTGGGAGGAATTTGTTACATCATCAATTTGTTACATCCCTTCAATCAGAGAGGAGAGGACACTGAGGGAGGTAGTGTCAATCAAAGTTTGGGCTAGCAGCATGGTGGTGAGTTAGAAGTGATGAGCTTATCTAGGGAAGGGCATCTTGTTCTGTGGAGCTGAAACCAGGCAGGGCAGCAGATGCAAAGAGGAATAAGCTGAGAGTTCAGTTTCTTCCTTCCATAAAGGATCCAGTTCAAGATTTCTAAGAGACAGTAGGTCATGTGGAACTAGAAATCAGAAGAAAGGTCAGGACTGAGAATAATATACATGGAGATAATAATTTAATCATCTGCATAGAGGTGATAATTGAGCTGAGAACTGATAGGATCACCATGTGAGACAGTATGGAGAGAGAAGTCCCAGGACAGAGCCTTGTAGGACACCCACCATGAGTGGGCATGACCTGGATGAGGAACCAGGATAGGAGTTTGAGCATAAATGGAGGAGAGTTAGGAGAGAGCAGTGTCATAAAAACCTATAGAGGATCAAGGATAAACATGTGATTAACCATATCAAAGGCTGCAGAGAGGTCAGGAAAGACACTATTAGATCTGACAGCTAAAAGATCATTGATAACTGGAGAGAGGAGTTTCCGTCCAATGATGAGGTCAAAAGGCAGATTGTAGAGGATGCCAGCTCTGGTCTTCTTATCTCAAGAACTAGTTGCTCTACTCACCCAGATGAATATAGGGAGATCCAAGTACCCATTACTTAACAGTGTTAGAGTTTCTATGATGTTGGACTATGAATAAATATTAAAATGTCTATTTTGATAAATATTATTTTTATTATTTAAACAATATGTTTATTTTATTATATATTTATAATATGTATATATTATATTATATAAGTGGGGCAGATAGGTCGTGCAGTGGATAGAGTACTGGCCCTGGAATCAGGAGGACCTGAGTTCAAATCTCACCTCAGACACTTACTAGCTATGTGACCCTGGGCAAGTCACCCAACCCCTATTGCCTTAAAACATCAAGGGCCATCTAAAGTTGTCCTGATATATATCTTGCCACTGGACCCAGGTGGCTCTGGAGGAGAGAGCAAAGCTGGTGAATTTGCACAGCCCTCCCTCACTTAAATCCAATTACCCCTATGTCATGGTCCTCTTCAAGAAAAAAATGACAAGGGGCAGATAGGTGGCTCAGTGAATAAAGTACTGGCCCTGGATTCAGGAGGACCTGAATTCAAATCTGGTGTCAAACACTTGAAACTACCTGGGCAAATGACTAAACTCTCATTGCCCCTGAAAAAAGAAAGAAGGAAAGAAAGAATGACAAACAACAGCAACAAAACAACAATTACATAAATAAATAAAAACATCTCTGAATAAATATTAAAATAAAAAGTGAGACTGATTTCATATAATTTACTCTTGGTGAACCCATGCTGTATCCACAACAATCATGATTTCTTACAATTCTCCCAAAATTCAATTTGACTCAATACATATTTATTAAATGCCTACTGTTGCACTGGGAATTAGGAGAGATAGGAAGTTTAGCTGAGACATTTACATGTTCTTAGGAACCTTATGGGGATCTAGGTAGCAAGATTCATCTCCATGAATTCTGATCTGGCCTCTGACACTGCCTTGTTCACTTAACCCTGTTTGCCTCAGTTTCCTTATCTGTAAAATGAGCTGGAGAAGGAAGGTGATGGCAGGCTACTCCTGTATCTTTGCCAAGAAAACCCCCAAAATGGGGCCATGCAGAGTTAGACATGCCTGAAAGACAACTGAACAACAACAACAAAATGAAACATATTTTAGGAAGGGAATAAAGCACATTCACAGAGAACTATACAATACACAGAGATGTATGTATGACCTGGGTGATGTTGGATAACTGACTTTACTTCTCTGGCTATTTCTTTACTTGTAAAGTGAGTCTATGACACAGCTAAATGTCAAGATGGATAGTGCTAAGGGCTTGGAGTCAAGAAAACCAAATCATATTGCTCTATGATGCTGGGCAAGTCACTTAACTATTCCTCATTTTCCTCAATTGAAAAAATGGGGATAATAATAGCACCTACCTCTCAGGGTTGTTGTGAGGATCAATTGAGATATTTGTAAAGCATTTAGCACAGTGTCTGGCACATATTAAGTGCTTAATAAATTATTTTTTCTTTCCTTCCTATGATTAATTATTGATTCTATGAAGGAAAAAATACCACACCATTATTAGGTGAAGTGACCTTAATGTGTGAAAGCAGGTATTTCCAAAGAAACAGTGTTATATCTGGACAACTGGCAGACTGATAATATACTTTTTTTTGTGGGGCAATGAGGGTTAAGTGACTTGCCCAGGGTCACACAGCTAGTAAGTGTTAAGTCTCTGAGGCCGGATTTGAACTCAGGTACTCCTGACTCCAGGGCTGGTGCTCTATCCACTGTGATAATATACTTTTAAGGTGGAGTTTGGTTGGCTTGTTTTAAAAAGACCTAGGTCACTCACAGCATCCTGGGCCGTTGCCAGTCATCTTAACTTTTGTCCTGCCTCTGGACGAGAGAGTGAGGCTAACAACTTTGCTAGCTCTGCTTCACTGAAATCCAATTCACTTGCAAGTCAAGACATCACCCTTGTGATGTCATTGGTCCTCTTCAAGAAGGATGAACAATAATAACAGCAACAACAATATTATTGTACATTGTTTAGGGCAGTTTTTTATGTGAGGGTCTCTCTGTACTTTTTCATCATTCACCCAGGCAATCTTTATGACCAAATCTGAGCTAAAGTGTATGAACAGAGAACGACTATTAGGAAATTCATTGTCATGGTGAAGGATAATCACTTGTTTGCTTAGGATTCTTCTTTTGAAAACAGCTGTCATTAAGCAGTAAACTATAGACCAAGGTAGGCTAAAGCCTACCAAGAAATCATCCCAACCTTTTCCTTTTACAGATATGGAAACCAAAGCCCAAGGAGAATAAGTGACTTCGTGGTCACACAAATCGGAACCAACCATCAGATGTCAGATGGGAACCAGGGTCTTCTAAGTCCAAAGCCTGCTAGTCAGTCTTTATACTGGGTCCCTGGTCAGAAGTCTAACACTGTAATACACACATACTTTTGAAATTCAAGCATAATATCTCTTACTGACAGGTTTAATACCTGTCGTAAAGGAAGGAGACCTTGTCCAAACAAACAGATGATTATAGTCGACAATAGAAATGTAAATATGGACCTATTTAATGAATTAGCTCATAGCTGTTCTCTATTTAGGAGTATTAACCCAAGTTCAGGGTGACAAACACATTTTTATTTGTCTTCCATGCTAATTGGCCTGTTTCAGGCACAAGTGCACACACAGATACATGTCTAATCCATTTAGAAGCCAAGTCTACCTTACTGCAGCAAGATCAATCATCAACCAGGCATATGCTAAGCGCCAATACACCCTGCACTGTGCTGAGCTCAGGGAGAGCTGCAGAAGCCGTATGACTTGCTTCTTGACCTTCCATTTAGTGGAGGAGTCAGGAATTACACCTATTAAACAATCAAAGAAGAGTTAAAAGCTATACCGGATGGTAAAACCTAATACCAGAAAGGGTCAGAAGAAAGGATTGGAAAAGTCCTGGAATTTTTAAAAAGAAATGGGATTTAAGCTGGGCCTTGAAAACTGGGGACAAACACAGAAGAATAGGAAGAGTGTTCAAAGTGGAAGAACAATATGACTGAAGACCCCAAGGCAGGACTGCATATAATGATGGAGGGAGACAGAGAGGAGACCAGTCAGCCAGGTTTCCTGAGGCCACCTCTGGTAAGAAGCAGGCAATCAGGAAGTATCCATCACTTTCTGCAGCCCAAGTGCACAGTCGCCATTAACTAGAGGAAAATCAGCCCCAAAGGATCATAGATTTAAAGCTGGGATAATAGCTTTAAACATCACGAATATTATATGAGCAATACCCTCATTTTGCAGATGAGGAGACAGAACCCCAGAAAGGTTGTGATTTGCTTAAGATCACACAGGTAAGTAATTGTCTAAGCCAGGATTTTAAAATCGATCCATTGATTTCCAAATCTAGTGTTTTTCCCCACTCTACCACATCTTTGTCCATTTTTCTGAGTTGGAAGGGACCTCAGAGACCAACTAGCCCAACCTAAATCTGCCTGAGAATGCCCACTCCGACATTCTTGATGGCTTTTGCTTGAAGACCTCTAGGGCAGGGGAACCCATTTACTCCCAAGGCAGCCCATTGCATTTGGGACAGTTCTAATCAGTGGTGTCCTGGAGCCATCTCCTACGGCTTTCTAGAGCCAATCAATTGCTAAATTTTCAGCGTGAGCATTTACACCTTAGAAATCAGCAAACTCTACAAATCAAGGCTGGATTCATTGCTTATTAGATTATCCAGGCGGAAAGAAGTGATGGGAAAATGTTAATCATGCAGATCAGACTGAAAAGTGTGTCCAGCACATCTCGGCTTCTAATCTTTGAAGCAAGAATGTGCCTCTGTCGCTTCTACCCGGTGTTCCCAGTTCAGCCCTCAGGGACCAATCAAAGTTCAATCCTTCTTCTAAATGCCCGTTCCCCCCCCCCTCAAATACTCTATAGCTAATATGTCTCCCTTGAGTCATCTCTTCTCCAGGCTAAACATCCCCAATTTCTTCTATTGATCCTCATTACAACACACAATTTACTCTCTCACTCACTAGATTTGAATTCTGACTCTGCTACTAAATATTTGTGTGACTTTCCGCAATTCACTTAATCTCTAAGTGCCTCAGTCTCCCCATGGGTAAAATGGGTGGGAGGTAGGTTGGATGATCCCTAAAATTCCCTTTCGGCCCTAGATCCTAGAGAACACATATACAAATTATTCATCAATGTTCCTCTATACAGGTGTGCATTCAGGTATAGGATAAAAACACAAATACAATAGATCGGGGTTGTTTATGGTTAGATGAATCAGAAAATAAGGATATGTGAATGACAGGAGCCACTGCCTTGGAGGATACAGATAGTGAGGGAGAACGGGAGGAGGGTCCATGGACTTGGATTCCTTACAGCTAACTAGGGCTAGCCCCGGTGCCCTATTCTCCATTCATTCAATCAAGGCCTCATCTGCTCTATAATAGGCTCTATTAGCCTCCGTCGGACTAGCTCCTTCTATGTTTGGTGATGTGTACGCCACAGGAAAGAATCCCTAAAAAATCCAGCGACCCCCTGCTTCTCCACAATCTCCTCATCCCTCTCCCCAAAAGATTATGAATATTCTGTGGCCTTGACTTTGAGTTTGAACGGCCAATCACAAGCAAACACCCGCCCTGGGCCTGGGCGGGGACAATGCCCCCCATAGCTTTGCTGGATTCTTTCTTTTATTTTAGATTCTAATGACTCCCGGCCACTGTTCATTCCCCTTCCACCCCCACCCCTTGCCCAGCCCCCAGCCCTCCTCCTGCCAGGCTGTTTTCCCGTCCCCCATGCTAGTATCAACAGTTACAATATGACAGGGCAGGCTAAGAAACCGAACACACAACACTCAACCTTATTTACTTTTGAAATCCTTGCTCCCGTTTAGCTGGGGGCTGTATTGTGCCCCTGCCGTTAGACTGGGAGCCCTTATGCAAATGCAAAACAACACTCCATCTTTTCTCCCCTCTCTAATTGACTATTTTCCTTCCTTCCCATGGCTGCTATAGCTCTGGATGCGCAATTCAGGAGCCCCCCCCCCTTTTTTCTTCTTCTTCACCAATCCAGGCTTCCGCGCTGTTAATCTAGTTACTTTTCCATCAACACATTTGGTGGAATAGACAAAGGGGAATAATCGTATCCGTGGCTGTTGATGTTCAATTAACCACGTAACCTTTGTGTGCGTCTGTGTGCGTGCGTGCGTGTGTGTGTGTGTGTGTGTGTGTGTCTCCTTTCCTCTTTCCCCCACCTTCCCGATTCTTCAAGCAAGCTGCCGGCTCCCAGGCTGCAGCTTTTACTCCGGGGGCCACTGCTTTGCGGGCTGCCCTTCTCCAAGAGAGATCGGCCAGGACCATACAAAGACCCCCGACACCAGAGGTTTCCCATGCAACCCATTACTGAGAACTCACGTCGGACCTTTTAAACCTTGGGAGTGTGTGTGTGTGTGTGTGGGGGGGTGCAGGTTGGGGCACCTGAGCTCCAGGACTGGAGATTCCCCCCCCCCCCGCCCAGGCTTTGGCCCTCCCTTTCGGTATGCCCCGCCCCCCCCCCACCGCCCCCAGCTCTCTGGCCGGTGCTCCAGCACCACTTCGGGCAAAGAGGGAGTTATTTTTAGACGAGGAGGGCGCCCCGCAAAAAAAAAAAAAAGCCATTTTCTCGCCATTGTTTCGGGGCAGCAGCTGTCATTTACGCCGGCGTTATGCATTCTCCACTGTACCATGCTAATTTTTCGAGGGACAATTTTTCGACAATGACGACTCCGGCTCGGAACAGAAACCCTTTATGGCGCTGGCCCCAGGGAAGCGGCGAACCCTGCCAAAGCAAACAAAGGATCCTTGCTCCGACTGAGCATGTCTCTGCCTTTGATACGGTGTGAAGTTCACAGAACGCTGCCTCCAATCTGCACAGAGTTAACACCTGGTCCAGTGCCTTCTGGCTGCTAATCAAGATATCAATCAATTCTGACCGAAAAATACATACGGAAGGAGAGAGAGGATCCGCGCGGATCTCTCTCGGGAGGGGGCCCGGGGGCACAGGGTGCACAGGGAGCTAGGGGCAAAAAGACACCAGAAAATCTCCTCCGTAGGTACTGGCTACCCTCCCCGAGGATCCAGGCCCTTTGGCAAAGGGAATTGGGACCTTGGGGGAAGGAAGAGGAAAAAAAAAAAGAGCCAGCGCAAAGACTGAGCCACTTAATTAGGCTGATATCATCCCGCCCAAATGTTGCTCAGTGAGGGACGCTTTCATCTTCTGACACCATTGGGTTCTGGGCACCAACATAATTTTGTGATTGAAAGTGAAAACTAATGAGAAATAATTCTGCCTTCTGAAGGGAGCCTTGAGGAGGAGGGGAAATGGAGAGGAGGCTTGCAGGTGGGGAACTCCAGGGTAGGAGTAGGCCTGGCACTACCATTGGAATTGGGGGTATCAAGAAGGAAACGCACCCCGATTCTCCCCTTGGACTGTTTGCCTTCTCCTGCCTTCAGTATGGCCTTAGTGCTTGCCCTGTGATGATGAGAGGGGGTGAAGGGGAGGAGAGCAGAGGAAAGTAAAGGATCCTGGGGAGTGGGGCAAGAAGAGGAGGAATTTGTGACATTCATATGACTTGCAAGTCAATAGCTCAAGGATTGTTACCTCCATTTAAGGAAGGCACAGATAAGTTAAATGACTTGTCTAGGGTCTCACAACTGGTCAGTGGAAGAGCCTGGATTGATTGCAAGACCCCATCCTCTCCAATATGAATCAGTATCTTTGTACTTCCAGTGCCCTCTTCCATTTCATTGGTGGATTAGTGTATAATAGAAAGTGCTCGAGTTCTAGGCATGCTTCCATCATTAACTAGCTGAATGACTGGGCAAGGTACTTCAATTCCTTTGGCTTCTGTTTCCCCAACAGAGAATAGAAAGAGAAAACTAGGGAGATGGACTACTGTTGATATTTTCTAAGGTTTCTTTTGGTGCTGACATTCTTTTTATTTTGGGGATGGGGTGGGGTGTGTATTTGATTCTGGATGCATACGTTCATAGATGTCTGTAATTCCCCATGATGATACTTTCTCTGCCAATGCAGATCAGCAACTGCTTAGTAATTTATAGACCTAGAGATTTAGTAGGGGTGCTGAGAAGTGAATGACTTGCCCAAGGTCACTCAGCCATTCTGTGCAAGAGGCAATATTTGAACCCAGGTTTTCTTGACTCAGAGATCAGCTCTCTCTTCTCAATGCCATATTGCTTTTCATTCCTAATGCCTAACATTTTATGGTTCCATATACCCCCTGATCTCAGCATAAGCAGCATGGTATGCTAGGAAGAACACTGGAAAGAGGACCTTAGTTCAAATCTTGACTCTCCCACTTAACTAGATTTGTGACCTTAGATAGGTCACTTGCCTTTTCTGGGCTTGCTTCCTCATTTGTAAAATGAAGTCCCTTCCATCTCTAAATCTATGATCCTGTCATCTTATAGAACTCTTACAAATCCCATCTCCCAGTAGGAATCAGTCATATTACTTGATTGTGAAAGTCAGGATTAAAAAGATTGAAAACTGCTTCTTGAATATTGAACCCTACTGCCCAGTAGAAGCAGCTAGATAGCTCAGTGTGTAGAGCACTGGGCCTGGAGTCAGAGAGACCTGAGTTCAAATCCAGTTTGAGATACTAGCTATGTGACCCTAGGCAAGTCACTCACTTACCCTTCTGCTTACCTTAATCTACTGGAGAAGGAAATGGCAAACCATGCCAGTATCTTTGCCAAGGGAAACTCCATAGACAGTTTGGTCCATGGAGAGTTAGACATGACTGAGCAACACTACCCAATAGGGCAGTGATAGCACTTCACATTTGTTTAGTCCTAACTGCTTTCACACCTAATATTTTCACAACAGCCCTCTGAAGCAGGAGAGACAGCAAAGTTCAAATGAATCCCTGGACGGGTTCAAGAAGAGGCACTTGTTATGGATAATATTGAGAAAACTGCTATACAGGGAGGGAGGCAGGTCTATCTATATGACTTCAAAGGTCCCTTCCAATTCACTTTTCTAGGACAGATCCCCATTTTATAGATGAGGAAATTGAGACAAGAAATATTAAGTGACTGTCAAGATTAGCAGAAAAGCTAAGAACCTAGATCGTCTTCTTTTTAATTTATTGAATTTACTTAATTTTTTTAAAGTAATAAACATTTTTATTTGTAGTTTGGGGTTCCAATTTTTATTCCTCCTTCCCTCTGTCCTTTCTTCTCTCCCTCAGGTGGTAAGCAATCAGATATAGGTTATACATGTATGATTATGTAAAACATTACTATATTGGTAATTTTGTATAAGAAAATTTGAATAAAAGAAAAAAATGAAAGAAAGTGAAAAATAGCATGCTTCAGTCTGTGTTCCATCAAGATCTGTTCTTTCTCTAGAGGTGGATAGTATGTTTCATCAATAGTCCTCTGAGATTGTCTTAGATCATTGTTCTGTTGAGAATAGTTAAGTCATTCACAGCTCTTCATCAAATAATATTGCTGTCTCTGTGCACATTGTTCTCTTGGTTCTGCTCATTTCCCTATACATCATTTCATACAAGTCTTTCCAGGATTTTCTGAAATCATCTGGCTTGTCATTTCAATAATATTCCATCACCATCATATATCACAGTTTGTTTAGCCATTCCCCAAATGATGGGCATTGCTTTGATTTCCAATTCTTAGCCACCACAAAAAGAACTGCTATAAATATTTTTGTACAAATTGGTCTTTTTCTCTTTTTGGGGATATCTTTGGTATTGCTGGATCAAAGGGTATGCACAGTTCTATAGCCCTTTGGGCATAGTTCCAAACTGCTCTCCAGAATGGTTGGATCTTTTCAAAACTCCACCAATAGTGGATTGGCATCCCAGCTTTCCCACATCCCCTCCAACATCCAATATTGTCCTTTTTTGTTGTATTTGTCACTCTGATAGGTGTGAGGTGATATCTCAGAGTTGTTTTAATTTGCGTTTCTCTAATCCATAGTGATCTAGAGCATTTTTTCATATGATTATAAATAGCTTCAATAATTTCTTTGTCTGAAAGCTGCCTGTTCATATGAACCTAGGTCTTCTGAATGGTTGTCCAATGCCCTTTCCACTGTTGCACACTCTCTCTCTCTCTTATACATACACACACACACACACACACACACACACACACATACACACAAAGTTTAAAAATTGATCAGGGGGCGGCTAGGTGGCGCAGTGGATAAAGCACCAGCCCTGGATTCAGGAGTTCCTGAGTTCAAATCCGGCCTCAGACACTTAACACTTACTAGCTGTGTAACCCTGGGCAAGTCACTTAACCCCATTGCCCCGTTAAAAAAAAAAGAAATTGATCAGCCCAGGCAACAGATAATTCTTTAAGGACTCATAGGGACTAAAAAGTGTACACTTTAAACAGGTACATTAACAGGGCACATAATTTATATTCTAGCTTATATGTTGCACAGATATAAGGACAAATCTATATTTGAACAATTTCCCCAAAATGCTCTAATAATAACAAATCCATTTTCAAAATTCAACAAAGTGGATAAACCTATAGATAGTCCCCAGTCCTACTGAGTCTCTGCATCAGCTCCAGCTGTTCAGCAGTCACTGTCACGTAATAAACAGCAGTAGCAGCAGCAGCAGCGATGATAGCTAACATTTATATAGTACTTTTAAGGTTTATAAAAAGGCAACATGGTGTAGTAGCTGGGGAACCAGACGCAAGAAAGAAGTCCTGAGTTCATGTCCCGCCTGTGTAAGCCAGGGCAACTAACTTAACCTCTGATAACCACTGGTAGAACTAAGACTGTATGTAATTTACTATGCAGAGGCTCATCACCATTAGTAGAACTCACTGAGAGTTCCATACTTTAATGAAATCAAAGGTTCTATACTACCCCCCCCCAAAAAAGTTTGCAATGCATTTTACACACATCAACAAATTTAAGCTTCATAATAGATCCATGTGGTAGCTATTATCTCCCCTCCCCCCTTTTTTTTTTACAGAAGAGAAACTAAGGCTGGTAGTAACTGACACTCTCAAGGCTAGAGTCTATATCTTCAGTACTGTAGTCATCTTAGGAGAGTTAACCTCTTCCTGTTCAATTCAATGCACATTAAATACCTATTGTACAAGACAGCTAGGTGGCACAGTGGATAGAGAACTGGGCCTGGAGTCAGGAAGGCCTGAGTTAAAATCCAACCTCAGACACATACTAGCTGTGTGACTCTGGGCAAGTCACTTAACCCTGTTTGCCTCAGTTTCCTCATTTGTAAAATGAGCTGGAGAAGGAAATGCCAAACCACTCTGGTATCTTTGTCAAGAAAACCACAAAATGGGGTCATGAAGAGTTGGACATGACTGAACAACAAAAATTGTACAAGGCACTATACTTTTGAAGTATTTAGCAGGAAAGAAAAAAAGAAGGGCAACGATAGGGTTGAGTGGTGCCTATAGGATAACCCTAGAATTACCAAATGAAAAAAAAAAACACAGATCTTGTCCTCGAGATGCTGATGGTCTACTAGAAAGAACAGGACAAATAAGCGTGGTACAATGTAGAATCTGAGAATGGAAAAGAAGATATCCAGGCTAGGTACTCTGAAAAAGTTTGAGGATGGAGATATCATTTTCAGCTGGGGTCAGGGATCACTTCTTTCTGCAGAAACTGGAGATAATAATGCAATGTTATAATTTGTTAAACACTGGATGGGGTAAAAGGAGGAGAGATGGAGTCAAAGGAAACAGAAACTGCTGTTAGGGATTGATGCTTCCCACTGGTTCATCAAAGCAGTGAATCTGTAATCAGTCAAGGTCTTGCTGACCCTACCATTTCTAGAGCAAGACTAAATTTCAGTGCAATTCAGCAAAGTTTTTTTTTAAATTAAGTCACTACTTTATTCCCAACTTTGTTTTAGGGCAATTATCAGAGGAGGCTTCATGGAGGGGGTCAATTTTTAATTTGGATATAACAGTGACTTATTGGGAATATGGCAGGGGAGACAATTTTTCAAGTCACTTAGAAATTGTTGCCATTCATGTTTTTGCCACAGGTTGATTCCTTCTCTTTCCCACCCTGCCCCACTACCATTCCACCACTAAACAGACTAATAGCAAATGAGGAGAGATTTCTCAATATATGTATGTATGTTACAAAAGGAAGCATAACACCTGTCCCTTTCTTACCACACCAGTGTACTACCAAGATGAGTGATATGTGGAAGGGCTACAGACTTCTATCACTTGGAAGAAGAATGCTCCTCAAACACTGAGGAATGTTGTTAGGACCGTCCTTGCCATTGTTATTGGAGCTGGCCCAGCAGCCAGCTGCAGGAGAGGTGCAAAGAACTGGCAAAGCTGGAACCCTGGGAGCCAGGAATCCTCCACCTGCAGAGCTAGAAGGGACCTTAGTAGCCCACCTGGTCCAGATCCCTCATCCTACAGGGGAGAAAACTGAAGCACAGAGAGCCCATCATGTCTTCACTCACCAAACCTCAATTACCTCCCGGATGCAAGGAACCAGGGAAGATGCCAAGATAAGGCTTGACTCTTCACCAAGGAGTCCAAAGTCAGTAGCAAAGCTAAGGATACTAGCCAGGTCTATTTGGCTCCCTGTCCTAGATTCTGTAGAGAGCTGGACTTGGAGTCAGGAAGACCTGACTTTGAATCCTGCCTCAGACACTTACTAAGCTGCCTGACTCTGGCCAATTAGTGTCATCTTGCTTTTAACCTCAGTTTCCTTATCTGTGAAATGGGGATAATAATAATAATAGCACCTACTTCACAGGATTGTTATGAAAACAAAATGAGATAATACATAGTACTTTGAAAAACTTCAAGCTCTATATCATTTTCAGGTACTATACCACCCTGATTAGATGAGTAAATGAGCCTTGACTTCTGTCCTTTCTTTTTGGGGCATTCCCTTCAAAATATACCAGAGAAGCAGAATAGTGATTCAAAGTCAGAAAGCACCTTAGGAATCATCTAATCCAATAGCTTCCTTTTGCAAATGAGAAAGCTGTGGCCTAAGGGGTCAAGATGAGGCAGGAAAGTGGCAATGTGAGATTTGAACTTGGGTCCTTTCACTAGAAATCCAGTGGTTTTCTCACTGTGCCAAGGATATCGTAAATTCTCACCCCTGATCCCAAGTATCATGTGTGGTCCTCCCTCTGCTTCCTGAATTTAGGTCCTTCATTCAATAGTTAGTCATTCAATCAGCCAGTTCATAATTGAGTATTTATGGAACACCTGTATTTTATGCTTGGCATGATGGGACCTTACAGGAAGCAGAAGATAATACCTGCCTTCAGAAAGATTATAGTCTATTTGAGAAGACAAGATTATCAGGCACAGAAGGATCAATAATAGGATGTCTCTGGGGCCAGGTGGGGGGGGAAGAAAAAAAAGAAATTTACATGATAACTTTATTATATATTTTAAAGGAATAGCAAGTTATACATAATAGATTTCAGTTTCATGTGTGATCATCTTTTAAATTATACTTATTCCATAAATTAGAAATAATAGGTCTTTCACTGAGTGTCATCCTATATTTATCACTATGATACAGTGGAAAGAGTCCAGAATTTAGACTCAGAGGTCATGGATTCGAATGATAACTCTGCTATATCTTACCTGGACAAGTTATCTAACTTCTTGGACTTTTGTTATGTAAAACAAAGTGGCTGGGCAGCTAGGTGGTGCAGTGGATAAAGCATAGGCCCTGGATTCAGGAGGACCTGAGTTCAAATTCAGCCTCAGACACTTGATACTTACTATCTGTGTGACTCTGGGCAAGTCACTTAACCCTCATTACCCTGCAAAAACAAGAAAACAAACAAAAAAACAAAACAAAAAGCAAACAACAAAAAAGTGACTGAACTAGATGACCTCTGAGGTCCCTTCCAACTCCAGACCTATCATCTTGTCTTCCCATGACCTTGAAAGGTGAGTGAGCCTTAGCAACAAGTCCCCCCTCCTTTGAAGAGAGCCAAATTAGGGGAGGAGGAGAGGGGAGACCCAACAAAATTAAACAACCCAACAACCAAAAAAAATTACACCCAGAGATTGTTGCAAAGATAAGATGCCAGGGAAACCACAGCCTCACCTGGCAGGTTTCAACACATGCCTGCAGTTTGTTTACCTCCCTCAAGCTCAGTTTGAGAGCCCAGGCCCTGAACAACGTCAGTAACAATAGGCTTGGGGATGGACTGTGCTTCTAAACTGGGGGTTTTAAAAGGATTGTCTCTACATTCGGCTAAGCCAACATCGTTAAAATAGAACAGGATCATAGGATGTTGGAGATGAAAGAGGTGTTCAAGATCATCTAACTCAGCTGCCTGCTCTTTTTACAGAAGGAGAAACTGAGGCCCACATGGAGGAAGTGACTTGTCTAAGGTCCCAGAGCTAGTATCAGGTGGTTGTTTTTAATTTCCAGTACAATATTATTACTTCCCTGCCTCAGTAATGCCTGGTAATTTTTTAGATATTTGGTGTTTGGGCATTGTGTGCCCAGTCTAATGGCATTGTAAGTTATCAGGTAGCCCCTTGGAGGACGGTGGATGAAAGCCATCAGTAAAGCTGGTGAAATGTACCTTCAGTATTTCCCTTCTCTCCTTCATGCACCTGTTGCCCCTTTCTGGCATACCCCATATATCACTTCCTCTCCTTCCTTCTCCCCAACTTTGCTCCCATAATAGACTCAGTTAATCTCCCTTAAATTAGTGGCAGACTCCAAGCAGGGGGTATTTGAATGATAAAAAGGGACTTTTTTTTGAGGCTTGAAGCTGTTGTGAGCAAGAAACAAACACTCTGTGTTAAGTAATTTGTACACTTTAAACACCACATAAATGGTGGTGACTAGAGGCAGCTCAGGGGTGCAGTGGATAGAACACAGGGTCTGGAATCAGGAAGACCTGAGTTCAAATGAAGCCCCAGACACTTACTAGACACCATGTGACCGTAAGCAAGTCACTTAACCCTGTTTGCCACAGTTTCCTCATCTGTAAAATGAGCTGGAGAAGGAAATGCAAACCACTCCAGTATCATTTGCCAAGAAAACCCCAAAAGGGGTCGTGATGAGTTGGACAGAATTGAAACGACTAAACAACAAATGTTAGTAATTATTAGGAAGTTCAGAGGAAGAACAGGTCACTGTGGGTTGTAAGAGTAGAGGAAAAAGGTTCAAGGAGAAGATGAGACTTGAACTAAGTCTTAAATGATGGGGAGAATGTGGCTAGTGGGAGAAGAAACAGCATATTCCATTCTGCTCCCTAAGAGCTTACCCTGAGTGATCTCATATACTTCCATGACTCACATTTCTATATTTATGAAGGTGACTCCCAAATCTTGATCTGCTGATCAAATATTTCCACTGAGTTCTGGCATCCTCTTGTCAAAGAATTACAGCAGTATCAAGCTGGAAGGAAGCTTGGAGACCATACATTAAAGTTCAACCCACCCGTCCTCGAAACAAATCCCTACCATGTTCCCCAGTGCTCATCCATCATCTGTTTGACAAAGATAGAGAAGCTGTCAACTCCCAGGGCAGGGAGGATGGATTGTACTTCTAAACTGAATGTTTAGCCATTCTACTTTTGGACAGCTCTAATTGTTAGGAGGCAGCTAGGTGACTCAGTGGATAGAGCACTGGGCCTGGGGTCAGGGAGATCTGAGTTCAAATCTAGTTTTAGACACTTATTAGCTGTGTAACCCTGGGTAAGTCACTTAACCTCTGCTTGCCTTAATCTGCTGGAGAAGGAAATGGCAAACCATTCCAGTATATTTCCCAAGAAAGCCCCATATGGAGTCATGGAGAATTAGATGCAACTGAACAATAAAAATTTTAAGGATGTTTTCCCCCTGACATCAAAGCTAAATTTACATTTTTTAAAAAAATTTCTTCTCTCTCTCTCTCTCTCTCTCTCTCTCTCTCTCTCTCACACACACACACACACACACACACACACACACACACACACACACGCAAATTGAATGTGTACACACATATAGATATAGACCTATCTGTGTGACTTGGTCAAATAATCATAGTTTTAGAGCTAGAATAAAGGAAATATATATTTATGAAACACCTACTATGTGTCAGGCACTGTACTAAGCACCTTTACAAATAGCATCTTATTTCATCTTCACAATAGCCCTAGGAGGTGGGTACTCTTATTAGCCCCATTTTACATTTAAGGAAATTGGGACAGAGATTAAGTGATTTGCCCAAGGTTACACAGATATTAAGGGCCTAATGCTGGGTTTAAAAACAGTTCTTCCTGACTCCAGGTCCAGAGCTATGTCCACTGGGTCCCTTAGCTGGCTTTTAGATGAAAGGGACCTCAGGGCCAAAGCTAGTCCAAAGATTTTCTTTTGCAGATGGAAATACTGAGGCCCAAGTAAGTGACTTGCTCAAGGTCACACAGGTAACAAATCCAGGTCTTGGGATTCCAAAGTCAATGCTTTTTCCAATGGACCATCCTGAACCTCCAACAAACTAAGACCTCAGTGAGGGAGCACTTCCCATCTTGCCCTCCACAGTCCATTCAGCTTCTGGTCAGTTCTGATTGCTTCCCCCCACCTTTCTGCAGATGGTGGCTGTCTTCTCATGTTCACCATTTTGCTCCTATGTCTATTCTCTGGAGTCAAGCCAACCTAAAGCTAATTTCTCTTCTATGACAGTTCTGCAAATACCCCCTTTCAACCATTAGATTTACACCTTGAGGTCAGGGACTATATGTGGTTCACCCCAGGACCCACATGGTACTTTGTGCATTCTTTCTGGGGGTGGGGGGAGGTAGGGGACAGGATCCGGATCTGAGATTTTATCATTTTGGGGAATTCAATGTAGAAACTCTATCCACCAATGCAGATTGACTATTTAGTCTTTGAGAGCTTCTATGAGGCCATGAGAGGTTGTTTCTTTCACACGGAATAGTAGGCATTTATTACGTGTCTATATGAACTCGGTATGGTCACCCAGAGTGTATGTATCAGGGACAGGACTTTCCAACTCCAAGCCTTTCTAGTTCTAAGGCTGGCCTATTTACTATGATTGAGAAACATTTGTTGAATTAGACTGAATTGGATATTCCTTACAAGGGGGAGGAGGGAAAGACAGAGAGAGAGAGAGAGAGAGAGAGACAGAGAGAGACAGAGAGAGAGAGAGACAGAGAGAGACAGAGAGACAGAGAGAGACAGAGAGAGACAGAGAGACAGAGAGACAGAAGACAGAGAGAGACAGAGAGAGACAGAGACAGAGAGAGACAGAGAGACAGAGACAGAGAGACAGAGAGAAGCAGAAAAGGTATGCAGATTGCAGTGAGCGAGTCATGAGGATCATAAAAAAAAAATGAGGATCATATCTAGAGAACTGACCTGATTTGAGTGAAGGGTACATCCTGGGTGGGTAGATTAGGTCAAATTATAGAAAGCCTTGAATTCCAGGATGAAGAATCTAAGCTGCTTTTCAATAGTCTTACTCTTCTGGTTCTCTAAGCAGGCGAGGGTGACTTGTTAGAAAGACTATTAAGGGAGATTAGTTTAATTATAAAAAATCAGCAGGTGGCAGGGGGTCAGTTTATCCACACCCTTGGTATACCTTCTGTCATAGAGATAATGGGGCGGCATCACACAAGTAGACCTCCTCGGGCTGCCTGAATGGTTGTTTACCATCCATGATGTCCTCAGCGCTCACTGTTCACAAACACTGATATCTTACATTCTTTCTCTCCTTCTATTTCCCCTGACAAGAAGAAAATTGAAATGCAGGATTCAGTCGGCAGCTTCCACCTCTCTCCTTCCCCCCACTTCCACTCCAAAGAGAGGCCCAGGGAGGAAAGAATGCTAGAGATCCCTCTCAACTGGCCTTCAGGGTTGGCCAAGGTGACAGAGATGACTTTAGGGTAATCTATTTTTGTTTTTAACTAGCAAAGAAAATTAACACTTTCCTCCCTCAGCTACAAACATACACAGAACTTAACAGAGACAATTTGGAAAATACACATGTGTATACATGCATATACATACAGACATGTGTATATATACATGCATACATATCTAAATATGCATCTATACATACCCATATGTGTATATGTATACTGCAGAGAGAGCACAACTCTTATGGGCTGGCCATGTTGTTTTGAATGCCAAATGAACATTTGCTTAACGACTATTTTACACAGAACTCACAGAAGCCAAGCACTCACACGGAGGTCAGAAGAAGCAACACAAGCATACCGTTAAGGTCTTTCTGAAGAACTTTGCTATCGATTGTGAGACATGGGAGACACCAACACAGGACTGCCCAGGATGGCATGCCTGCGTTAAAGCAGGTGCTGGGCTCTATGAGCAAAGCTCAAAAGAAACGTGAGATGTGCAAATTTAGAGACATCACCATCCCAAAAGTTCATATGATTATTTGTGCCCAACCCATGGTAGAGCCTTCTGAGCTTGTATTGATCTGATCAGTATATATACATATATACTTATGTTTACAACCCTCCACACACACATATACATATATGTATATATAAAACACATACACACATGCATGGACATATACCTATGTGTGTATATTCATTGTGTATATATATAAATATATAAAAGTATGTATATAAAATGTTTGTAATTCTATATGTACATATATAAACTTACATGTATTTTTGTATGTGTATATATTTGTGTGTGATTCTCTAAAGGTTATCCCCTGTAAAGAGCACCAAGTTTATTCATGTACATTCTCATTCTTTTAAACAACATTAAAATGTAAATGATATATAATGATATGTAGTCTATGTAATGCATATCTGTAGTGCAAATATATATATATATGTATATGTATAATGTATATGTAATGTGTATATATATATTTTGCCCCCCTGTAAAACAGAGCTGAAATCCTCAGCTAACTTGCCAGGATTCTGTCAAATCACGCACTCAAGTGTCAGAGGATCATAGATTTAGACATGGAAGCAAAGTTGGAGGTCCCTGAGTACAGCCCCTTATTTTATACATGAGGAAACTAAAAATCTGGGTTTGATTCCTGGATCTGCTCCTTCCAACAGTGTCACCTTGAGGAAGTTACTTAATTTCTCTTGACTTTTGGGTCTTCATTTGTGAGAACAGTGAGACAGAATAAAAGGTTGCTAAAGTCTCTTCCATTTCTTTTCTTTTCTTGTTCTTTTTTTTTTTTTTTTTTTTTTTTGCAGGGCAATGGGTGTCAAGTTTCTTGCCAGGGTCACACAGCTAGTTAAGTGTCAAGTGTCTGAGTGCAGATTTGAACTCAGGTCCTCCTGAATCCAGGGCTGGTTCTCTATCCACTGCACCACCTAGCTCCCCCCTTTCTTCCATTTCTAAATCCTATGATACTACTCTCTATCCTCACCCCATTTCACTTTCTGTAAAGTAACCTGGGTAAGTGATGCTTCTCACCAAGGAGCATGGATTTTAACCAGAAGGAACCTTAGATCTCGTGTACTCTGGATGTCTCCACTTGACATATGTGGAAACTGCGGTCTTGAGAGATTAATTGGCTCGGTCAGGATCAAACAGTCTTAGTAAGGGGAAGTTGGAGGTGGTATGATTTGAACTTAGTTCTTCTGATGTCAGAGCCAGCATCCTTTCCGCTTGACCAAAATGCCTCAACATCAGTCACAGCATCCTTTGAGTTGATGATGACTCATGATTTCAGCCCATTTCGAGCTCTCTTCTCTGGAATTCCTTTCCCTGAGAGTTGTCTGCATCTCATGGAAGGCTGTTTGTTTTGCAGTTTAGCCTCTCATGATAATACTGTCTTGTTATCTGTTTTATGGAAGTCAAGCATCCCCAACTAGATTGAAAGCTCTTCAAGGACTAGGCCAGGGTCAAAGGTCAGAGGCCACCTATTCTGACTTCCTCATTAACAGAAGAGGAACTGAGGCCCAGAAAAAGGAAATGACTATCCAAGTGATTCTATCTTTTGTATGCCCTGTGTTGTTTTGTACAGTGCTGGGCATATGATGTACTAAACAGGATGCAGTAAGTCTCTAGTATGAATGAGTTCATTAAATCAAATTCCTCTGTAGTAACAGGGACGTGGACCAGCATAAGGACCAGATCCTGAATAAAGACAGCACAGGAAGAGAATGAAGGGGGCTTCAAAGGCAAACTTCTACAAAGTCACTCAGTCTAGTCTTGCCTACAAGGAGTAAGTCTAGGACCATGGTACCCCAGATAAGTAAAAAACACATGCACTATACAATGTCAGTGTGATGTATTTGTTAGCAGGATGGCTGTAGAGGCTTCTGGTGCATACAAGCTGCCTCTGCTGCATACAAGCTTACCTGACCACAGGGGAAAGTCACTTGAACTCATGCAACTCTCTAAGACTGGAAATGTTAATCTAGTCAATCCATTGGTGGAGGGAGGAGTTCCGCATATGGATCAAATGGTATATCTGGACCAAATAGACATGCATATACACAGATACGCATTACATAGAATATATATATATAATTATAATTATATATCATTTAAATTTTAAGGTTTGTTGAAAGAATGACAATGCACATGAATAAACTTGGTGCCTTTTACAGGGCATAGCCTTTTGAGAATTACAGAATTCTAGAGCTGGAACGGGCCTTTGGGGTCATCCAGTTCGGTCCTTTCATCACACACAGACCAAAATTGAGTTCAGAGGTGAAGTGATTTGCCCGAGGTCACACAACCAGTCAGGGGACAGAGCCTGGAAGGCCAGAGTAGTCTCCAGGTGCCCCAGTTCGTGTTCTTTTCTCCTGCTTCCAACCTAGGAGCAGAGGAAGAGGAAGGACATATGCCTTGACTAGTGTCCGTTCCTAAGCCACCACTTGGGCAGTCTTCCTAAAGCAGAGGTCCAGACCAACGGAAGACCCCCTCCCCATTAGCTTGTCAGGGCCCTTCAGACAAAACATTCTTTCCCCCTTCTTTTCTCCTCCCCCCAGTTCTCACTCAGAGAAATTTCCCCCATTGGAGATTTCCCCCAAAGAATTCTAGTGTTCCTGGCAGAAAAAGCACAGCTTTAGGCAATGGAAATGATATATGGGCCACCCTTCTCACAGCCAGCACTAGGCACTGATACACAGGGGCAAGATTATCCTGTGGGAAGGGAAAGAGTAGGGTAGGGAAAGGGAAGCCAAGCTGCTCCCAATGTTTCTCTGGCCTCTCTGGCACATGCAGATGCTGTCCCCCCAGGGGAGAAGAGAATTACACCAAATAGGTTCATAACGCAATCCACAGATGTCAGGATGGCGCACAGAGCGTGAAAAAGATTGTACCGCAATTATCTTATGCCTTACGGAGTGCTGTTATTTCTGTGCAGAGCTGAGTAGTTTCCTAATTGGATTCGATTTCCCAATTATGATCTCGGGTGTGCTGTGTGTGAGTGTGTGTGCGTGTGCACGTGTGTATGTGTGTGTATGTGTTTTTAATTCTTTATTTTCTGGTAATTCCCATCCTTACTCCTTCCTCTGGTCTATCGCAGCTGAGGCCATGACCTTCTCCCCCCTCCCCTTCACTGTGCCTCCCATTCCTGTGCTTTTCCACCCTTTACCAACTGAGACCACAAGCCTTAGCCCTGGGCATAGTGTAGAAAGTACCTTTTGTCTTCCCTGGATGTGAGGAATTGGAGAGGATGGAACAGTCTTGTGTTAAGAGCTGGGATCCAAGTGAGCCAGGCTCCTAATGTCGCAGCTGTCCTGAGGAGGGTTGTGGAAAGGGTTGGCTGCTTTCAGGGCCAGAGAAGCGAACAAGGGGTAGCACATGGCTGGCCTCAAGCATAAGCGAAGTAAAGGGTTTGTCTGTGTGCCAGGGAGGCCCAACAGTATCTTTCCACATCAACCACAGCAACTTGAAAACTATAGTTGTGTAGTCATTTCTTTGGGTTAAGAAAACTACCTTGATTCAATTTGTATAATTTGTCTCCCCATTATAATAATTATACCATAATTATGTTAATTTAATATTATAATATAATGTATTAACTTGTGTTAATAATATAATATGCTAATAATGATGTCAATTATATGTTATCATTATATTAATTTAACATTATTATATTATAATATAAGATTAATTTCCTTTATATTCCCAGAGTTTAACATAGTGCCTACCTCTTTTTTCTCTTTCTTTTTTTTCCTTTTTTTTTTTTGCAGGGCAGTGACTTGCCCAGGGTCACACAACTAGTAAGGGTCAAGTGTCTGAGGTTGGATTTGAACTCAGGTCCTCCTGAATCCAGGACCAGTGCTTTATCCACTGCGCCACCTAGCTACCCCTGTGCCTACCTCTTAATCAGAGATAAATAGAGCTTGTTGATCTATTGGTTGTCTCTTAACATGGAAAAACAGAGAAGAGAGAATATTATTAAGTCCCTTAATGTAAAGGAGTAAATGTCCCTTAGTGTAAAGGAGTTTATTTTTTAAAAAAACCAAAAAAAACTAAAGACTCAGAATGTTAGATTTGCAAGGAACTTTAGATGCCAGCACCTTATTTTACAAGTGAAGAAAATGAGGTTCGAGGTCATATAGAAAGTTAATGGTTGGATCCCAGAGTCCTCCCAAGTATTCTGGCTCATTTACAATGCAATGGAAGGGCTGTAGAAAGAGCATCAGGGTTGGGAGCCAAACATAGAAGCTTTGACTCTAGACTCTGTGTTTTTCTCCCACTGCATCACACAGGGGGTTGAGATAATACTGGCCTTCACAATTGCACATTGCACAAAAGTGCAATGTATTTGTCTTACTTTTCTTTGACTCCCCAGTGCTTAGCATAGTGCTTGGTGAATAGTAGGTGATTCATAAATGGGTTTTGACTCACTGTTTTCATACCACTTGGATATCAGGTGCTTTGTTAGCTCTTATCACCCTTGAGAACTGCCCCCCACCAAGAGAAAAAAGGTCAAAACAAAAGATCATAGGAACATGAATTTAAAGCTGGAAGGGTCCACAAAAGCAATCTGGCTCATGCCACCTCATTGTTTTATAGAAGAGGAAACTGAGGATTAAGAAGGTTCAATGATTTGCCTGAGCTCGTGCAGGTAGATGAAACAGGTCATCATTATCGTAGTCTTTGTCTTTGTCTTTGTCGTCATCATCATCATCATCATTTGCCAGTGGGTCCCAAGAACATTTTTTATAGGGTTGATCAATGTATATGCTTCTGTTAGTGGGAGCTGTGCCTGTGAGTACTCTTGGGAATTAGCTCTCATGGGCTCCCAGGTCCTGTACATTTTAATCCAAAAGTCTGAGCCAGTACCTCTGCCTGATTGGAAAGAGTGATGTGGGAGGGAAGCAGATCTGCAGCTGATGAGCACATAATGACATCAAAAGCAAAAGGTTTGGGGGGCAGCTAGATGGTGCAGTGGATAAAGCCACTGGCCTTGGATCAGGAGGACCTGAGTTCAAATCCAGCCTCAGACACTTGACACTAACTGTGTGACCCTGGGCAAGTCTCTTAACCCTTATTGCCCCGCAAAAAAATTTAAAAAACCCCCAAAACCCCAACAAGCAAAAGCTTGTATGTCAGTGAAAGAGAGGAGCTTACACAATATCCCCTTGGAAATGGATCCATTTATGCAATCACTACAACAATAATACTTTCATATTTGTGGTTCCTTGTTCTTATTGATTTGATACTTTTCTCCACTTGTGCAGGTAAGCAACCCATCTACTTTCTGTTTGTCCAGGGTAGTTCATAACCCTTTTCTTCCCATAAATTCTTTCATACAAGATCTTCTCAATCTGAAAGAAGCCTTCCTCTAGGTTCTTGGATGAATTTACCAAATATGTTATGAAGCCACTTATCATGTGGAATACACTGTGCTAGGCACTAGGATGATACCAAAGATTAAACAACAACAACAACAACAACAATGACCCCCAAGCACAATAAGAATCTAATGGAGGAGTGTGAGCAGAAATAAGAGATCAACACAATAGTTTGAGACAAATTTGAATGTGATAAAGACCAAGGAGGTAGAGCCTAGACAAAGTGTTTTAAAATATGATATGAACAAGGAGAGATCATTTTCTACTGAGTGAAGATCAGGAGAGCCTTCAGGGAGAAGGTCATTACTGAAGTAGGGATTCAAGGGACAGATTTCAAGTAGTGAAGCGATGAGGAGTATGTTTCAGGGAGATGGCCTGGTCAAATGGGCTGAGTCCGGGAATCATAGGATGAGAACAAAAACTCTATTTTGTCTAGAATGTAGATCACTTCATGGGTACTATGGTAAAAGCAGGCTGGAAAGATCGTTTGAAACCAGATTAGGTAAGACCTTTAAATGATTAGGTTTTATTCCATAATCATTAGGTTCCCCAGTAGCAGACTGATAAGATCACACCTATGTATTAGGAAGATCATTTTGGTGTGAAGAATAGATTGGGTCATAGGATTTTAGATTTGGGAAAGACTTTAAAGATCACCTAGTTTAATACTTTCAGTTTACAAATGAGGAAACTGATGTGCTTAGAGAAGAAATGATTCTCTTAAGGTCACACAGCTTATAAGTGGTAGAACCAGGATTTGACCCTATCTTGTCACTCCAAATCTACTTCTCTCTCATTCCACCAGGCTGAAGAGGCAAATTATGCCATTTCTTTGATCCTCAGTGTCCTCATCTATAAGATGAAGGGGTTGGACTCTAGCCCAACCTTTAACGGCCTTTCCCTCTTTCTATTTGCCAGTCTATAGATTCAATTCAATAAGCACTAATGTAGGCACAAAGACAACATGGAAAACAATCCTGCCCTCAGGGACCTTAAAGTTGTACTGATTCAATTAATGAATAGTCCCAAGTATTACAGGTTTCT
The DNA here is from genome assembly GCF_019393635.1 of Dromiciops gliroides. Taxonomy (NCBI): domain Eukaryota; kingdom Metazoa; phylum Chordata; class Mammalia; order Microbiotheria; family Microbiotheriidae; genus Dromiciops; species Dromiciops gliroides. Next base: position 389,383,549 of record NC_057863.1, read on the forward strand.
GGGCAATAGGACCCAAAATCTTAGCTCCAGGTATGGGAGAGTAAGGGTGTTGAGGGATCATTACTGGAGGAGTTGACTAAGGATACATACTATTTTGGGATTTTTTTTTTTTGGCCAATGAAAAGCCAAGTTAGGTTTCAGGAACTGAAACCACCCTTTTCATACTGGAGAGCAATTAAACTGATTTCATTTATACCAATGACGGAAAATATGACAGAAAATGGTTTTGTTTTATCTTTAGATATAAATTCCTAAGAAATGATGGTAGTTGACCATGGTCATTTAGCCCACCTTTCATCTCTCCATGACTACCTGATTTTGGATGCTATCCAAGAAAATAGAAATTTGTATTGTTTGTGGCCCCATTCTTAACTCCACATGACCAATTGTAGGTTACTTCCAGCTGCCCTGGGCAGAGTATATTTAATAGGAGTGGGTTGGAAGGTTTGTTTAGAGAATATTTCTGTACAAGAGAAAATCCCATGGCCTTAGAACCCTGTTTCATGAAGCTTTGCCTAGAAATCATGTCCTCCATTCAATGTGTTACAAATAAGTACTCATTAGTATTAGTTGGATGGATGGATGGATGGATGGATGGATGGATGGATGGATGGATGGATGGATGAGTGAATGAATGAATGAATGAATGAGGTGCATGCTACAATGGGAAATGGGCTCTGTTAATTACTATCTGTTTAACCTTGTTGCAAGTCACATTCCTAGGGCTCATTTCTTCATCTGTATGATGAGAGAGTTAGACTGGACAACCCCCTGAAGTTTCTTCAGCTCTAAGTTATGAAACTACAAGTGAATTTCGAGTTTTGCTGTTCTTTTGAGGGCATAATAGTCTCCAACTAATCTTAGAATTAGAAGGGACATAGAGATCATCTATTCTCACTTTCTACCCCATGCAGGGATGTCTTTTACAACTTCCCACCAGTGTTCATCCTGCCCCTGCTGTCTGAACACTTCACATGAAAGAAAGCTTGCTATTTCACGCGGGAGTTGTTCACTGTTGTAGAAGATCAATTATTAGAAAGGGTCTCCTTAGACGGAAAAAGAAACTTGTCTTCTATGCATTCCATTCATTTGCAGTTAGTTCTGCTGTCTGGGACCAAGCCAGAACAAACCCATGTCCTTCCTCTCTGGGGCAGCCTAGTGCCTGTGGAAAGAACATTGAGTTTAGAGTCATAGTACATGGGTTCAAATCCCGGCTTCTGCCACTTGCTACCTGTGTGTCACATTGGATCAGTCCCAGGGAGTATAGTTTAGAACAGATTCCTTCCTGAAGCAGTGAGGCTTCTGGGGCCATTCAATCAACCAATTTATTTTATTGAAGAAGAAACTCAGGCTATTTCCTCAAGGTTACAGGACTAGTAAGTGTCAGAGATGGTCTTCTATTTCTGAGCATTCTAACCATTATGAGGTCCTCTCAGGGACTCAGTTTCCTCATCTGCAAAATGACATGGTTGGACTAGCTGACCTTTGAGATTTCTTCATCTTTAACTAAATCTATGGCCCTAAGCACTTTAACACAACCACTGTTCCTTGTCCCTATGCCCAATTCTTATCTTCTCCGGTTAAGCACCCCAATTCCTTTAAAGAATCCATGGTTGGGGGCAGCTAGGTGGCGCAGTGGGTAAAGCACTGGTCCCGGGATTCAGGAGTACCTGAGTTCAAATCTGGCCACAGACACTTGACAATTACTAGCTGTGTGACCCTGGCAAGTCACTTAACCCCCATTGCCCCACCAAAAAAAAAAAAAAAGAATCCATGGTTACAGATGTCTCATTTCAATGATATCATTGAAATTGTTAAAAGTTCCCCTAAACCGATAAATCCCATGGTCTTCATGCATAATCAGAAGCCAATCAATCCTGATCACTTGAGGAGGAACTCAGTTTAGATTTTCTTGTGGCTGCTTAAATGCTTTCAGTATAAAAGTTTGAAACAGCCTGTGTTGTTTATTTTTTCCTTCTAAATCTTTCCTTTTGAAAGCAAAACCAGTGATCTTTGACCCATTTGCTTGGCCCACAGAGATGACAGTAAGAGATACCTTAAACAAAGAAGACAAAGGTGAGCTGGTGCTGTTGTACCCACTGAATGGGGAAGCCAGGGAAAGGCTTGGCACACGGCCCTTTCCATAAATGTCAGCAGATTTAGGAAGCCCAGATTTATTGCTTTGGTTCCACCTGGATCCCAATTGCCCAACAGTTTAACATTGCAAATGAAGAAATCTGAGGGACAGAACATATTAGATTGAACAGTTGGGGCTTCCCCATCTTAATTCTTCTGAACATGTCAGTTGTATGGGAATTGTATCTACACCAACTGTCAGCAAAACTGGGAAAGAGAAGCTTTCTTGTCCCTCTCTCAGTCTCTCTTTCACACACCCCCTCACCATCTTCACCTGCAACTTCCCCTTCCCCCACTCAGAACCCTCCTACTGCCCTCTGGTTGCCCATCACTGCTCATTATGTGCCCTATTCTAAACTCAGTTTTCCCAGGGTGTTCCACATAGCAGGCCCTTTCTTTCCCTATCTCAATCAAAACCTATCCTCTTTGTGTCAAGCCTTAAGGGGCCTGAGAGGCAACTCAAGTTAATCTCATATATTAGATAGAAATCTTGAATTCAAATTCTAGTTTTGACATTTACTAGCTGTGTGACCTGTGTTGTTGTTTAGTTGTTTTTCAGTCATGTCCAACTCTTTGTGACTCCTTTTTGGGGTTTTCTTGGCAAAGATACTAGAGCAGTTTGCCATTTCCTTCTCCAGTTCATTTTACAAATAAGGAAACTGAGGCAAACAGGGTTAGGTGACTTGTCCAGAGTCACGCAGCTAGAAAGTGTCTGAGGCCACATTTGAACTTAGGTTTTCATGATTCAGTGCCAGTGCTCTATCTAGTGGTCCACCTAGGTGCCCTGTGTAACCTCAGACACATTTATTTCTCTCAATCTGATCCTCAGCTTTTTTATCTATAAATAGGCACATTGGTTTGGATTATCTATAAACTTTTCAACTCTGACATTCTAGGATCAAACTTTCCTCAAGGAAAGCTGATGATAGTTGTTACAATGCTATCCCTCCCAGAGTTTTGCATTAAGGTTTCGATTATCAGACACTTCACTAGAGCCTGGGGAAAATGTTTTGGGGGCAAGAGAGTCTTTTGTTGCTCCTAAAGCTTGGATGGCAGATATTTACTCTGTTATATGCCATTGGTCCTGGTTGTAACCCTTGCAAATGTATTTTACTGTTTTGAATTTTTTTTAACTTTCTCATTCCATAGGTAGAGCCATCCTTCAAGTATGGCAAATATCCCCCAAGTATTCCCTGTTAGCAGAGCCACTCAAAGGGTGTGTATGGGGACCCTTAGAAAAGAAACACTCTTCTCCCCACCTTCCCACTCTTAGATTTTGGATCATGTTCAAGGTAAATACCAGGACATCCTGAAAGGGGGTAGGGAGGAGTCTAAAGGGGGAGAAGGGTGGGAGTATGGAAGAGAGGATTGTTAGTCTCAGTCACTTTGCCTTGTATATCTGCATCAGGGATTATAGGCAGATTGTATGCATAATATGATCCTCAGAGTGTGTATAAGTAAGAGTTTAAAGCATCAGCTGGAGCAGTTATCTCCTATTCCTATGGGCTCCATCCTTGTGTACTGTCCAGACCTCAACATTGTAGGGCTCCTTATAGCTCAAATGAAGGGCCTGGTAACATTGGATGACTTGCTATACTTTATACTGGCTCTATCAATCTGGTTTTGTTTTTGTATCTAGGCATTTGGCACATGTGCCTTACATATTTGTTGTTGTTCAGTCATTTCAGTCATGACCGACTACTTCCTGACCCTAGTTGGGGTTTTTCTTGGCAAAGATACTTGGAATAATCCTATTTTACAGATGAGGAAACTGAGGCAAAGAGGGTTAAGTAGTTTGCCAGGTCACAGAGCTAGGAAGTGTTTGAGGCTGGACCCAGGTCTTTGAACTCAGGTCTTCCTGATTCCAGGCCCTGTGCTCTATTCACCCCTCCACTTACCTGCCCTTTAATAAATGCTAGTTAAATTAAATTGAATTGGTCCTGTAATGACCTTGATATAGAAAAAAACAACAAAACTCTGGAGTTAAGTTGTCCTGGGTTCAAATCTTAGCTGTGACATTCATTATTTCTGATACCTTGGACAGGTCAGTTAACATCTCTAGGCCTGTTTCCTCATCTATAAAATGAGGGACTAAAATAGCCTGAGTCCTTTCTATTTCTAGATGTATGATCCTATTACTGTGTACAGAGCAACTTTCTAGAGCTGTTTTCTCAGCCAGAGGATATAGTCTCTTCATCCTTGAATTTGTCTGGATTTCTCCCTTACCCCCTTTTCCTGTTAATTCTGTTTCCACGGTCTCAGTCTCAGTCTCTCTGTCTCTCTCCCTGTCTTTATCTCTCTGTCTCTCTGTGTCTCTCTGTCTCTCTCTTTCTGTCTCTGTCTCTCTCTCTCTGTTCTTCTTCTTACCATCCACACACATACTTTTCTGATCTCACTGTCACCAAACTAACTCAGAGCTTCTTTATTTCTTCCTTGGATTACTGTAATGGTAATCTCCCTTTCCCTAGGAGCCTTTCACTTTTCCCATCAATCCTCATGGCAGCTAGTCATTTTACTAAGTCTGATCAAGTCACTCCACTATGTTTTTGGTGATTTCTCAGTGAACAGTGGATAAAATATGAAGTTTGCTTGGTTTTCAAGACACTTCCCAATTTAGTTCCACCCTACTTTTCCACTTTTATTATTTCTTACTCTTACTGCATGTAGCCTTTTTACCAGGAAAACTAAATGAAAGGAGAATCCTGGAACATATTCCTCTATTCCTATTCCCCCTCCCCCTTTTAATTCTTATTTATCAAGATTATCAATGCTTTGTGGAAAAGGTGTGTCAATTGATTACCCCATGGACCATCCATGAGACTTCTAAGACCAAAAATCCCTTCCCTAGTCACCATCCCCCTATATGTATTGTCTCTCCATATTAGACATACTTCTGGAGGACAGGAACTATTTCACATTTTCTATTTGTGTCCTCAGTGCTAAACATAATGCCAGGAGCATTATAAACTCTTTTTTTTTGGGGGGGGGCCAGTGTCCATGGGGGTTAAGTGACTTGCCCAGGGTCACATAGCTAGTAAGTGTCAAGTGTCTGAGGCCAGATTTGAGCTCAGGTACTCCTGACTCCAGGGACGGTGCTCTATCCACTGCGCCACCTAGCTGCTCCCCCCAAACTCTTAAATACTTTTCCCCCTATGCTCCTATGTTCTGGGCACTGTGTGAGCCCTGGGGTCAGAAGAAAAGGTAAAAACAAGTTCCCTGCCCTCAAGGAGTTTACAATTTGAGTGGAGAGGAACCTGCATGTAAAAAACATCTATGGGGGCAGTAGGTGGTGCAGTGGATAAAGCACCAACACTGGAGTCAGGAGAACCTGAGTTCAAATCCAGCCTCAGACACTTGACACTTAATTTCTCTGTCACCTTGGGCAAGTCACTTAACCCTCATTGCCCCTACAAAAAAACCCCCCAAAACAAAAACAAAAATCATCTATGATAATCCCTCCTCAGACACTGGGCAAGTCACTTAACCTTTGTTAGTCCAAGTTTACTCTTCTGTGAAATGGGAATAATAGCACTTGCTATACAGGTTTTGTTTTGGTTTTGGTTTTTTTAGGATTAAATTAATTAACACATGCAAAGTGATTGCAAACAACTAAGCACTATACAACTGATTGTTGTTGTTGTTGTTATAAGATATATATATATATATATATATATATATATATATATATATATATATATATACAAAGTATATAGAAGCTTGATTCAAAGGGAAGGCACTGGCAGCAGTTGGAGTTGGGAAAGGCTTCCTGCAGAAGGGAGGATTTAAGTTGGGTCTTACGGGAAGCCAGGGAGGCTAAGAGCCAGAGGTGAAAGGGAAGAGTATTCCAGGCATGGGTCCCAGCCAGGACAAATGAACAGAGTTAGGAAATGGAGTGTCCTGTGTGAAAATAAGGGCAAGCAGGCCCGCATAGCTGCAGGGGAGGAACAGATAAGGGGCCAAGGTTGTGAAAGGCTTAAATGTCGGACAGAGGACTTTCCATTTGATCCTGGAGGTAAGAGGAAGCCACTGAAGCTTATTGAACTGAGAGGGTTGGTGTCAGACTTGGAAAATTTCCTTGGCAGCCGTGTGTGAAATGGATTTGTGTGGGGAGAGAGAAGGGAGGCAGGAGAGAGACCAATCAGAAAGCTATCTCCAGCAGTCCAATGACATGGCAGAAAGGGCTGTGTGAGTACTGAAAAGGGGGAATGGAAGAAATAATGTGTATGCAGCCTCTACTAGGTGCCAAGTACTTTTACAAATATTAATTCCACTTAATTGAAAGGGATAGATAGATAGATAGATAGATGATAGATAGATGATAGATGATAGATGAGATAGATGGAGATAGATAGTTATAGATAGATGATAGATAGATATAGGTAGATGTATCTATATCTATCATCTGTGTGTATATATATGTGTGTGTGTGTGTGTGTCTATATATAATGTAAAAGGTAGAAAGGACAATTTGACAATAGATCGAACATGTTGGGTAAATGAAAGTGAGGACTTGAGGATAACAGCTAAGTTGGGAAACTGGATAACTGGGGAGGATGGTGCCCCTGACTATAATAGGACCACAGGTTCAAAACTGCAGAGAGGTCAAGAAAGATGAGAACTGAGAAAAGGTCATTAGAGTAGACAATTATACGATCATTGGTAACTTTGGATAGGCCAATTTAGTTGAATGATGAAGATTGATGCTAGACTGAAAAAAGGCTTAGAACTGAATGAAAGGAGAGGAACTGGAGGCATCTGATGCCAATGTCTTTTTCAGGGAATTTAGCCAAGAAGTGGAGGAGAGATGCCGGATAAGAGCTAGTGAAAGTTGTTTTTTTTTTCCAAAGATGTGGAGTATATATGGGTGTTTTGTAGGCAGTTAGTTGGTAAGGAGGCACTAGATAGGGATAGACAGGGTAAATAGAAAATGGGATGATAATGGGGGCAATCTGCTGGAAAAGAAGGGAAGGAATCAGATCAAGGTTACATTTGGAAGGCTTTTGACTTGGCACAGGAAAAGGCCACTTCTTCACTAGGAACAGGAGTGAAGTAAGTAGGAGATAGTGCATGAAGATGTCTCAGTGATGTGAGAAGAAGAAGAACCAAGAGGAAGCTCTTAGACAATGGCTGTTATCATGTATAAGTTGAACGGTCTCATCTGACTGTGTGGAGAGATGGTGCAAGACTTGAGAAGGGATGAAAAGGTTTGGAATAGCCACTGTGGTGAGTGGGATACTGGATCCTGTTAGGGAGGTATAAAAGTATACCTTGTGGTCACGAAGCCCATTTGAGACTCAATCCACTACAGTTTCGTTATTGCTCTGAGCCATTGAGCAACATGAGAATAAGAATGAAGACAGTGGATGGTGGGAACAATCCACGGTTTGGGTTTGGCAAAGTGAGATCATCGATAAGATGAAGGATCAGATCAGATAAGATGAGAGATTCTATAGAATAGAATAGAGTAGAGTTGAACTGGCTTACCAAAGGATAGAGATAGGGGTAAAGTATGGTAGTGTAGTCAGTGCAAGGGTGTTGGCCTGAGAAAGAACTGAGGGATAGAGGGATTGGAGGTCACACTGAAGGGGAAGAATGGAGGGTTAGGGGTCATAAGACATAGGGAAAGATGGAATGATAAAATATTATGATGAGATAAAAAATCAGGGCAGCTAGGGTGGACAATTGATAGAGTACCAGGCTGGAGTCAGGAAGACTCACCTTCCTGAATTAAAATCTGGCCTCAGACACGTAGCAGCTGTGTAAGTAACTAGCTGGGGTGACTAGCTGGGCAAGTCACTTAAACCCTGTTTGCCTCAGTTCCCTCATCTGTAAAATGAGCTGGAGAAGGAAATGACAAACTACTCCAGTATCTCTGCCAAGATAACCTCATATGAAGTCACGAAGAGTTGGATATAACTAAGAAATGACTGAACATCATACAGGCTATAAGTACCAGAACAGTATGAATAAGCAAGACTTGATATTGCTATCACCCACAACTGTTCAGCTTTCATGTCAGAAGCTCTGAAATTCTTTTGTTGTTTTTTTGAACGTCCTTTTTGAAGGTTGTTGGTTGCTGTTGTTGTTGTTGTTGTTGAATATGTGTATGTAGTGGGGTAAAATGCAAGACAACGGTCATGGCAACGGATATATTGAGGAACTTGGAAGGAGCAATAACGTGTATGTTGAAGTTTCTAGTAAAGTACAAAGGTAGGGAACTGGAGTAGACAGACTGTGAACAAGGCATAAAACCATTGAGGAAGAAAGGGGAATGTACTGGGGAGGAGAGGAAGATAACTAATGGCTACACTTACTTGGATTAGATGAAAACCTTTGGTACCATGAACCTCAGAGAGGATGTTGCTGAGTGATAGTGGATAGAGGGAGAGTCAGAAAATGTCCCAACCACACCCCTCCAAAAAATCCAAACAAAAAAACAATAATCAAGAGCAGAGATCTGGAAGGGAGGTATTATTTAAAATGTAAACTGTCCTAGAAAAGTGGCCCGGGATACAGTGTCCTCAGGCGGGGATCAGAGGGAGTGCCAGAATATGGAAGGAACAATAAAGGAAAAGATTTTAGGGTGAAGAGAAGCTTGTGATTATGGAGCAAGCATTCAGAGAGATAATGGAGGGGTAGGCATGAAGCTTTCCTGATTCCCTACGCAGAAGTGATCTCTCCTCCCCACATTTCTCTTGGACTTCCCTTGTACACTTCATTCTATTTTAATACTATTATAGCCATTTTTGTGCTCATTCTTCTCCCTCTTCTTTCTTTCTAAAAAATGAGGTCTTTGCCATTTTTTGGTTTTGTATTCCCAGAACCTATGAGAACTTCTTGCACATAGTGATCAACTTGAAGTTTGGAGTTTAAGTTGGAAGTAATGTGTGTGTGTGTTGGGGTGTTGCATCGATTATCTGGAAGACAGTTGACCCCAGAACTTCTGAGTCTGATTCTTTCCCTTTTTTATGTTGGCCCTCCAAGATGCCCTGTAGGGAGGCTGCTTGTCTGCTTTGCCCCACCTTCCTAACTGAATGGAGTATAGTTGAATCTGATGCCCCTGGGAATGACAGTTGGGTCTTCTTCCATAAGTTCAGTATTCAGGAAGCCAAAATCTGTGGGTGGAAAGAAACGGAAAGGAACTGTCGGAAGTGCATCACCAGGGGTGGAGTCAAGCTTGGCTTGACTCATTAAAGGAAACCTGGCCTGGGCCCAGCAAGGACTGACAGATTGATAGCTCTCTCTGGGGTTCAGTAGGAATGGAAATGCCCTCAGTCTGGTTTGACTGTGATCTTATTAAGAGGAAAAAAGAACTGGAATGACTTCCCCCAACCAACACTTGACTTACTTCTAACCAACCTCAAATGTATCCCCTCATCTCTTCCCCAAATAAACTTGTCCCTGCCTTACACTAGGGTGACTGCACTTCTTCCACGTTCATACCATTTTCTCTTAGTCCTGGCTTGCTGACAATAAGGAGTGTACCCCCCTTACCCAATACTTTGGTTTTTATGGGGAAGGAGGGAATTGGAAACACAAAGGTGGGGGGCATAAGAAGGAGATAGGTTCAAAAACAGAATTGTAGACAGGGAAGAAGCAGGTGGTTGGGAAAGAAATGACAGGCAGTCTCTCCAGGGTGGGTTGGATCTACTCAGAATTGGGAGAGTTGGAACTAACCATATCCCAAGTGCACTCTTGCTCCCCATCACTGAAAAGTACATCCCCACTATTTTAAAATAATTTTTGGGGGCAGCTAGGTGGCACCGTCGATAGAGCACCGGCCCTGGAGTCAGGAGTACCTGAGTTCAAATCTGGCCTCAGACACTTAACACACACTTACTAGCTGTGTGACCCTGGGCAAGTCACTTAACCCCAATTGCCTCACTAAAAAGAAAAATAATAATTTTGGAAATAAGAGATAGTGTAGGGCATAATGGAAAGCTGGCGGAATTTGAATTCAGTAGACCCAGGTGTGATCCTGGCTCTTCCATTTGTCCCCTGTTACTGGTGACTTGGGTAAATTACTTTCTTTTCGGGTTCTCGGTTTCATCATCTGTAAAATAAAGGGTTTAGACTGGGTTGGTCTTCTGTTTAGCTCTCTTCCAACTTTCTCCTGGCCTCAGCTTCCTCTCCGGGGAAAGAGGATGCTCATGGCCTCCAGCTCACAAAAGTCACAGAGCTCCCCCATGCCAGAGGGAGGTGGGGTCAAGTTTCTGGTGACCTCAAGAGAATGTAGTTAATAAAGCCATTGTTTCTTTGCAGCTCAACTGGCTCAGGATCACTGCGAATGACTTTAATTGGTTAAAGGCACTTTAAAAAAAAAAAATATGACTCAGGACTTTTTTCCAATCCCAGTGTTCTTTTCCGAGTTCTTCCTTATTAGATTTTCTATTAGGATGATTCCATCCACTGCAGCCCAAGGAGTGAACTGGGTCTAGGCTCGGTAAGGGCCCCTTTGCGGCAAGAGCATCCCTGATTATCACTCACATTCTCACAGCTGAGTGCATGCCCTATAAAATGAGGAGCCAGGATACTGTTCCATAATTGATGGCCATAATCTGAAAACCACAAATCAAAGGAATCCACCCCACCCAGTTGCTTTCTTCGGAGGTTGTGGCATGATGATTGAGTAAAGGGGGAGAACAGAAGGGATTAAAAAAATTGACAATACAATGAACCATAGAACTTCCAAGCCTGAATGGAACTTCAGTAAAGAGGCAGTGTAAGTGTGCTTGGGAGTCAAGAAGACCTGTGTTCAAATCCTGACTCTGAAGCTGTGTGGCCACATTTGGGGCAGCTAGGTGGCACAGTGAATAGAATGCCATGCCTGGAGTGAGAAGGTTCATCTCCCAGGATTTCAAATATGGCCTTAGACGCTTACTACCTATGTGACCCTGGGTGAGTCACTTAACCCTGTTTGCCTCAGTTTCCTCATCTGTATAATGAGCTGGAGAAAAGAAATGGAAACCCCCCTAGATCTCTGCCAAGAAAACCCAAATGAGGTCATGGAGAGTCAGATCACAACTGAAAAACAACCCAAACACTGTGTTCCAGGCACTGGGCTGGGTACTTGGAGTAACAGTGGTATGTAGTAAATGTTTAACAACCAGCTCTGAGGAGGGAGACTTGTCTGGACTTTTATGGGCTATTTGTTTCTGACATGTGGCCAGATTCTTCCAAGCTTGTATTGGTCTGATCAGCCATAGTTGGGCACACTGTACATTGATGCCAACATAATGATGTGATTTTGGTCTGCTTGAGAACGAAGGACAACAACCAACCAACCACAGCTGTGTGACCTTGGGCAAGTACACACTACTTCTCTGCCTTGGTTCCTTCATCTGTAGAATGAGATAAATATAGAGATTCAAATGAGCTAATTAGTGTATGTGAGGTTTTGCAAACGTTAAAAGCTCTCTCTAAATGGGCTTGTTGGAGCACCCCCTGCGTCCACAAAGCTTGTAGATGATCGAACCATAGCGGTCATTCATGTATTGCATCTCTAGGGAAGGATTTTCAGTGATTCCCCTTATTAGTCTTCAGTTTTTAACAAGCCTTAAGTCAGATGGTTCTTAATGGACCTGGAAGCCTTTCAGAAAAGGCATGCAAGGTTTTCACGTAATAGTAATAGTGATAGTGATAGTGATAGTGATAGTGATAGTGATAGTGATAGTGATCAGTGATAGTGATAGTTGATAGTGATAGTGATAGTGATAGTAACAGTAATAGTAATAGTAATAATAGTAATAAATAGTAATGGTATTATGGAAAGAACAATGAAACTAGGCCTCAGGAGAGAGAAGATTCTCCTGGTTCTCCCACTACCTTTCTGTATGACCTGGCTAAATCACTTAAAAATACCAAAAGGATTGCAATTTAAGAATATCTTGAAGAACCAAGCTATGTCAGTTGACGCAGTACATTTGCACACAGTAGAGGTCTAGAATGCATTTTGTTTTCAAAGTATAATTATGATTTTTGTGGTTCAGTCATGTATGACTCTCTGCAATCCCATTCGAGGTTTTCTTGGCAAAGATAATGGAGTGGTTTTGCCATTTTCTTCTCAGTTCATTTTACAAAAGAGGGAAACCGAGGCAAACAGGCTTTGATCTTAGGTTTCCTGACTCTAGGCCTGGCACTCTATCCTCTGGGCCACCAACTGCCTCCAGGAAATGACTTAGACAGGGTAAATAATTATAGATCTAGAGCCGGAAGGAATTGTAAAGGCCATTTAGTCCAACCCTCTCATGTTACAAATAAGGAAATGAGATCATTGAGGTTAATCAGCTTTCCCAAAGTCATTTAGAAATCCCTACAGATAGAATTCAAACTCAGATCCCATAACTTCAAGTCAGCACTCCTCTCACTTCACAAGGTTATATAGGATCTGATCAGGTTATTGATTCTGCCTTTGCAATGCCCATCCCTTTCTCTTCACTCAACTTTTTGATGTTGTTGGGTAGCTAGGTGACAAAGGAGATAGAGTGCTGGATCTGAAATCAGCCTAGTTGTGTGACCCTGGACAAGTCACTTAATCCTGTTTGCCTCAGTTTCCTTATCTGTAAAATGAGCCGGAAAAAGAAATGGCAAACCACTCCAGTGTCTTTGCCAAGAAAACCCCAAATGGGGTCGTGGAGAGTGAGACACGACTGAAACATGACTGAACAACACCATCCCCAGAATAAGACACAGTATCTCATCTCTGGAAATAATGGCCCTCTCTACATGCTGGTTCAACCTACTTTCCCCATCTTATTTCATATTATTATTCTTCATTCCAGAAACTGGAAAGCTATCTTTTCCCCATTTACCCACATTCCATTCCTCCTCTCTGAGGTGCTTCTTCCCTACTTCATCCCCTACCATGTCTCAAAAACAATCTCTCCTCACTTAGGCCTCTTGGAATGCCTGACATCCTTTCAAGATACAGTTAGATGCCACCACATGCACAGAACCTTCCTGATCCCAGCAGATATTAACATTCCCTTTTGAAATAGCTCTGTATTAGTTTGATTATACTTGTTATCTCTCCCTAAACAGAATCCAAGTTCTATGAGAGCAGGGACCCCTTTCTTTTTGTCTTTGAACTTCCAGTGCCTAACACAGTCCCTGGATATACCAGATGCTTACTAAATGTTTGTTAAATAGAATTAAATAAGTGCTGTTAGTATTTAAAGGAAGAGTTCAATGTGGACTGACATAATCACGGAAGATTTCATGGAGCTATGGGACTTTGGCTAGGCTCTGAAGGATGGGGAGGGTCAGGGTAGTGTGAAGAGGAAGAAAGAGAACATTCCAGGCAAGAGAACAGCATGAGTGAAGATACAAAGAGAGGAATGAACATATGATATGTGTGGGAGACAGTGAGAAAACTCATATGACTGGAGTAGATCATTATATTAGAAAATAGTGTGTGTGTGTGTGTGTGTGTGTGTGTGTGTGAGAGAGAGAGAGAGAGAGAGAGAGAGATGGGCGAGGTAAAGTGGATCCATATTGTGGAGACCATTGAATGCCTACACCCCCAAGTCAGCCATTATCCTTTACCATTCATCAGTGGACAGATTCTGCTGGAATCCTGCTTTTCATTCCAGCCAAGATCTTTGGGTCCTTCTCCTCAAGGGAACATTGGAGAGGCTTTAGATGAGAGACAACATGGGAACCAAAAGGAGAAATTTAAAATAAATTACATTATGGTCATCTAGCCTAACTTTTTTTACAATAACAGATTTGCCAGGTAAGTTAATTTCATATGACATGTGGAATTTTAAATTTATACATATATACATGCACATACATATGCATATATGCACACATATGTATTTCTATGTATACAGTGTATGTGTATATACATATATGCGTGTGGCATATGTATATGTATAGCATATACACATGAAAGAGAGAGGGAGAGACAGTGAGAGATAGAGAGACACCCAGAGAGAGAGAGAGAGGGAGAGAGAGGCAGCCAGATGGTTTCATGGATAGAACATTGGGCCTGTAGTCGAAACACCTAGGTCAATCTGGCTGTGTTACTCAGGGCAAGTCCACTTAACCCTGTTTGCCTCAGTTTCTCATCTGTAAAATGAGCCAGAGAGCGAAATGTCAAACTACTCCAATATTTTTGCCAAGAAGATCCAAAGGGGGTCATGAAGAGTCAGACACAACAGAAACAGTTATGAGGACCAGTCCTAAAGAATGTGAAGATATTCACTGCATGGTTTGAGTCCGAGGGATCAGGTGTAAGCTTGGGGCAAGCCTACTTTATAGGTATGATGACTGAGGGGTAGCACTGTGTGTGATGAAAATCTCCAATAGGCCACAAAGGCCGAAGCTGATGTCTTAGGGTTGCTGAGCCAGAACTCAATATGTATACAAAAGGGGAAGCCACTCTGTGTCTCACTTTCTTTCCTTCGTGGCATCAGGTGAGGTACGAGTACTTTGAGCTACTTCCCAAGATCTGAGGGGGAGGGGGGAAGGGAACCTATTCTATTTCCTGCCTGGCCATGGCTGCCTCTGTTTCTTTGTGTTTACTTGCATGATTAGTTGCCCAGGCAGCAATCTTGTGAGCATTGCAGGGCAACGGCTGGCATCTTCCTCTTCCCAGCACCCAAGTAGAAAAATGAAGAGTGAAGTCTCAGCAGCAGGGGAAAGCCCGGGCAGATCGATCTGTCCAGCAGAGATGCCACGCTATGACTTCAAACTGACTTCACTGCCCACGGCAGTGATGATCTATTGCTGATGCTGTGGCTAGGATCCTCCATTGAGAACAAAAGGGATCTCAGAGGCTATCTAGTCCAACCTCTCCATTTCCAGATAAGGAAACTGAGGCTAAGAGACTGAGAGTCATAGATTTTCCTCCCAAAAGGTAGACTTTAGAGGTCATTTGTCCAACTTCCTCTTTACTGATGAGAAAATGGGGTCAGCATGAGGGAATGACCAAATGCAGGGGCTGACAGCAGTGGGGAGGTGGGGAGAGGAGAAGGCCAAGAAGGATTCCTGAAGGTGGCTAAAGAAACTGTTATGCAAGCCTGTGCCTTACCGAATAATCATCATCATCTCTCCAAGAGTCAGCCTCTAGGAGAAGCAAGCCAGATGTTCCAGGACCAGTCCAGGTGGCAAACGAGCATCAGTCACATAATGACTGTCAGCACGCCTGGCTTCCTGATCTGCCTAGCAACCCTGTCCAGAGCTAAGGGATGTCCTTGCAATGACTCTTTCTGGTCTTCCATTTTAACCCGAGCCCAAAGCCATGGGTGTGATTGACCACTTCCCAGAGGCCAGCTGCTTATGGTAATGTGGGTCACTGTGCACGTGTGCATGTATGAGTGAGCAACCTATGTGTGTTGATGAAGGGAAAGACGAGTTGGTGCTGAATTAACCCTCTTAATTCAGATTTCAGACCCCTTGGTGTTTCTCCTAAACTTCACTTTTTTGGGGCCGGTATTATACAATTAGCAGCAGCATATAAATATCAATAACAATGACAGTTGGCATTTACATATCTCTTTTAAAGTTTGCAAAGCATTTTACTAAATGATCTCATCTGAGCTTCACAACCGCCCCATGGAGCAAGGGCCATAGTTATCATCATCCCCATTTTGCAGGTGAGATAACTGAGGCTGAAAAAGGACACATGACTTGTCCAGGGTCACACGGCTAATAAGATGGCTAAGTGGGGCTCAAAGCCTGGTCTTACTAATCCTCACGATAGCACTCTACCCCACTGTGATACATACCATGTTTCTGGGGTCAAAAGACTTGGGTTCAAATCTTATCTTTGACATTTATTACCTATGTGACCTTGGGGAAGTCTTTTGACTTTCACAGGCTTCAGTTTCCTCTTATGCCAAATGAAGGTATTGGATTAGATGACCTCCTCTAGTCTAAGCCCATTATCCAATATCCACAATACCACCCGCCTTCTCCCCTTCTTGTAAAGGAGGCTTAGGAGATGCAGAAATTCCCAGGTCAATAGAATTGTGAGAAACCACACAATGTATCTAGTCTGGGGGCCCAGCCTGAGCTATACATGAGCCTAGACACCTAGTGAGGTGTCTAAATTCTCAGTGCCAGGGAGAGGGAAGGAACAGGCCAAAGAGAGAAATGGGGAAGTGCTGTTTAAAGTTACAGTTTTAAGAAATAGGGACCTTTGGTAGTAAACATTAGTGGCCCAATGCCAGCCAGGTCACAGACCAGGAGTTGGTAAACACTGAGTTGGTTTAACCTTCCTGTTTGCAGATGGGGTAACAGAGTCACAGCGGTTAATTTAAGAATAAAAAAAATAATTTAAAAATAATTTTACTATGACTTGCTATAATTTCTCCTATCTGTATAAATGCGCTTTATGTACTAATAATTATGTGACAAACTGGATAAAGTGCTGGGCCTGGAGTCAGAAGATATGAGTTCAAATCCAGCCTTAGGACACATTAGCTTTTTTACCTTGGACAAGTCACTAACCCTGTTTGCGGCAGTTTCCTTATCTGTAAAATGAGCTAGAGAAGGAAATGGCAAACCACTCCAGTGTCTCTTCCAAGAAAACCCCACTTGGGGTCATGAAGAGTCCCACATGACTGAGCAACAACAAGAAGTCCACTTCTGAGAGATTATAAGCTCCTTGAAGGAAGATGCTGTTGCTTTATTTTTCTTGGGCTTCCCACAGTGCCAGCACATGGTAGATGCTGTTCTTGAACTGCATTGATTAAGTTGAGCATCTGCACCTTCTCCAGTCTCAGCAATGACTCTTCTGGGAGATGGGGGTAACTTTGAAGGATTTCAGACATCATTCATTAAAAATTTCCAGGACACTGAATTTTTCAAAGTGTTTTGTAATCATTTGTTAGCTATCCCCTGTTCTGGTAAAGGGGTAGCTCTATACTAGCAAAATCAATTTTATCAGAGGAAACAGGCACCAAATCTTAAGTGGCCTGTAAAAGATAATAAAGCATCAGGGGCCAAGAATGCCAAAATCTGGGTTCTCAGACTCAGAAACATAGACCTATACTTTTAAAGTTGGAAGGGACCTTGGAGATGGAGGAAACGGATGATGAGTTCCTGACACACACACACACACACACACACACCACATCTCAAGACTGGCATGGCGGCAAAATATCAGAGTGATGGCGGACTCTCACCATGCAGACATCTGCTGGAAATCTCACTCAGCTCAAAGCAGAGCCTCTGATGAATGCTTGCCTTGTCTTCAGAACCACTCACAGGGAGACTTCCTCCTCCATCTACTGCTGGCCCACTCCCAAAGGAAGGTTTAGGGATCAACTCTTGGTAAGGGTGTGAGAGAGAGGAGATCACAGGGAATTGGCTGAGTCTATCATCATCTGCTGTCCTGCTGAACTTCTCATTTCTGGAGATTTTTCCGCCTCTGTCGGAGAAAGAACCATATTGGGAAATAGGCTGGAGTGGGAGTAATAGGTATCCTGCATAATCCGTTCATAAGTGTCTGGGATGCAGTGTTGGGGGTAAGAATAGTGGATTTGGAGTTAAGGTCCCAGTTTGAATTTCAGCCCTGCTGTGTGACTTGGACCAAGTCTTCTCTGGGTCTTGGTTTTTTTCATTTCTAAAATAAAGGAGTTGGGTGACATATTCTCTAACATTTACTCTGTCTAAAGTTCCCTAATCCTGCCTGAGTTGTACCTTATAAAAGGCAGAGGAAGCAATGAGAAGGAGTATCTCCAGTGATCTTGATTTTTTTTTGGTGAGCAATTGGGGTCAGTGACTTGCCCAAGGTCACACAGCTAGTAAGTGTCAAGTGTCTGAAGCTGGATTTTAATTCAGGTCCTCCTGAATCCAGGGCCGGTGCTCTATCCACTGCACCACCTAGCTTCCCCAGTGATCTTGATTTTTGACCAATAAGGGGGAGCAGGTTGATGATACAAAAGCAAATAAAAACCTTGGGAGAAAGTAACTGCTTCTGTCTTAGCTATGGAGGAAAACTGAGGCATGGTTGGAAATGCTATTTTGACTTTGGTAAAGCAGAATTCAACAAGGTCAAAGATAAGATTGGCATGATCCTATGCCTGGAGGCTTGGAAAAATAGAAATCCTCCGAGGGATGGAAATCTCTCAGAAAAGAAATCCTGATAAATCATTGTGAAGAAGCCTGTTGAGGAACAAAAAGGGGTGATACCAAATGACCCTAATGTGGCCACACAGAAGGTTCTCAAGATCCTATTTCTGAGGTGGAAAGGACCTGCTATACCATTTAATCCAACCTCTCATTTTACAGATGGAAAACCTGAGATATAGAGTGGTAAAGTGACTTCCCAAGGTCACACAGGTAATAAGTAGCAAGGCTGATATTTGAATGTAGGTCCTCTGATTTCCACTGTCCCATCCTCTGATGAGCTCAGATTTAAAAAAAGACATACACAAGGGGAAGCTAGCTAGTACAGTAGATAGAACACTGGCTCTGTAGTCAAGAGGACCTGAGTTCAAATCCAGCCTCAGATATTTAATAGCTGTGTGACCTGGCAAGTCACTAAATCCCTATTGTCTCTAAAAAGAAAAGAAAGACATATACAAGGGATGGAAGAAAAAGAAGTAGAAGCAAGTAATCCTCAAAAGAGTGTCAGAATCTGTAAAAATAGTGCGAGGCAGGCTAAAGTTTCAGCATAAGTTGAATTGTTCTAAATGGGTTCAAGCTATTGTTATTCTGCAAGAACTTACAGATACGATTAATGTAATGTTACTCATAATTTTTGAGGAATGATGGAAGGAGCAATGAGAGAGAACTGAAGATGGACAAATGTTCTATTTTTTTAAGGAGAAGGTCAATTCCAGAGATTCTATCCAGGGAGCTAGAGAGATTCCCTGGCAAAATTATATAATATATTATTAGACAACTGACTTTTGAGGAATTAGAAGAGGAAAAGAGCTAGCATGGGTTCCTCATTTCACATTAGATGGAGTTGAGATGGTAGCCCAAAGGAATGGTGTAGGCCCAGTGCATCTTGATGTCATCCAAGATATCTGTAAGTCTCTCACAATATTCTTAGGAAGATGAAAGAAAATAGGTTCCAAGATAGCAATAGATCTCATTTAAATAACACTTTACAGTATACAAAGAACCTTCTTAGTGTAAGTAGAATTAAGTATTATCTTCCTATTGCAGTTTGGGGAGCTGAAGTTCAGGGAGATTAATATTACTCATTCAGACTCATCTAGCTAGTAAATGAGATAGCTAGGATTTGAACTCAGGTCTTCTGACATTATATTCAGTCCTCATGATTATGAGTAGCTAAATAGATTCTTAACCAGTTTTGAACATCATAGGCATGATATGGATGATGCATATTTGTTGAAATGAATACAATCATGATAACCTCCATGGAGAAGCTCATGGTGCATGTGTAAAGGCTGCAACGCATTGCAAACAAGGAATTCTTTAGGAGAGTCAGTGCAGAGGATGTCAATCGAAGAAATCCATTATCAAAAATACAGGATGGGTTGATAATATGGTGAGAATAAGGAATAAGAGCAGCTCATTGGAATCATCAAGATGTCAACCCAAAGAAGGACCCTCTGGGCATTGAGTGAACACCCATGGCAAACTTGTGGGAGAATATGTGCAACGATTGCACAGACAGCAGACAAGGGGTGGGTTTTACTCCATAATCACTAGGGAAGTACCAGATAGAAGAGTCACAGAGCCTGTGGACCATTGCATGGAACCCTTGAGGCTTAGCACTAAACCATACCCTGTTATTTGTATCTTTAAAGATCCTTCCCCCTGGCTGGACAACTCCTCTGAGAACCTCCATTTAAGGAGGGTGCCCCAGCTAGCCATCTCTTTATTTCCCATAAGGCTGCCCCCTGGACTTCCCCACTAACCTCCCATATTGGGCACCTACCCCATCATCTTCCATCTATGTGTTGTCTGTAGCCACCCCATCATCTCCCATCTATGCTTTATCTTTCCCATTATAATGTACACTCTTTGAAGGCAGGGGCTGTCATTAGGTTGTATTTGTTTTCCCAGTGCTAACCACAGTGCCCCTGCACATAGTACGTGCTTAATAAACGGTTGTTGACTGTAAGGCTTATCGAATATGTAAAAGGGAGGCACAGCTTTGGTTGATGGGAGCACAATAAAAAAAAAATGTAAAGAGGGTGGAGTCATGGACCCAATCTAATGACAGTTAATAAGTATAAGTAGAAGGTAACAGCAGAAATAATTCAACAAGCATTCATTAAGTGCTTATTATGTACCAGACACTGTGCTTAGCACTGGGGTTACTAAGAGAGGAGAAAATATAGTTCCTGCCCTCAAGGAGCTCACAATCTAACGGGGGTGGTGGAATAACATGCAAACAACTATGTACAAATGAGATATACACAGGATAAATGAGAGATAATCAATAGAGGGAAGGCACTAAGATTAAAGAGGGCTGTGAAAGGCTTCTGGAAGAAGGTGGAATTTTAACTAGGACTTGAAGGCAGCCAGGAAGCAGAGATATGAAGGAAGAGCGATTCAGGCATGAGAAACAGTCAGTGAAAATGCCTGGAGTTGGCAGGGGGAGTATCTTGTTGGAGGCCAGTGTCACTAGATTAGAGTTCTTGGGGGTGGGTGGGTAGAGGGAGGAAGAGATTATATTTAAAAAGACTGGAAAGTGAGGAAAGTTAGGTTATGAAGGATTCTAAATGCCAGAGGATTTTATATTTGCTCCTGGAAGTAAGAAGGAGCCATTAATAAGACTAGTTCAGAATTCCATATTGAGTAGAGGTTTTATTGGACTCAACAGTTTCTATCAAAAATACAGTTTACACTTAAGTTGCATTAATAGGAGTAGTATCAATGACAAGTGAGGTAATGATTCTGCCAACTCCACCTATTTGATTATATTCTGCTCAATGCGACATTTTACAATGTACATTAGTAAGCCTGAGTGTGGTCTGGAGGTGGAAAGAATATTCAGATGAGTAAGAGAACCTGAACTGTGGCCTATGAAGAGCAGCTGAAGGAACTTGGAATGTTTTACTCTGGAGAAGAATAAAAACAGAGTGAGAGAGTATAGTAAATAATACTACTGCTGCTAATAATAGCCAGCATTTATCTAATGCTTTTAGGTTTGCTGAGCATTTTTACAAATATCTAATTTTGTCTTCGCGATGACCCTGGAGGTAGGTGCTATCATTATCCCCTTTTTACAGATGGGGAAAACCGAGCTGAGAGAAGGTTAAGTGACTTGCCCATTGTCACATAGTTAGGCAGATTTTAAACTTGGGTATTCCTGACTCCAAGTCCAGTGCTCTATCTACTGAGCTGGACACCTGCCACATATTATAGAGTAAAGGGAAGAGAAAGGAATTAGCATTTATTAAGTGACTACCGGGTCTGTGTCAGGCACTGTACTAAGTGCTTTAAAAAAAAAATTATCTCGGGGCAGCTAGGTGGCACAGTGGATAGAGCACCGGCCCTGGAGTCAGGAGTACCTGAGTTCAAATCCGGCCTCAGACACTTAACATTTACTAGCTGTGTGACCCTGGGCAAGTCACTTAACCCCAATTGCCTCACTAAAAAAAAAAAAATCTCATTTGATCTTTTTAAAAAATTATTTTCTTTTAATTTATGAAATAAAACAAGTATTTCTATAACATAGAATAAAAACGATGATTGCATATGAAACTGCAATCTACTATGCACAACTTGCTATTCCTTTTAATATATAATGAAGTTACCATGAAAACGTCTTTTTTTGTTCTTTTTCTTCCTCCCACCTCTCCCAGCCTTACAGATGGTTATCATTAGACAAAAATATATGTACATATATGTTCGCCATGTGTGCATATGCACATATGTACACTATGTAAATATATATTTATGCAAAATAATTCTGTACATGTTTTTACTTATCAGTTATTTCTCTGGATACAGATAGAGGCTTCCTTTATAGGTCCTTTGTAGTTAATTTGGGTATTTATAATAGTCAAAATGACTTGTTTTAGAGTTGTTCTTAAAACAACTATAGCTATTTCTGGATACAGCATATCTCTTGGTTCTGCTCCTTTCACTCTTTTTTTTTTTTAATTCTTATTTTTTTTTTAAGTGAGGCAAGATGGGGTTAAGTGACTTGCCCAGGGTCACACAGCTAGTAACTGTTAAGTGTCTGAGGCCGGATTTGAACTCAGGTACTCCTGACTCCAGGGCCAGTGCTCTATCCACTGCACCATCTAGCTGCCCTGCTCATGTCACTCTTGATTATTTTGTGCAAGTCTACCCATGTTTTTCTAAGCCAACAAGCTCATCATTTCTTATAACATGGTAGCATTCCCTCACGATCATATACCACAACTTGTTCAGGGCCATCTTCCAATTGACGAGCATCCCTACAATTGAGAAATTGCCAGAGGATATGAACAGGCAGTTTCCGATGAAAAATAATCAAAACAATTTATAGTCATATGAAAAAAATGCTCTAAGTAATTTGATCTTCACAACAACCCCATGAAGTAAGTGGCATTGTGGTTTCACA
The DNA here is from genome assembly GCF_019393635.1 of Dromiciops gliroides. Taxonomy (NCBI): domain Eukaryota; kingdom Metazoa; phylum Chordata; class Mammalia; order Microbiotheria; family Microbiotheriidae; genus Dromiciops; species Dromiciops gliroides. Next base: position 389,406,173 of record NC_057863.1, read on the forward strand.
TTTTTCCAGTTGAGCAAGATGGGAAAGGAAACTGAGGCAGACGTTAAGTGACATACTCAGGGTCACACAGCGATTAAATGACTGAGGTTGGATTTGAATTTGAGTTTTCCTCACTCCAGAACCTGCCACTCTATCCACTGTATCACCCAGAGTGCTGGACCTAGAATTTAAAGATAGGCTTTAACTACTGTCTCAGATAATTCATAGGACCGTGTCTATAGGGATGTTATTTAAACTCTCAGTACCTCAGTTACCTCATCTGTGAAGTAGGGATAATATCTGTATTCGCTTCAGGTTTGGAGGAAAGTACCTCCCAAATATTTGTTTTTGTTGAATCGTTTTGGGGTTATGTCCTACTCTTCATGACCCCATTTGGGGTTTTCTTGGCAACGATTGGAGTGATGCCACCTGCTGGAGAGTTACTGTAGGAGAAAGTGTCTGAGGGCAAGCCATGCGGTTTTTCTTTGGCGTCAGGAAGTGACGTTTACTTGTGCATACTGTCTATCAAAGCTACCAGCCGATTAGCTTGGAGCTGTGTGTGCATGTCGACATGTTGTTCCCAGTTTCACAGGAGGCTTGTGGGATGAAGAAGGGGTGGTTCGTTCTTTTTCATTAGGACTCTCATGAGAGTGGAGCAGAAATGTGAGCTCCCTGAGATAGACAGCTGAATCTAGGCCTCTTTCTCTCTCTTCATCAAATTCTTACTCTCCTTAATAAATGCTTAAAAGTCTAAACCCTTGCCAAAGCTTATAATTTATTGGTGACCACTTATTAGATATTTAGACAGCATAGCTAGAATTTTAGCCTCTTACAATACTGAGTCGTTTGCCATTTCCTTCTCCAGCTCATTTTACAGATGAGGAACCAAGACAAAGTTAAGTGACTTGCCCCAGGGTCACACAGCTAGTAAGCGTCTGAAGTCAGATTTGAACTGATGAAGATGAGTCTTCCTGACGCCAAGCCCAGTGCTCTATCCATTGCACCACCGAGTTGCTCTTCCAAATCTTAAAGTGCTATATAAAAATGAATTGTGATTATTAAAGGGAAGTATTCCAACAATTAGTACTTTAAATGGAATCATCTACCTCTGAGGTAACACTTCTCTGTCATTGGATGTCTCTGAGCCAAGATTGGACATCAGGCATATTGCAGCCCAGATTTATGCACTGAGCTCAGATTTGAACAACACGACCTCTGGGGTGCCTCATAGCTCTAAGATCCTGTAACTGGTATCCCTGCCTCTCCCAGCTCCCCATTTTTTTTTTGAGGAAAGGAAGCTGAGACCCAGAGAAGGCAAAGGACTTACTTAAAATCCTCACACAACCTTTCCTTTCTAGATAAAACTCCCTTCAATGCCACATCCTTAGAAGAGTCTTTAAAAATTCAGGGTGAAGACAAAACCAGTTTTTTTTCTTTTATCTCCACCTGCAGCATTAACTTGGTGAATCGGCCTTGACCTTTTGTGCAATGTCGGTTTGTGCCTTTCCAAGTTTAAGCTGAAATACAAAAAAGGAGGAAGCGGGAAAGCCCAAGAAACCCATTGTGCATCCCTAAAGGCCTACAGGATTGGAAACTCAGGCTCCTTTTCAGGCCTTATCATTTTGGAACCACCCCCTTGAGGGAAGTCTGTTTGCACAGTTGGGTAGACAGTCCTGCGCCGCACCTACCCGGAGAAAGGCACTACTATGTCCATCTGTTTGCTGTAGGATTAAAGACTCCCAGTGGGAGTCCTTTTCCTATATGGGCAGAAGAAAGCAGACAATCTGTCAGGTAAATAGCCACCATTATATTATGGACAATACCAGTTTCCACTGACCCCTTTTAATTTGAGGTCAGCTATTCCCTCACTCACAGAAGCTGTTATTTAAAGGGAAAATAGATACCCTTGCTTAACAGTGTGGATCCTTGGCTGGATCTAAACCGAGATAGATAATGAGGAGGATGAGGATGTTATTAATTTTATGAATAATAATTTAGTATCTACCGAATACTTAACAAGACCTGACCTGGTAGTGTAGGTGATATAAATACTGGGTTATCCTAACTCTCACTCACAGACAAGTTGGGTCCTTGAGCATACAAGGCTATATTTGTTATTCTGAGAATTTTTTTCTTTTGTGGGGCATAAGGGTTAAGTGACTTGCCCAAGGTCACACAGCTAGTAAGTGTCAAGTGTCTGAGGTCATATTTGAATTCAGGCCCTCCTGAATTCAGGGCTGGTGCTTTATCCACTGCACCACCTAGCTGCCCCCTATTCTGAGAATTTGAGGGCATCTTTTTCTAATGTCTCCATTTCACTATCTTCTCTACAATATCTACAACCAATGATTAGTGCCCTCAGTTTCATTTAATCAATTAACATTTATTCATTCATTTATTTATCTATTTCTTTATATTCATTTATTCACTTATTCATTCATTCATTCATTTATTTACTTTTTTGCTTATTTATTAATTTTTTGTTACAGAGCAATGAGGGTTAAGTGACTTACCCAGGGTCCCACAGCTAGTAAGTATCAAGTGTCTGAGGCTGGATTTAAACTCAGATCCTCCTGAATTCAGGGCTGATGCTTTATCCACTGTGCCACCTCGCTACCTGATTAACATGTATTTTTACAGATGCATTTACTGTGAAGATATAACAAGAACTGTAATACAAACTCTTTTCTCCTCTTCCAATACCTGAAGCACATTCTCCCCTATATCACTTTGTTCCTTGGGAAGAGTGGGGCTCAAACTGTCTCTGATACTCCTTCACCTAAAAAACGGGAAAGGATGAACATAGGGATTCAGAGAATAGAGGCCCATATTCCAGATTACATGCAGCCCTGGGGAGTGAGATAGTACGGCTCAAGGCTTCTTCCCATCCAAAGACTTTATAGTATGTCTCTCTCACTTGAATATAGCCAGGAAAGAAAAAAAAAATAGACTCATTTAGGCTTGTTAGTACCTTTTGAATGGTCTCCAATTTTGACTTAATAGCCAATTGAAAAATCACCATGAGGTTTGGTGATTGGAAAAAGTTGCAGAATGTCTGTGCTTGCTCTAAATTGGGGAACACATTTGCAGTGGAACATTACGTGATGTTAGACTTTTCTGATATTTTGGTTAGTTTTGCTGAATGTTTCTCCCCTTTCTCTTTGAAAAATTACTCTGACACATATTAGCTTGGTGACCTTGGACATGTCACAATTTCTCAGTGGTCCCAGACAACTTCTAAAACTAAAAATTGCAGAAACATGCGAAACTACAATGGAAGAGGGAATATCATAGGTCAAATCCCTATCCCCTGGTATAAGTGATGGCTTCTTGAGGAAGTGGACAAAGGGGTACTGTAGGAAATGTAGCTGATATAAAAACAAAATGTATCAACATTTTATTTTGAAATAAAGAACTCTCCATCTGAAGTTTGTTATCTTTCATGGACTGAACAGATAAGAAATCCCCAGGCTATTAATACAGACCTGAAAATATCTTGAGGATTTAACCCATAAACTATATTAAAACTTACCACAGACCAAACTGGTTGCTCATAATCCAGATGCAACATGGATCTGTAAAAACTTGAAAGCAGTGTTTTTGTTTTTGTTTTTTGGTGAGGCAATTGGGGTTAAATGACTTGCCTAAGGTCACACAGCTAGTAAGTGTTAAGTGTCTGAGGCCGGATTTTGAACTCAGTCCTCCTGACTCCAGGGCCGGTGCTCTATCCACTGCACCACCTAGTTACCCCAAGCAATGTTTTTTTTTTTAATAGATGCCACCATACAAAAAGATCATACTCTCTAAGCTAAAATAGGAAAAAAAACCCCAAGCTTTCAATATTTAGAAACTTAGCAGAAGAAATCAAAATCATGTGAGAGTAAGAGGAGGTCCACATCATCCTCATCATCTTGTCTGATCATAAAATTGAAGTGAGGATGCTTTCAGTAAGCCTCCAGAAGATGCGTTTCTAGTGGAATGTTTTTATTCAACTATAAAAAGCAGGATTTAAAAAAAATCAACTTGTGCAGCAGTCAATTTTTAAAATCCCAGCCATGTAGTGTAGTGGATAGATTGCTGGGCCTGAAGTCAGGAAGACTCATCTTTGTGAGTTCAAATCTGGCTGCGTGACCCTGAGCAAGTCACTTCACCTTGTTTGCTTCAGTTTCCTCATACGTAAAAAGAACTGGAGAAGGAAATGGCAAACCACTCCAGTATCTTTGCCAAGAAAATCCCAAATGGGGTCACAAAGAGTCAGATGTGACTAAAACTACTGAACAGCAACCACAACCACAGAACAATAGTCTATAAAAATTAAATATAAGAGAATAATAGCAGGATAGTAATTTTTCCTAGGACCATTTGTCTGAACTTTACTGAACCAGATGAGCATGAGATAGTAATAAGATAAGGGTGGGGGGCAGCTAGGTGGTGCAGGGGATAGAGCACTGGCCCTGGATGCAGGAGTACCTGAGTTCAAATCCGGCCTCAGACACTTGACACTCACTAGTTGTGTGACCCTGGGCAAGTCACTTAACCCCCCATTGCCCCACCAAAAAAAAAAAAAGAAAAAAAAATAAGATAAGGGTGTAGGTGAGCCTAAACAATGACAGACCTCACTTGAAGCGAGTGATGATCTCGAATACATTTATCGGGTAAGGATAGATCTTGATTTTTCATTAGGTGTGAATAAGACCTGGGCAACTCTCAGGTTCAGATGGATTGATTTGTAAAGTATCAAGCCAGGATCAGAACTGAGAGATTTGATCATTTAAAAGCTTAGGGTGGAAGCTTTCTAACTCAACCCTTGAGAAGACATTAATTGGGTAAGGGTGGAGGTGAAATTAGGAGAGATTTTCAGCTTCATCCCCAGACTCTTCCCTCTCTACCCAGCCAAACTGTTGTCTTTTGGTTTACCACTTTACTCAAGTACCTGACTGTACCCAGTTCATTGATTTTATATAGGCCATGGAGGGCATGACCTTGGCCAACTGAACAGGGATATATTCAGGCTTCATTTTCAAATCTGTTATCTCATTTGATCCATTTACATCATCTACCTATTGTAACGATTGGAATGATGCCACCTTGCTGGAAACTTATTGTAGAAAAGCTCCGCCATGATGTGAAGGTCTCTGAGGGCAAGACCATGCGTCTTTTCTTTGGTGTCAGGAAGTGACATTTGCTAGTGGGAGGAAGAAGGGGGAACCTGGTGCTCTGACTCTCTCTCTTTCCTGAGGACTCCAGTGGAGAAGGGAGCTAGAAATGCACTCTCCCTTTTATAGATAGATGAATGTAGGCCTTTCTCTCTCTCTTTAACAAATTCTTATTCTCCTTAATTAAATGCTTAAAAGTCTAACTTTTGCTAAAGCTTAGAATTCATTGGCGACCACTCATTAGATATTTTAGACAGACTAGCTAGAATTTTAGCCCCTTACACTGTGAAGTAGGCAGAACAGGAAGAAGAGGAAACCAAGGCTCAGAGAGAAGTGACTCACCCAAGCTCACAATGTAAATGCATAATTTCAAGGAATATTAGAGTTGGAAGGAATCTTAGAGAATATCTAGTTGGTGGGGAAGCTAGGTGGTGCAGTGGATAGAGGAGTAAGGAAGGCCTGAGTTCAAATCTGGCCTCAGACACTTGACACTTACTAACTGTGTGACCCTGGGCAAGTCACTTAACCCCAATTGCCTCCCCCCCCAAAAAAAACAATAGAAAAGAGAATATCCAGTTGTAATATAAATATTCTACTCTAGAACTAGACTATATGGTCTAGCTCTCAGCATGGTGTACTATAGGTTATTGTTTGTCCTTTTTTCTTGAAGAGGACCATGACCCAACCTAGTACTCTGTCACTGTGCCACCTAGTAGTGTTGATTTGATTATTGCCTAATGAACAATGTCCTCTGGGCCCCAAATGATCCACTACCTGGGTATTATTTTTAAGTTGTAACATTTAATTAGTGTGATCATTCCCTCCACCAAGCAAATCAAAACCCATTCTGCCTTAGTAGACTGCCTTCATGAGATAACTGGGCCTTAGAATGTTGTTGTTTATCCTTCATTCTCTTCTCTTATTGCTAAAGCTAACATTTCTAGAACAATATTAATAATAGAGGTGATAATGGACATTCCTGTTCACCCCTGATCTTATTGGGAATGATTCTAACTTGTCCTCATTGCATATAATGTTTGCTGATGGTTTTAGGTAGATACTGCTTATTATTTTAAGGAAGCTCCACTAATTCTTATGCTCTCTAGTGTTGTTTTTGTTTTTGTTTTTTGTGGGGCAATGAGGTTTGAGTGACTTGCCCAGGATCACATAGTTAGTAAGTGTCAAGTGTCTGAAGCTGGATTTGAACTCAGGTCCTCCTGAATCCAGGGCCAGTGCTTTATCCACTGCACCACTTAGCTGCCCTCTAGTGTTTTTAATAGGAATGAGCACTGTATTTTGTCAAAAGCTTTTTCTGCAGCTATTGAGATAATCATATGATTTTGGTTAGTTTTGTTATTGTTGTATGTCCTTCATTCTTGAAGAGGACTGTGACATCGGGAGGTGATGTCATGACTTGAGTAATTGGTTTTAAGTGAGGGAGGGTTGTGTACCAGCCTCACTCTCTCCTCCAGAGCCATCTGGGTCCAGTGTTGAGAAATATATCAGGATGATTGGAGATGGCCCCGGATGTTTAAGGCAATTGAGGTTAAGTGACTTGCTTGGGGTCACACAGCTAGTATCTAAGTTGAGATTTGAACTCAGGTCCTCCCGACTCCAGGGCCAGTGCTCTAGCTACTGCACCACCTACCTGCCCCATTATGCTATAGAAGCAGCATCAGGAAAACTTGGGTATAGATCCTACCTCTAAAACTTGCACCTATCGCTTTTGTACCACACCAGTGTACTACCAAGATGAGTGATGTGTGGAAGGGCTACAGACTTCCATCACTTGGAAGAAGAATGCTCCTCAAACACTGAGGAATGTTGTTAGGACCGTCCTTGCCATTGTTATTGGAGCTGACCCAGCAGCCAGCTGCAGGAGGGGTGCAAAGAACTGGCAAAGCTGGAACCCTGGGAGCCAGGAATCCTCCACCTGCAGAGCTAGAAGGGACCTTAGTAGCCCACCTGGTCCAGATCCCTCATCCTACAGGGGAGAAAACTGAAGCACAGAGAGCCCATCATGTCTTCACTCACCAAACCTCAATTACCGGCTGCTAGGTGGCGCAGTGGATAGAGCACTGGCCTTGGATTCAGGAGTACCTGAGTTCAAATCCAGCCTCAGACCCTTGACACTTAGTAGCTTTGTGACTCTGAGCAAGTCACTTAACCCCCATTGCCCCCCCAAAAAACAAACAAACAAACAAAAAACCTCAATTACCTCCCAGATGCAAGGCACCAGGGGAAATGCCAAGATAAGGCTTGACTCTTCACTAAGGAGTCCAAAGTCAGTAGCAAAGCTGAGGATACTAGCTGTTGGAGGGGCCACATTAGATTGTACCTAGTAGCAGACCTTTTGCAGGAATACTCACTCATCTGATATAGGTCATTAGAACTAGAGCTGCCTCCGATGAGCTGGTCTACTTAGCATGAGGCCATTAATTCCAATGCTTCTTATATTGTGGGATACATGGGATCCCAAGGTGGAAAGGGAGCAAGGAATAATTTTTAAATATAAACAAACCACTAGATGGCCATTTAATAGTTATAAAGGAAATTAAGGTGGACCCTTTTCCCACTGACTTTTATTTAATGCTAATAGCATTCATTCATTTAATTCATGTTCCTAATAATAATAACTTACTTTTACATAGTATTTTTGGTTTATAAAGTGTGTTCTTTTTTTTTTTTTTTTTAGTGAGGCAATTGGGGTTAAGTGACTTGCCCAGGGTCACACAGCTAGTAAGTGTTAAGTGTCTGAGGCCGGATTTGAACTCAGGTCCTCCTGACTCCAGGGCTGGTGCTTTAACCACTGCGCCATCTAGCTGCCCCCTATAAAGTGTGTTCTTAACAACAAGCTACATGATGAGGAAGCATGGACATGGTGTAATGCTTATAATATTTTTATAGTTGATGAGGCCCAGGCTTAGGAAAGTTAAAAAAACTTGTCTATAGTCATTCATCTAGTAAATGTAGGAGTTAGTCCTCAAATACTTAGCTGGCTCCAGGCCCAGGATCCTTACACTGTACCAAGCTGTCGCTTCCATTGTCTTCACGTCTATTACATTTGCTGTTTTAGTGAAGCAGGACTTATGGGTTTACGTGATGATACTCTGCATTAAAGCAGAAAAATTCCAGGGAAGAGCTGGTTATTTGTATGCACTGGATTTGAAAATACCTGCATAGTTCAGTGAATTTAAAAAAAATTCCTTCTAGATGCATCACATCCCCAGAAGAGAGACTGAGATTGTTAGCTTCTAGAGAGAGGGCAGTCATTTTGACTCAGTGTATATGATGTCCAGTCTAGTGCTGAGAGCAAAGAGCTTCCTGATTAATAATTTGCTCTGAGTGCCTTAGATTCTGCCTATGGCACATTCCTTGGAATGATCTTGATGGTGACAAATCATTATCCTCTGAGGGTGATTTTAGGCTTCAGAAATGGCCAAAAAATGGGGCAGCTAGGTGGCACAGTGGATAGAGCACTGGCTCTGGAGTCAGGAGTACCTGAGTTCAAATCCAGCCTCAGACACATAACACTTACTAGCTGTGTGACCCTGGGCAAGTCACTTAACCCCAATCGCCTCACTAAAAAAAAAAAAAAAAAAGAAATGGCCAAAAATCACTCAGAGCAAGTCTGGTTAGTGCCAAGTGGCCAGATGAAATAATTCTTCTCTTTCTCTTCACCCAATTTGACCAATTATTTAATCTTCAGCTCTAACTCTGAGATCCAGTTAGAATGTCAAATCATGAGGATCTGGGGGGCAGCTAGGTGGCACAGTGGACAAAGCACAGGCCCTGGATTCAGGAGGACCTGAGTTCAAATTTGACCTCAGACACTTAACACTTACAAGCTGTGTGACCCTGGGCAAGTCACTTAACCCTCATTGCCCCGCAAAAAAATTAAAAATTAAAAAAAAATCATGAGGATTTGGTGTGTCCACTTGAGTAGGAGGGGACTAGGAATATGGAGACATTATGATGTAATACAAAATACTAGAATAGGAGTCAGAAAACATGCCTTTGAATTATCGATATGACTTTGGGCAAATCCATTAACCTGACCCTCAGTTTCCTCATCTGTAAAATGAGGGGTTGGAGTAGATGGTTTCTCAGGCTCCTTCCAGCTCGAGACTCTATGACTATAGGATTGAACTTCTAAAAATCCTATCTGGCTCTAAAGATATAGCAGCTCTGTCTCCCAGAACATTATATGTGTAAAGTGGATTTTAAGACGTTTAAACCACATTTTTATTGCTTTTCTTTTGGAGACAACTGGGGTTGAGTGACTTGCCCACTGTCACAGTTAGTAAACCTATGAGGCCAGTTTTGAACTTAGGTCCTCCTGATACTAGTGCCAGTGTTCTATCTACTGTGCCACCTAATGACCCCTGAACCATACTTTAAAAACAGTTTTCTGCTTAAAGAAATTCTCCAGGGCAGACGTTCTTAACCTTTTCTCCTTCCTTCCTTCCTTCCTTCCTTCCTTCCTTCCTTCCTTCCTTCCTTCCTTCCTTCCTTCCTTCCTTCCTCCCTCCCTCTCTTCTTTCTTTCTTTCTTTCTTTCTTTCTTTCTTTCTTTCTTTCTTTCTTTCTTTCTTTCTTTCTTTCTTTCTTTCTTTCTTTCTTCTCTCATGGACCTCCTGGGCAGTGTCTCAGGATGTTTTTAAATGTGTAAAACAAAATACATAGCATTACAAAGGAAAATAATTATATTGAAATAAAATAATCAAATATTATTCTTTAAAGTTCACAGATATTTATGCTCTAGTCAATATTTTTGAAAATCAAATATTTTATTCTGGGCCAGTCCTATGATTTCATTGGTATAGGGAGTTCCTAGGAAAGACCTCTCCCAATGCGGATCATGAGGACCTTCTCTGCAATTCATAGTCCTAGAGAATTGTTTGGATGCATAGAGATATTCTGCATAACCAGAGTCACCCAGCAAGCATGTGACAAAGGAGGGACTGGGACCTAGCCTTTCTGACTTTAAAGCAGGCTCTCTATCTACTATGCCACGTTGCCTGAAGAAAAGCAAGTAAATATTCATAATATGTCTCTTGTTCTTCTGGATTTCCACCCCCCCCCCCATATACTAAAGTTGTTTTTAAAGCAGGCAGCACCTGTACAACAGTAACCTCATCTCCTAATATGCCAAAAAAGAAAATTCAGTAGAAAAATGCCATAAATGAGAATGTGGCATGGTAGTCACTTCAGAGGCTGCTGCTGAGAAAGGAAGGAAGGAAGGAAGGAAGGAAGGAAGGAAGGAAGGAAGGAAGGAAGGAAGGAAGGAAGGAAGGAAGGAAGGAAGGAAGGAAGGGAGAGAAGAAGAGAGAGGAAGAAAGGAAGGAAGGAAGAAAGGAAGAAAGAAACAAAGAAAAAGGAAAACAGAAAGAGAAGAGAAAGGAAGAAGAGAAGAAGGAAGGTGGGAGGGAGACAAAGAAAGAAAAAGAGAAGGAAGGAAGAAGGAAGGGAAGAAGGGAGTCAGAAAGGAAGATGCAAGTAAAATCCCAACAGGTAAAATTTTTCATAGGTACCTTTCACAGCAAATATCTAAATAGCCATGTGCATCTCTATGGAAATCTACACGTGGGGGCCTGTCACTCGGAGTCTGTGCGTGTGTACATGCTAGTTCTGCATATACTCAGGGAGAGTTAATTTGGGGGCACACAATTAGCCGATTGTAAACAGCCCTCCTCCTCCGTGCCCAGATTTGATTGTCAGGCTTAGCGCTGAGCTTGCACAATCCTGTGGGCTGTTTGTGAATTTCATTCTTGGTGCATGGAGTCATCCAAGTCATGTACATCCTTCTTACACTCAGACAGTCTCTTGGCAACATCATGTAGACCTTGTAGAAGCCGGCCTTGAGCCGAAAGGTTTTCAGAGCCCTCCTCAGGGAAGCCCCTCCTGACTATCTGGACCTACCCCAAAACCATGGAAACCTGGGCTGTGAAAGCCTGAAAGGGATCTTGTGATTTGACCCCCTGGTCTCGAGTGGAGGAAACCAAAGTTCAGAGACGTGAAGAGACTTGTTCAAGGTCATACTTTAGTGTCCTGACTAAGTCCCATGTGCTTTCCCATTATACCATACATCCCTATTCTCCACTCAGCCAATCAAATTAGTTTTCCTAAAGTTCACATAGAACCACGCCCCCTTCCCCCCTCCCCCCCCCAATAAATTCTAGGGGCTCCCATCACCCTCTGGATCAAATATAAAATCCTCCATTTGACATTCAAAGCCCCTCACAACTTGACCCCTTTCTACCTTTCCAGTCTTTTAATATCTTAATTCTCCCATATACTTACACCTTCCTTCCTTCCTTCCTTCCTTCCTTCCTTCCTTCCTTCCTTCCTTCCTTCCTTCCTTCCTTCCTTCCTTCCTTCCTTCCTTCCTTCCTTCCCCGTCCCATTGCCCCCTGCCCCCAACAAGACGCTCTATCTCCAGACTCTGGACATTTTCACTGGCTGTTCCCCATGCTTATAACACCCTCCCTCCTCATCTTATCTCTTGGGCTCCCTGGTTTCCTTCGAATCCAAGCTAAAACCTCACTTTCTTTAAGAAAGCTTTCCCAGTCCTCCTTAATCTCTACGCCTTCCATCTGAGAATATCTCCAATTTACCCTGTGTATAGCTTGTTTATACGTAATTATTTGCATATTTCTCCCTTATTAGACAGCTCTTTCAGAGCAGGGAAAGTCTCCTCTCCCTCTTCCTTTGTGTAACCCCAGACTTAACACACTGCCTGGTACAGTACAGCCACTTAATAGATGCAGCAAACTCTCGGATGTCAATGATTACTCTCCTCCCCAGCAAAATTCATCCTCCTTATTGGGTGAATGTTATATAAATATGTATGTGTTCATTGTCCTCCATTCATGGTTATCTCTTATTCCATCCCAACTTCTTCTTCTTCTTCTTCTTTTTTTTTTTTGGTGAGGCAATTGGGGTTAAGTGACTTGCCCAGGGTCACACAGCTAGTAAGTGTTAAGTGTTTGAGGCTGGATTTGAACTCAGGTCCTCCTGACTCCAGGGCCAGTGCTCTATCCACTGCACCACCTAGCTTCCCCTCCACCCCAACTTCTAACAAACTCTAACTGATCTCCCACCTTCTTCTGCTTGTTACTAATCACTCACTCTCCCTCCTACCAAGTGGTTCATGAACTCTCTCTCTCTCTCTCTCTTTTTTTTGGTTGGGCAATGAGGGTTAAGTGACTTGCCCAGGGTCACACAGCTAGTAAGTGTCACGTGTCTGAGGTCAGATTTCCTCCTGAATCCAGGGCCAGTGCTTTATCCACTGTGCCACCTAGCTGCCCCCGGTTCATGAACTCTCATACCCAGACTTTAAATCTTTGAGTGTGTCTCTGGATTACCGTATTTGTGTTTTGTGTGTTGTGATGGACCTCAAAACATACTGTAAAAGAGCCTCTTGCTACATATAGGGACTTGTGCTTGCTTGCGTGAATTTGTGAATAGCTGCATTGACATGTGAAGGTATATATATATGACTGCATATCTACCTATCTATCTATACAAATATATCAGCTTGCGTAACTATTAGGGTCTCACTGTGTCACAATGTATGTATCTCTGTATATTTATCTTTGGATAAATAGATCTGGAGTGGAAAGGTATAGCATAGTGGGATAGATTGGGGTGCAGTGCATCAGGATAATACCATATGTTACAGTTGGCTGGGACTTGGAAGTATGAAAGAGAGCCATAGAGACATAACTAGGGTAAGACAATTGGGTTGTTACCCTAGGGTGCTGAAATGCAGAGAGACATGCTTTTTACCCTGGCAGTCCAGCGGGCCTCTATCCCATTGTTTGTATGCCTTAACATCTTCCATCAGCTGTGAACCACGGACCCTTGCATCATTTTCATTCTATGTGGGGAAATAGAACCATTGCCATTTTCCTTGGACCCTGCCTGCCCCACCCCTTTCCTCCCAGGGGTAGAGTCTTAGGCAGACCACACCTGACTACAAGTGGCACCATGAAAGTGAAGGCTAGTGTAGAGTTGGGAGTATAAGACCTTCCCACATCCAGTTGATCTCCTCTTCTGCATCTTCCATTCTTCCCCCACTGGTCTTTCTCCTTTATTGTGACTTCTTCCATGCTTGTTCCAGATTCCAGAATTCCCAGTCATAGCTCTAGTATGAAATAACTGTAGGAATGTTTTGGGATATGCAAGGTATGTTTATTGTTCAATCATGTCCAACTCTTTGTGACCCCATTTGGGATTTTCTTGGCAAAGATACTGAAGTAATTTGCCATTCCCTTATTTTACTCACCTTATTTTACAGATAGGGAAACTGAGGCAAATGGGGTTAAGTGACTTGCCCAGGGTCCCCCAGCTAGTATCTGAGACTGAATTTGAACTCATGAAGATGAGTGTTCCCCATTCCAAGTCCAGGGCCCTATCCACTGGGTCATCTCTACAGGTGTGTATATGAAAGAATGTGTATGTGTGTGCATGTGTGTGTGTGTGTGTGTGTTTGTGTGTATTAGTTATATAAAGGAAGAATGTGGGCAGACTTTTAATCATCAATCCTTATTTCACAAATGCCTCCTTATTATTTTTTTTTTAGTGAGGCAATTGGGGTTAAGTGACTTGCCCAGGGTCACACAGCTAGTAAGTGTTAAGTGTCTGAGGCTGGATTTGAACTCAGGTACTCCTGACTCCGGGGCCAGTGCTCTATCCACTGCGCCACCTAGCTGCCCCTTGCCTCCTTATTTTTTAAGGATCAGATGTGAAAACTGTTAAATGCTCAATTAATTAGGCAACCATGATAGATTACTTATTGGTATAGTGCAGCTATTTCTTGACCAATAAACAAGAGCTGATGAATTCTCTGCTACATGCATCTAGCAACTGATAATATTCTTCCTCTGAATTTGTCACAAACGTTGCCTGCTATTTTCTTACAAGAAATTAATCTAGCTCCCATTAATAATGAGCACTGGAGGGCATAAATTCCATCATTAGCATTTAATTACTTTGTTGTGGGCCACAGAGAATCTGTTATGATGTATGACTTAGCAGCTCAAGTATTATCCCTAATTAACACACACTGGCTCCCTTGTACTAATATTAGTACATAAATGTTATGTTATCATAATGCATTAGTATGCAAACTAGGCTTCTGATAATATTATAATAACTTGTGAGAATATTATACTGTATTAGTCCTTGAGCAGGCAGTGTAGTGTGGTCTCTTTCCCTCTTGTTCACCCTTTGGGCATAAGCAGTTCTGAAGCATGGATTTTAGTGGCGGGTTCAAGTCCCTCTTTCTGACTCACTGGTTGACTTAACTTCTCTGTAAAAGAAATGCATCTCCATTTGTCAAATTTCTTGAAAGAGTTGCTTATGAGGGCTCTGTGCCTCCACTCCCTCAGCAGCCTCTCAATCTTCACCCCCTTGTAATTTGGCTTTTGCTCCCACCAAGCTTCTAAAAATTGCTCTCTCTAAGGTTATCTATGACAGGTAGTGGATTTGAAGTCAAGGGGTGTTGGTTTCCATCCCAGCTCTGCTTCTTCTACGCCTCAGAGATACTTTTGGTTTCCCAATGCATATTATTAAAAGTTATGTTTACGGGGCAGCTAGGTGGCATATTGACCCTGGATTCAGGAGGACCTGAGTTCAAATCCAGCCTCAGACACTTGACACTGTCAAGACTGTCATCTAGTAAGTGGCTAATTGTATTATGTCTAATTTAATGTCTAATTTTAAAATATTTTATTGCTAAAAAATGCTGCCATCATCTGAACCCTCATCAGCTTGCAATCTTTTTCCCCTTGGAGGGTCTTGCAGTGATGTTGATGGCTGTTGACTGATCAGGGTTGCTGAAGGCTGGGATGGCTGTGGCAGTTTCTTAAAATAAGACAACAATGAAGTTTGCCTCATTGATTGACTCTTCCTTTCACTTGAACACTTAGAGCCCATTGTAGAGCTACTAATTGGCATAATTTCAATACTGTTGTGTCTTGGGGGATAGGGAGGCCCAAGGAAAGAGAGAGCTGGGGAATGACAGGTTGGTGGAGCATCAGAACATGCATAACATTTATCGCCTAAGTTCGCCATCTTGTATAAGCACAATTTGTGGCAGCCCAAAACAATTACAAGAGTATCATCAAAAATCACTGATCACAAATCACCATAACAAATATAATAATAAAAAAGATGATGATTAAAAAATTTGAAATATTGCAAGAATTACCAAAATGTGACATAGAGACACGATGTGAGCACATGCTATTGGAAAAATGGTGCCAATAGATTTGCTCCATGCAAAGTTGCCACAAGTCTTCAGTTTGTAAAAACACAAAAGAAAACAAAACAAAAAACCCCACAGTATCTTTGAAGCACAATAAAACTGAGGTGGGCTTGCATTTGTGTGACCTGGGGGCAAATCATTTAACTCCTCAGAGCTTCAGTTTTCCTCATCTGCAAAATGTGGGGTTTGGACCAGAAAATCCTTTAAGTCCTTTGTAGCTTGAAATTCTTTGACCCCTTTGTACCCAAATCCATGAGTTTTCTTTCTATCCTCATCTTCCTTATTTGAAACTGTTGCCCTTTCTCTTCTTTGGGATAATTTCATTAAAGATGCCACAGTGTGTGGGTTTTGCTCCTGCCTAGGTGACCTTTTTAATCTCCTTTATAGGAAGGAAGGAAAGAAGGAAGGAAGGAAGGAAGGAAGGAAGGAAGGAAGGAAGGAAGGAAGGAAGGAAGGAAGGAAGGAAGGAAGGAAGGAAGGAAGGAAGGAAGGAATGGAGAAAAGAAATATTTATTAAGCACTAACTACAGGGGATACGAATGCAAGCAAAAAGAAAGACAGTCTACCCTCAAGGAGATTATATTCTAATGGGGGTAGATACACCAAATAGAGCTGGAAATTGGGGGAAGAATATGTGGATGAGATGAAGGAGACGGAACATGGTTTTGAAGTCCAGAGAAGGTCAAGAACAGAGTCAGGAGGGAAATGAGGTTAGGACATCTTGAACTCCTTCACAAAATGGAGGCTTCTGTTGGAATTCACCAATGGGAGAAGCAAGCCTTGCAGAAGAATGTACCAGGGTGAGTGGGCCACAGGGGTGGGAGGCCATTTAGGGAGAGAAGTCCCAAAGTGCTAAAAGCAGTTCCAGGATGAGCCAGTCAGAGAAGGGGCATGGTTTTGAAGTCAAGAGAAAGGTGGAAGAGGGCCAGGAGTGGAATGGCCCATCTTCCTCTTCCCAACTTTTTTTTTTAAATATTGAGGATCCTCAAGGTTCTGTACTAGGGGAAAGGGAGTTTGGTTCTCTTCTTTCTCTGTTCTCTTTCCTTAGGGAATCTCATGACTTCAACTATCACACATGCAGATGATTCTCATCTCTCTATTTTCAGCCCTGACCTCTCTTTGATAACAATAACAGACAAGAAGAAGGATTTATTGAGTGTTCGCTATATTCCAGCACTATGCTAGGCACTGGGATACAACGACAAAACCAACCCAAAATACTTCCTGTCCTCAAAAATCTAACATTCTATTGGGGAGAAACAATGTAAGCACAAAAAATTGTTGTTGTTATCTTTCAAAGAGGAGAAATAACATTGCAAGGGTGATGTCTTACATCTTCCTGAATTGGATTTAAGTGAAGCAAAGCTGTGTAAAGCCCTCAGCCTCACTCTCTTCCAAAGTCATTGAAGTGTAGTGACAAAACACAGGTCAAAATGACTGGCAATGGCCCTAGGTGCAGTGAGTGACCTTGACCTTTTACAATTAAGGTCTTTCCCAGGCCTTAGTTTGTCTGAGGCTACAACCATCCGATGACTAAGGGCTAGATAAGAATTGATATTTGTGGGAATGAGGAGAAAGGGCATGGATTCTAGGTATATTGTGAAAGCATATTTATGTCTCATAGTAGTCATCTCCGGGGGAAGGGGGAAGGGAGGAAGAAAATAAGGAAAAAACAAATAAATTTACATGATAACTTTATTATATATTGAAACGAATAGAAAGTTGTGCATAACAGATTTGCAGTTTCATGTGGAATCATATTTTTATTATTATACTGTTATGGAAATGCTTGTTTTATTCCATAAATTAAAAATAAAATCAATAAAAAATGTAAAGAGTCAAAGAGATTTTGAAAATAATTAACTATAAAAGATGAATGAGAGTGAAGAGTTGAAGATGACTCAGGTTGTGTTCCTAGGCAACTAGAAGAATGATGGTGCCCTCAAAAGAAATAGGGAAGTCTGGAAGAGGGGAGAGTTTTGAGGAAAAAGATAATGAGTTCTGTTTTGGACATATTGAATTTTAGATGACTGGAAGATAATGGTGTCAAATAGAAACATGGTACCAATCCACACATAAAGATCTTTGCTGGCTGCATATTGACTTAATTTTAAAAGGTAATGTTATCAGGGGCAGCTAGGTAGCGCAGTGGTTAGAGTATCAGCCCTAGAGTCAGGAGGACCTGAGTTCAAATCCAGCCTCAGACAATTAACAATTACTAGCTGTGTGACCCTGGGCAAGTCACTTAACCCTCATTGCCCCCCCCCCCCAAAGAAGAAGAAAAGGTAATGTTATCTCTGTTTTATTGTGTTTTTATTTATTTTTAAAGTATTTCCCAATTACATTTTAATCTGGTTTGGCCTACTTAGGAGCATCTTGGATCAGGCCCTTGGGTCATGTGTTTGCCACTTCTGCTGAAGGACATTGCAAAACCTGCATCTTCAATGGTCTATAAAATATTTCCACTTAAACGACCTACTAGCACCTCAAAATCAACCTGTACAAATAAAAAACCTATTTCTGCCTGTCTGACCAATCCTTCTCAGTCTTTTTTCCAATTTCCAGCCATATCCAAATTATGGATATATTCAGTTGTATGTTGGTGGATACTTAACAACTGATTCTCTGGGGGGAAATGTATGAACAACACACTTTTAAGTTTAATCTGCGTTAATATTTTCTCCATCACTTTCTTATGTCTAGATAATAAAAATAAATAAATCAAGTCCTGATTTATAATATTTCCCAGGTGGAAATGTTCACACTGAAAATTTAATAATCAGCCTCTCTTGAGTTGTTGGGGTTGGCTCCAGCATATACCTGGATGTACTTCAGAGCTCTGTGTTGTTGTTGTTGTTGTTATGTTTGACTCTTCATGACCCCATTTGGGGTTTTCTTGGCAAAGATACTAGAGTGGTATGCCATTTCCTTCTTCAGCTAATTTTACAGACGAGGGAACTGAGGCAAACAGGGTTAAATAACTTGCCCAAAGTCACACAACTAGTAAGTGTCTGAGGCCAGATTTGAACTCAGGAAGATGAGTCTTTCTGATTCCCTATCTATTGTGCCACCTAGCTGCCCATCAGGGCTCTGCATTAGAGCCTGTCTTCTCTTGACTAGTGATCTTTTTTTTTTTTTTTTTGGTGAGGCAATTGGGGTTAAGTGACTTGCCCAGGGTCACACAGCTAGTAAGTGTTATGTGTCTGAGGCCAGATTTGAACTCAGGTCCTCCTGACTCCAGGACTGGTGCTCTATCCACTGTACCACCTACCTGCACCTTGACTAGTGATCTTAGTGGATCCCTATGCAGATGATTCTGAAATCTACATATCTAGTCTTTTTTTTTTTTCAGGGCAATGAGGGTTAAGTGACTTGCCCAGGGTCACACAGCTAGTAAGTGTCAAGTGTTTGAGGCCAGATTTGAACTCAGGTCCCCCTGAATCCAGGGCCAGTGCTTTATCCACTGTGCCACCTAGCTGCCCCCATAAGTAGTATTTATACCTCTCCTGAGTTCCAGCACTGCATCTCCACTGATAGATAGGCATGACCTGGATGCCCTATGGACATTGCACAGTCAATTTATCCAAAATACTTTTTTCTATTTTCCCCTAAATTTACCCCTCCTTCCAACTTTTCTATTCCGTTGAGGACAACACCATTCTTCTAGGCACCCATGCTCACTATCTCAGAGTTATTGCCAGAGTTTCTCCTTCACCTTCCTATAGCTAATCATTCTAGATATTTTTGTAGGTTATACTTTGATAATACCTCTTGTACCTTGAGTCCAGTTGAGCTTTCACATAATCTAATGTCTTGTTATGCTTGTCTCCCCAACCTTATACTTAGGAATTTGATTTTTTGAACCCACACCCAATACTTTACATTTATCCCCACTTAATCTTATTCATTTTGACTCAGTGTTCTGGCCTCTCCAACTCTCTTTGAACTCTTAATGTTATCCAGTGTATTAGCTATTCCTACCAATTTTGTCACATTCAAATTGGATGAAAGTACCATCTGCCCCTTTAACTATCAAACTCATTGACAAAAATGTTCAACAGCCAAGGGTCAACAATTGTTGAATCAGAGTCTAATAATATTTGACCTGTTTACCTCCCAGGGCTGTTATGAGACTTAGACCAGAGTATATTGAAAGCATTTTGAAACTTTAAAATGCCATACCAATAACTCACCATTATCAGTCTTTGAGATCTTCATTGCTCATGTTACTTACCATTTCCTTTTCCAAGTAAAGCATCTAAAATCCTCTCCAAGCTAAGAAGAAACCCCACCTTTTACAAGCCCAAATATTAGTAAGTGCTGATGCCAGACTTTCATGGGAAAAGTGCCCCCGCAAAGGAGCAGGATTGGTTGGCAGGCCATCCACCCTCCCTCTCCCCCCACCTCCCAATGCACACACTTCTGTAGGAAAACACAATTCCTTCTTCGGCCCAGGGAAACGTTTGTTCTCCGGTGCATTCTTCCAGCCCAGCCACTAGGCTTTGTTTATTCTGGCAAAGTTGGATGGTGACGTGCAGGTGCTATGAGGTTGTTGAACTTCCTGGATTGCTTATCATGCAGTTTACCCCACTGGGGAGAAGTTTAAGTGCTGATATGTGCTGAAGTCAAGCCGTTAAGAAGTTTTGCAAACACCACTCCGGACTCCAGCAGAGACACAGTTTGCGCTCTGTAGTAGTGTTTGGGATTTATTGATTTATTTATTTTGAACAACAGACAGTCAGCTTTACTAAATAAAATCTAAACTCCTCAGCTAGGCATTCAAGGTACTCCAGAGTTAAAACTAGCCTAGAGCAAAGAGGGCTTTGTCCCAGAGCGCCCCCATTGAGGGGCACGGAGTCCATCAGTACATTTCACCTCATATTCCAGTACTAGCTCTAGTTATCATTGTGTGACACAACCACCTGTGGGCTACCCACCATCCCAAGAGTTATGTTAATCTGGTGCTCTTCTGTCCCGAATTGGCTTCCTCCAATCCAGGCAGGGATGAGGCCTCAGATCACCTCCTCTCTTGTCTTGACTGACTGGATGATAGTATCGTCTTTAGTCCCTCTCATATTACTGACACAACTACTACCTGCCCATTTCCTCCCCCCCCCCCCCGCCACGCCCCAATCCCTGGCATCCCACCCAATCAACTATTCTTGCCTCCCGTCTAGCTGCCCCACAAACAAGCTATGGACCAGATAAATTGGAGATCATCTCAGAGGGAAGGCACAGAGATAAGGAGGATACCAAAGACTTCTTGCAAAGGATAGTACTTTAGCTAAGCCTTCCTGGAAACCAGGAGGAGACAGGAGTGAGGGAGTTCCAGGTCTCGGAGAAAGCCAATAAAAAGGCTGAGCATTAGGATACAAGGTATTAGGAGAGAGGACGCTAGCAGTGGAGTATTCAAGAAGAGCTTCATGCAGAAGGTAGTAGTTGAGCTGTCTTAAAAGAAAGAAGGGGACTGGGTGACCAGGAAGTGAGGTGAGAGTGCATTTCAGGTATGTGGGCCTTGAGAAGATAGGGGGCTGTGTGTTTAATGAGCAGAGAAGGCCAGTTGGGCTGGGTGGCAGAGTGTGATGGGAGGATCAATGTCCAATGAGGCTGGAAAAATCGATTGGGGAAGGTTATGAAGGCCTTTAAAAGCACAGGCAGAGGAGTTTATAGTTTATCCTAGAGGTAACAGGAAGCAATCAGAGTTGAGTGAGTCAGGAGTCACATGATCAGATCTGTGGAAGAAAATTAGGAAATTAACTCCGGCAGCAGTGATAGGATGACCCAGAGTGGGGAGACACCTGAGGCCAATTAATCGCCTTTGCAATAACTTAGACAAGTGGTGATGAGAGCTTGAACTTAGGTGGAGGCTGTTTGAGTGGAGAGAATATGGCAGATGCAAGAGACGTGAAGGGGGAGGCCTCAAGAGGTGTCAGTTGCTTTAAAGTGAGGGAGAGTGAGAAGACTAGGATAATGCTGAAGTTATGGCCTTGGCAGACAAGAAGGATGGTGATAGCTGAGAGAAATAGGGATGTTTGGAAATGAAGAGGGGTGGATTTGTTTGTTTGTTTGTTTGTTTGTTTGTTTGTTGTGGAGGGCAGGGAAGGATCAGTAAGATTCAAAGTTCAGTTCTGTACATAAAGGAGTACTAGCTCTGGAATCAGAGGACCTGGGTTCAAATCCTGCCTCTGATGCTTATTACCTGTGTGACCTTGGGCAAGTCACTTAGCTCTTCTAGGCCTATTTCCTCATCTGTAAAATGAAGGGGTTGAACAGGATGGCCTCTGAGATCCCTTCAAGTTCTAGATCTTTGATTCTGGGCAAAATTAGGTAAAGCCTCAATTATAGACCATGGGCTCACTGGCCTCATGCTCTAACCAGTGGAGTTCCTTTGTATGACCTCCTGCTAGTACTGAAGTTTGCAAAACCTCTTTAGACTATTCAGTTGTTGTTCAGTTGTGTCTAACTCTTTTTTAAAAAAACTGTTTTATTGCTGCTTTTGTTGTTGTTGTTGTTTGTTTGTTTGTTTTTTGGTGAGGCAATTGGGGTTAAGTGACTTGCCCAGGGTCACACAGCTAGTAAGTGTTAAGTGTCTGAGGCCAGATTTGAACTCAGGTCCTCCTGACTCCAGGGCCAGTGCTCTATCCACTGTGCTACCTAGCTGCCCCTGTGTCTGACTCTTGATGGGCCATAGCAGTCAGGTCCTTATATCCTCCAAGAGACTCTTAAGTAGTTCTACTTAGAGACCTCCTTTAACCCCGAGGGAAGCTGAGGCATTTTAGGTGAGATGGTGTAATAGGGAATAACTCCCCCTCAGGCTTTATTAGTTGGATAAAAAATGTTCTGAATCTAGGCCCACTTCATGCCCCCAGATGGGTCTTACTCATTTCCTTCACTTCCTGACCACTTAACACACCGTCCTTTGTGTAGGAGGAAGATGCTGACTTTTGCTTGAGTTGTGCTTCCAGTACTGGGGGCTGGGTTGGATTATGTACACTGTCTTAACTGTCTCCCTTGGAATGTAGGCACTAAGGACACCAAGGATTGTTTATGGCTTGGGTTTTTTTCCCCTTTGTATACCCAGTGCTTAGCCACACAGTGCCTGGCACATAGTCAACATTTCATAAATGCTTGTTGATTGATCGATTGATTGCTATCTAGCCAGATTTAAGGATCAACTCTGTAAATGCAGAAGAGTGAACTGGCCAAACTGGCTCTCTGTCCTTGGCATCACTGACACAGCTCTCTCACTCACTAACTTAACCAGTCACAGACTAAAGCCACAAATTAGGAGCCTCCATTGTCCATATTCTTGTAAGTCTCTGCCCTTTGTAAGACCCAAGTCTTCCCCTTTTGCAGATGAGGACACTGAAGTATAAGGAGATTGAGTGCATTAAAGTGCCGCCAGCTCCCTATAAATTGACACCCATGGACAAAGCCTTAGTTGCCTGATCTAGTTAAGCATTTTTGTTTGGAGCAGTAGAAGACTGCCTCCCTGGAACTACTAAGTCATAAAGGGAATAGAGTGGTTGATCTGGAGTTAGGAAAGCCTAACTTTAAATCCTGCCTTAGACACTTTCTAGCTGTTTAACCTTGGACAAAGTCACTCAACTTCTCTCATCTTCAGGCTCCTCATCTGTGAGGATCAAATGAGATAATATTTGTAAAGTGCCTAGCACAGGGCCTAGCATATAGTAGGTGCTTAATAAATGCTTGTTTCCTCCCTTTTTAGGGGAGGGAAAATAAGGCAGGTATGAAGATAAATATGATGCAAGGTAGAATTGAGGGAGGTCAAAGAGGTTACTAGACAAAGTATTCCTTTAAAGTTTAAGAAAGGAGAAAGCACTTTTATTTGCTAGAGATCAAGACAAGCTTCATGGAAGAGGGGGCTCCTGAACTAAGCTTTGAAGGAAGAGAAAGGTTTTTTTTCATATAAATATTTTATCATTTTCCAGTTACATGTATAGAGTTTTCAACATTTGTTTTTATAAGATTTCTAATTTCAAATTTTTCTCCTTCCCTCCCCTTCCTTCCCCCTCCCCAAGACAGCAAGTAATCTAATATAGGTTATGTATGTATAATCACATTAAACATATTTCTGCATTAGTCAGGCTGTGAAAGAAGAATCAGAGCAAAAGGGAAAAACCTCAAAAAAGGAAAACAATAGAAATAGTATGGTTCAATTTGCATCTAAATTCCACGGTTCTTTTTTTCTGGATTTGGAGAGCATTTTCCATCATGAGTCCTTTGGAACTATCTTGTACCATCATATTGTTGAGAAGAGTTAAGTCTATCACAGTTGATCATCACACAACATTGCTGGTACTATGTACAATGTTCTCCTTGTTCTGCTCATCTCACTCATCATCAGTTCATGCAAGTCCTTCCAGGTTTCTCTGAAATCCACCTGCTCATCGTTTCTTACAGCACAATAGTATTCTGTTACATTCATACCACGACTTGTTCAGCCATTCCCCAATTGATGGGCAATCCTCAATTTCCAATTCCTTGCCGCCACAAAAAGAGCTGCTATAGGGGCAGCTAGGTGGCACAGTGGATAGAGCACCGGCCCTGGAGTCAGGAGTACCTGAGTTCAAATCCGGCCTCAGAACATTGACACTTACTAGGTGTGTGACCCTGGGCAAGTCACTTAACCCCAATTGCCTCACCAAAAAAAAAAAAAAAAAAAAGAGCTTCTATAAATATTTTTGTACATGTGGGTCCTTTTCCCTTTTTTTATGATCTCTTTGGGAAAAAGACCTAATAGTGGTATTGCTGGGTCATAGGGTATGCAAAGCTTTATAGCCCTTTGGGCATAGTTCCAAACTGCTCTCCAGAATGGTTGGCTCAGTTCACAGCTCCACCAACAACGCATTAGTGTTCCAATTTTTCCACAGCTAAGAAAAAGGTTTTGACAGGGGAACAGAAAGAGTGCATTCCAGGCAGTGGAGATGGATAGTCTGTGGAAATGTTATAGAGATAGGAAAGGGCAGGGCAGCTAGTAGAAATTTGGCCAAGATATACACTTTGTCAAAAGAAGTGTGTGTGTGTGGGGGGGCAGCTAGGTGGCATAGTGGATAAAGCACCAGCCCTGGAATCAGGAGTACCTGAGTTCAAATCCAGCCTCAGACACTTAACACTTACTAGCTGTGTGACCCTGGGCAAGTCACTTAACCCCAATTGCCTCACTAAAAAAAAAAAAAAAAAAAGAAGTAGGGGATTGGGTGACTCTGGGAAACTTCTGTGGTTCCCCGTTGCTTACTAAGTAAAATAAAAACCCTATTGCCCAGCATTCAAAGCCCTCTGGAATCTGGCTTTAAACTACTTCTCCAGCCTTATTGGACCCTACTCTACTTGTAGTCTACCTTCTAGCCAAAGCAGACTGCCCCCCCAACCTATCTCACATTTTTTATCTGTGCTTTCTAGAATGGCTAGAATATCTTTCCTTTCCCCACAACCTCCCCCCTCCACATCTTTGGCTATTAAAATAATTCCCTTACTTAAAGAAGCACTTAGAGGTCAAGTGGATATGGTGTGAGAAGACTTGGGTTCAAATCTATGTCTTTGACTTACTAGCAATGTGACCTTGGCAAAAAAAAAAAAAAGGCTTTTCCCTCCCATCTTGCATCCAAGTTTTTTTTTTTAATTATGGGTATTTTTTCTCTTATTTTCTTTTATTTCCCCCAATTACATGTAAAACTTTCTTTTAACATTTGTTTTTAAAATTTTTGAGTTCCAAATTCTTTCTCTCCCTCCCTCCGTTTTGTTCCCCCCTCTGAAATGGTAAGCCTGATATAGGTTATAATGTTCCATCCAAGTTTAAAAATACCCATAACCCACCAAATTTGTAGTTCTCTGGAGATATTGTATTGGTCCTAACCATCTATATGATCACCCCTCTCTCTTTCTTTTAAACCCTTACAATGTTGGACAGCTCCCTATCATGCTGGAATCCAGTGGAAACACTATTTGGCTTCCTCACCAAACTCTACAGAGCAACTAAAATCAAACTAGGAATCAGGCAAAAGAGGGTAGGATTGATTCACTTTCTTTGTTTGCTTCATTTTTGTGTGTTTTTATTTGGTTTAATTTTTTTTTCAGCTAACGAGCATTTATTTTTCTACTTCCAACCCTCACAATTAAAAAGAGAGAAAAACAAAACTCTTGTAACCTATATGTGTGTATATGTATGTACATGTACACACACACACACACACACACACACACACACACACACACATATATATATATATATATATATAATTGTGCAAAATAAATTTCCCTATTGGTTATATCCAAAACAATATGCCTCATTCTTTACTCTGAATTCCATTACTTCTCAGTAGGGAACTGCGTAAGCATACTTCATCTCTAGTCCTCTGGAATAGTGAGGTCAGTCTCATTACTCAAAGGCCTGTGCCCGGATTTCCTATCTGCTCTGTCTGATTGAGGGATTCATTGATTTGTCTATTTTTGTTTGGGTGTGAGGTTTTAGCGTGCCTTCCTTTACTCCCTGCTCCAGTTCTGGACTTATTTCCCTTTAAGGGTTTCTCATCTCCTGGGGCAGGTTTTCATTTTGACCCAAGTCCCTTCAGAAAAACCCTAGTGACTGAGTGATAAAGAGGCCCCAGGGCTGACCCAGGATGTAGCACAGAACGGTGTGTCCCACTTCCACCAAAGACCTTGTTCTTTGTGCCTTTCTTTCACTCACTCTGGGGAGAGCCAGGGCTCTCCCAAGGAACAGCTCTGGGTCAGGGAGGCTTGGAAGGAAAGCTGCATCAAGAGAAAGTGGAGAACCAAGGGATTGTTTGGCCTCAGGCAGGCTGCCCAGTGACTCAGCACTCTGCCTGCTGATGGTGGGATGAAAAGCCTGCTGGGGGGAGCGGTGGGGAGGAAGTTGGGAAAAGGAGCTCACTGCAATGGTAACCTGAAGGGCTGCATCTCTCTGCCTGTCTCTTGGAACACCAGGGGTCCTACTGAGGAATTCTTATTGTCAATTCTAAGGTGATCCCTGCAGGTAACTGAAGGTGGGAGTTGGGGCATCAGTTCAGATGACCTCTCTTGCCCCTGAGGTCTTAAGGAAAGAAAAACCCCCATAGTCCAACCTAGACAATACAGGCTATGGAGTAAAGAAGACGCTCTATCGTTGAATCTTTCTCTGAAGTACGGTGTAATTGGAAGAACACCAGATTCAAAGTCAGATGACTTAATTTAAATCTCAGTTCACTGACTTCCTAGCTGTGTGACCTGGGTCAAGTTCCCTCATCTGTAAAATAGAGGTTAGACTGCATGATGAGCTCCTAAAACCAGTGATGCTTTATCTCTGACTTTCTTCCCTCTGTTGCCATTCCCACTCAGCCTGGCTGGTGCAAGTCCTTATTACCTGACTGTTGATTACCTCAGTAGCACTTAATGAGCCTCTAGGCCCTCAATTCTATTATATTCAACATTCCCACTGTCAGCCATACTCCACTGTAGAATTAATTTTTCTAAAGCATTACTCTCGCTATATCATTCCTCTGCTCAAAAGCCTATAATGGATGCCTATTTTCATTGTAGGTGAGTGAGACAAGTTATAAAACAGTGGTTCTTTACCTGGGGTACATGAACTTGTCTTTCAAAAATATTTTGATAACTATATTTCAATATTATTGGCTTTTTTGTAATCTTATGTACTCTGATGCATTTAAAGACATTGTTCTCGGGAGTCTATAGGCTTCACTAGATTGCTTAAGGGGGTCTATGATGCAAAAAAGGTGAAAAACCTCTGGCATGGCTAGGTGAGGTGGCACATATTTGTCATCTCTCCTAATGGGGAAGCTGAAGAGGCTGGTGCACTACTTGAGCTTGAGAGATGCTTCATCCTGCTTAGCCCATCCGATGTCTCCATGAAATCCAATGGCAATATACTGGGGAGTGAGGTGACTTGAGGCTGCTTAAGGAAGGTGAACCAGAGAGAGAGAGAGAGAGAGAGAGAGAGAGAGAGAGAGAGCGCAGGTCAAAGCTCCTGGACCAATTAGGAATGGAAACAAGTCAGTGAGTAGCAGCTTTCAGCCAGGGGGAGATAAGGGTACCAGTCTCAAAAAAGAAAGAGGGAGACAGACAGAAACAAAGAGATGGAGACAGAGAGAAAGAAAAGAAAGAGGAGAGGAGAGGAGAAGGAGAGGAGGAGAGGAGGGAGAAAAGAGTAATCTTTTCACTAGCTGTGTGGCCCAGAGTAAGCCCCTTAACCTCAGTTTCCTATTCTTGCCTCTTTGTTTTGACTCTTGTTTGTCCTGTCTGGGATTCCTTCCCAGCCTGTTCTTTTCTTCCCATTGAAATCCCACTAATTTTCCAAGGCCAGGTCAAGTTCTTATTTCTCCAGGAAGTCTTCCCTGGTTTCTCTGGACCAGACCACAGTGATCTCTAAACTCTCCTGGTGAACAGTTCTACCACTAGACGGTACCTTATCTGATATTGTGTCCTTATCTTTCCAGATAAGATTATCTTGCCTCCTCCTCCTCCTAGGCTGTCACTTCCTTCAGGGTGGAAACTATGCCTCTTTCTTCTCTGGTTCTGCCACAGCATCTGGCCCTGGACCTTAACAGGTGCTTGATAAATACTTGTCTTTTCTGACAACCATTTGTTTGATCCTAAATTGCAATTGGAGGCATTTATCAAGTAGGTGCACTCTAATGAAAGAGTCCCTTCCCACATAAAGCTGATATGTCTGCAATGAGAAGCCCAGACTCCAGCTGGGCAATATAGACAGAAGAAGGCAAAGAGAAGGACATGGATACAGCACAAAGCAGATTGATTCCCCTTATGACTGGTAAAGAATCTACCATGATTTGCTCTTCAGAGTGAAACTGCCTCCTCATTCACCCACTTTCGCCTTTTTATAACAGTCTGTTGTAGGGGAAAGAAGATTGGACTAGGATCTTTTGTGACATTGGATTAATCCCTAAACCTCTGTAAAGCTCAATTTCCTCATCTGTAAAATGGGGATAATGACATCTACACTCCTGAACTCACAGGGCTGCTGTGGGGATGAAAGAAGATAAATTATTGAAAGAGCTTTGAAACCAGAAAGCACTTTATAAATGCGAATCATTATTATGATGACACATCCTTCTGGTGCTGGAGCACCGGCCCACCCAGAGCAGGTGGATGAGAAAATCTCAAGATCAGAGAAATCAAGAGAAGACTACTCCCAGAGAAAGCACCATTGAATTTTAATTCAAGAATGACCTGTGGAGAGGCATCTGTTTGCATCTGGTTTTGCATCTCATGCAAATCATAAGCAATTACTTCCACTGGATGAGAAGCTTGCCCTTCCATTTTATTTCATATTCCAACAAATGTGATAAGCCCTCTCCAGGAGAATGCTGGTAAATCTTCAACAGCCTTCTCTGGAAAAAAAAAAAGTATACCTGACACACTTTTAAGTTTAATTTGCATTATTATTATTTTTTGAAGTTAGTCAGTAAGCATTTACTATATTCAAGACACTGCGGGTGAAAAGAAAAACAAAAATAGTCCCTTCAAAAATTTCTCCTTTTAAAGGAGGAGTCAATAAGTAAATGATTATGTACTTGCAATATATATATATATATGTAATGTACCTGCAAGATATATATACATATGTGTGTGTGTGTGTGTGTGTGTGTGTGTGTGTGTGTGTATACAGGGTGATTTGGAGATAATTTCAGAGGGAAGGCACTAGCAGCAATGGGGACTAGGAAAGACATTCCATCTTCTAGTTCCCATCCATCCATTCTGTTTTTCTTTCTTTCTGTTTTTCTTTCTTTCTTTCTTTCTTTCTTTCTTTCTTTCTTTCTTTCTTTCTTTCTTTCTTTCTTCTCTCTCTCTCTCTCTCTCTCTCTCTCTCTCTCTCTCTCTCTCTCTCTCTCTCTCTCTCTCTCTCCCTCCCTCCCTCCCTCTCTTCCTTCCTTCCTTCAGATCTGGAATCAGATACTTTGGATTCAAATCTGAGCCACCTTACTACTTGTGTAACTTACAACCTCTTTGGGCCTCAGTGTCCTAATCTGTATAAACTGGTTGAACAAGATTAGGTGTTCTTAACCTTTTTGTGTGTCATAGACCCCTTTGTCAGTCTCATGAAACCTATGGACCTTTTCTCAGAATAATTTTTAAATTCACAAATATAATTTTAAATTCACAAAATATAACACATAACATTACAAAGGGAATCAATTATACTGAAATATAATTATCAAAATACCAAAAACACAAATTCACGGACCCTCTCAAATCAATTCATAGAGCCCTTGGAGGTCCATGGACCTCCGGGTTAAGAACCCATGGCTAACTGGTTTGGGGGGAGTTTTTTTTTAAAGGCAATCAAGGTCAAGTGACTTGCCCAGTGTCATAAAACTATTAAGTATCTGAGGCAAGATTTGAACTCAGGTCCTCCTGATTCCAGGGCTAGTGCTCTATCCTAGCTTGTCCCTAGCTGTTCTTTTTTAAAGTCCTTTCCAGATCTAAACCTGTATTTGATCTTAAGTGTCTCATGCTTCATGTCTGAGTGAAAGGAGTCTGTGACTGGAGGTCAGGTGCCCTAATGCTTACCTTTTGGACCATGGGCAAGTCATGTAACTTCCCTGTGCTTTGGTTTCCTCTGTAAAATGAAAGAATTGGATTAAATGGGTTCATGAGGTTCCATATAGCTCCAGAGCTATGTTTTAATGAAAAGTGTCCTGTTTTCTAACTCTACCTCTGCCATCTGTGACTTCAGGAAAGTCAGCCAATCTCTCTAGGGCTCAGTTTCCTTATCTATAAAATGGGCCTAATAATACCTTTCCTTATCTTCTTCAGGTGTTACTGTGAAGATTAAACAAGACGAAATTAGACAATATATGGAAGCAATGTTGAAAGTTAAAAGGATCATGCACGTTGTTGCTATCAGTCCAACTTTTCATCTAGCAGACAATAAATGTCTTTTTGTTGTTGTCGTTCAGTTGTTTCAGTTACATCTGACTCTTTGTGACCCCATTTGAGGTTTTCTTGGCAAAGATATCTCCTGTATTATGCCATTTCCTTCTCTAGCTCATTTTACTGATGAGGAAACTGAGGCAAACAGGGTTAAGTGGCTTTCCCTGGGTCACATAGCTATTAAGTGTCTGAGGTCAGATTTGAACTCAGGAAGGTGAGTCTTCTGACTCCAGGTTGGGACTTCTATCAAATTTAATTTAATTAGTTTAATAATTAAAAAGCCCATCTTGGCTTCTACAACCTGCTGGGTAAATATCCAACATCTCAGCCCTATAATACTGAAGAAAAGGAGTTAATACATAACATATTGTTTCCTGGGCTGTAGGAATCAGCTCTGCACCCAGAAACATTCCTGCGTGTAAGCCAGCTTTGCAGACTGAATCTCTGATCTGGCCACCACAGAAGAGTGCCTGGGGCTATTTGCATCCTTCTCCCTTTTCCGAACCCTTCTTTTTGAAGTGAGTTGAGGTCACCTGGTTGGCCACTCTATGGTAGCCCGGAATTGCCTCCTGGGACTTTGGATCAAGAGTGGATGTTGACATACTGTGTCATACCCAAGAGGCCATGCATGTTTTAAAATCCCATGTTAAAAAGTAAACAATTTCATTAAGCAAGTATTCTGCTTGCTCTCCAACTCCTTTTTAAAAAGCCTTAATATCTTAATATCTCCCTTCCTCCCACCCCCAGTTGCCCTTAGCAAACATCACTTTAGAACATGAGCTTATTGTTAATTCAAGATTTTTTTTTTTGGCCCAGATCAAGAATCATTTTTGAGAAGTGAGTTCAGAGGGGGGAAAACAGCATTAGAAACAGATAAACTGTGTGATTTAGTGTGAGTCCCCAAACCAACAAGGGTTTTTAATATTCATGGCACCTGTTGTGTTTAGAAAAGTCCCTAGAGATTTATTTTTGGAATTTCAATAAGAATCAGCACTTCATGTCCAAGGGCTGCCCTGGATTTATTTATTGCCTTTTTTCACTACCTGAAGAGGTTCAATTCAAATCACCAAATTTAGGCCCATGTCATCTCTCTCCTGGACAATTGCAATAACTTTCTAATTGGTCCCCCTGCCTCAGGTCTCTGCCCTCTCCAATCTCAGCTGCCAAAATGATTTTTCTAAAGTAAAGTTTTAACCATGTCATTCCCCTGCTCAGGAGGTTACAGGGGCCCCTTCTTGCCTCTAAGATAAAACACAAACTCTTCTTTTTGCCATTTCAGACTCTTCATAATCAGATACAAGCTTGGCTTTCCAGGCCTACTAGATATTATTCACCTTCATGCACTGTACAGCTCAGTTATAAGGCCCACTTGCTGTTTCTAGAATTTGGTGATGCATTTCCCACTTCCATCCCTTTTCACAGGCTGGTCCCCCTACCTGGAGTGAACTTTCTGCTCCTCTCTGCCTCTGAGGATATCTCAGTCCAGCTGGAGTCCCACCTCTTACCCAGTAGCCTTCTGGATACCTCCAGGTTCTAGTACTCTCCCGCCCAAACTGAAATTCTTTATTATTTACTTCTCTGGGCCCACTGTTTATCCTCAGTCGAATGTAAGCTTTTTGAGGGCAGAGACTGTTTTGTTTTTGTTCTTATTTTTTTTCTTAGTGTCTAGCACATTACCTGTCACACAGTAGGCACTTGGCCAATGATTATTATTTTTTTTTTCGGTGAGACAATTGGGGTTAAGTGACTTGCCCAGGGTCACACAGCTAATAAGTGTTAAGTGTCTGAGGCTGGATTTGAACTCAGGTCCCCCTGAATCCAGGGCCAGTGCTCTATCCACTGTGCCACCTAGCTGCCCCATGGCCAATGATTATTGAATTGAAAATTAAAAGTATTTCCTGACTAATTGGCTGCTTCATTTGTGACTGAGCTGGCTAACCTGGCAGAGTAGATAGGAAATCTAAATCATTGCTCCTTATGCTAAATAGCTTGGAGAGACACTTAGGGAAAAGGTGGTAATGTAAAATGGTCATATAACTGGTGCAGCTCATGAGCAGTGGGTTTAAGGAAAGGAGAGACCTATGTGAGTTAGAGGAATTGAGGAAGGCTTCACAGAAGACATGGGACTTAAGCTAGGCCTTGAAGGATATATTTGCATTTCTATAACTCTCTAAAAGACAGCTTGGCACAGTGGCCTTACACTCAGAAAGAATTGGGTTCATTTGCCACATCATGGTTGCATGACTCTGGGAAAGTCACTTGATTTCTCTAAGATTATTAGTTGCAGACCCAGTGTCTATCTGAATTGATAGAGGGGTTTCCTCACTGAGAGTTCCTCATACCAATTAAATCACAGGTCTGGGACTATACACACATACAACCCCCCCCCCACCACACACACATACACACACGCACACAGAGAAAAGTTTCTCTAGGAATATAAAACACTTTACATACATTATCTTGACAATCCTCACAACACTGGGAGACAGGCATTAAAATTTTTTTCTTAAAGTATTTCATTTTTCCCCAATTATATGATGCAGACATTGTTATCCCCATTTTATAAGATGAACCCCAAACTCACATTTCCATAGGGTTTTACAAAGCCCTTTCTTTCCTCACAAGCATCCTGTGAACTTGCTCGTTTGAAGTATTGTTATATCAGTGGTACAGAGAAGGAAACTCAGGCTCAGAGAAGTCACAAAGGCTCACCCAGGGTCACATAAATAGAGAGTGGGGTCAGAACATGAACATGGGTTGTCTGACTCCAAGTACTGTGACACCATGTGACAACGAAGAAGCAGAGGCTCTGGGAGATTAGAACCTAGGAGTTCTGATCCCCAGATGAGAATTTCTTGTATATTTGGAAAGGTGGAGCTCATTCTTGGGGAGAGTGTTCTTGTTATAGCAATGGCATTTTGGACAGCCCTGGACACAGAGTCAAGAAGCCTGAGTTCTGGGCCTGACTCCAGTACTAACTTGTTGGGTGACCATCAATCAATCTATCAATCAATTGGCCAACATTTATTAAGTGCTTCCTCTGTGCTAGGCACTATGCTAAGCTTTAGGGCAAAAGATAGCTCCTGCCCTCAGGAAGTTTATAGTCTAATGAGAGAGACACCATATAAACAAATAGATGCCAAGCAAGCTATATTATAGTCTAAACAGGGAGTAACTAACAGAGGGAAGGCATTGGAATCAAGAGGGGCTGGGGAAGCCTTCCTGTAGTAGGTGGGATTTTTGTTAGGACTTAAAGGAAGTTGGGGAGGCCAGTGGCCATAGCAGGGAAGGGAAGCATTCCAGCGGCCAGAGAAAATGCCCGTAGTCAAGAGATGAAGTGTCTTGTTCACCGAACAGTCAGGAGGCCTTCAGTGTTACTGAAGTGTGATCACAGACAAGTAACTTCCCCATTCAGGACCTGAGCTCCTACTGTACAATGAGGGGGTTGGATCTGATTATTTGTGAGTTCCTTTTTCCATTTCTTAAATTCTAGATCCTTACTCTTGCCCTGGGAAATGGGCAGAGGTATTGGAGATGCAATGGTTTCAGGGAAAGAACTGCAGAATCACTAGGTCCCAGTTCACATCTGTGAGGATTATCTGCATATTTAATTGTTTAGCAAAGTATGTGGTATGCCAATTTAAGGATTTCCCCTTGCATTCTTCACTACTCCCTCCATATGTTTTCATGAGAGGCAACATTATGTAGAAGATGGGGTGCTGGCCTCAAAGCCAGGAAGATCTGGGGTCTTCCCACACCCAAGTAGGGTATGTATTCTGAAAAAGAGAGTAAAAAGGTAGAAAGGAGAGATAAGAGGCAGGGCCTTCAAGATAGAATAGTATTAATAATAATAATAAAAATAATAACTGGCATTTATATAGCACTTAAACGTTTGCAAAGTACTGTATGTATGTTATCTCATTTGACCCTGTGAGGTAGTTGCTACCAATATCCCATAATGTGGTGGTCATCTCTCCCCCTTTCCCTTAACTCTTTTTCATATCGTTGCAGTCTGGCTAAAGTAAATACCGAGGGCAGCTTGGTGAACAGAACTCACAGCATAAACATCAGTAACAGCAGTCAGGAAGTAGAAGCAAGCAGGAGGAGGTGTCACAAATGAGCAATAAGCAGCCAGAGGGAGTTGGGGGGGGCAGTGGAAGAGGGGGCGAGTATGCTGATGCTAATTGTATTTCACATGTTGACACTAAATTGTATTTCAGTTGCCAGCTGCTTGCTGCCACCTTCTCCTCCTCTGGCAGCTGCTGTGAGTCCCCCAAAGTATGGGGCCTGGGATGACTGCCCTGATCTGCTGTATCCTAGAGATGACTCTAGTGGGGAGCCCTTGAGAGGAACGGTGCCTCCTGCACAATTTAGCTAAAGGACTGCTCTGCCTCCACGACAGTACTTTGGAAACTGAGTGTGTGTGTGTGTGTGTGTGTGTGTGTGTGAGAGAGAGAGAGAGAGAGAGAGAGAGAATATGCAGTGCTATATTTCTAGATCTGTCTCTTGAATAGGTTGCTGAATAGGATGAGAAGGACAGAGAAGGACAGATTGAAAGAGGACCTGCAGAGGAATGTCACAGAAGCCCAAAGCTGGAAGGGATTTCAGAGGCCAGCCCCTCACAGTACCTGGGAAGTGATTATCCAGCCATTGTTTGAGGACTCCTAGTGAGTGAAAAGATGCTTGGGAAGATAACTGATAGTGAGCCAGCCTCTGACTTCCTGGCTTAATGACCCTGGGTAAGTCATTGTAATCCTCTTATAGTAGCATCACGAGATGTCCATAAGTAAATAGGCCATTGGAAAGATGATTGGTGCTTATACTGGCCAATGTCCATTACTGAGGGGGGAAAAGTAATGAAATTTTATAAAGAACTTGATAAGATCATTTAATTAAATCAACATATTTCTTTATACACAGTGACTCCAATGCAAAATTGGCCATAGGGTTATTGTTTAGTAAATGAAAAAGGCCAAAGGCCAGTCAGAAACTTCATATCTATACAGCATGAGTATTTTTTTCAAGAAAAAAAAATAGTAAGGAACTCAGTTACATCATAAAGAAATGAAACTGATCATGTGTTAGTAGAGAGAAACATTAACATACCACTTTAGGGTTACAAAGCCCTTTCTTCACATTAGACCTGTGAAGTATGTAGAATGACTATTGTTATCCCCACTTTACATATAAGAACACTGGGTCTCAGAATGGTTAAATAACTAGATTGTGGCCATGTTGTTCTTGTTCAGTTGTGTCTTTATGACCTCATTTGGGGTTTTCTTGGCAAAGATACTGGACTGGTTTGTCATTTCCTTCTCCAGCTCATTTTACAGATGAAGAAACTGAGGCCAATGGGGTTAAGTGACTTGCCCAGGGTCACACAGCTAAGGAGTGCCTGAGGCTGGATTTGAACTCATGAAGATGAGTCTTCTTGACTCTAGGTCTTGCACTCTATCCACTGCACCACTTAGCTTTGCCATACAATTATCAGAACTCAGGACTTCTGGCTTTAATTCTTAGCTGTCAATGCAACATAATAGAAAGTCAGTGTGGCTTTTCCAAGTTGTTTCCCTTCATATTATTTATTTGTTTATTTATTTTTGTGGGGCAATGGGGGTTAAGTGACTTGCGCAGGGTCACACAGCTAGTAAGTGTCAAGTGTCTAAGGCCGGATTTGAACTCAGGTACTCCTGAATCCAGGGCCAGTGCTTTATCCACTGTGCCACCTAGCCGCACTATTTTTAATGTGTAAATTGTTCTCTTTGTTCTGATAATTTCATTTTGCATCAGTTTCTACTAGTCTTCTTATGTTGCTCAGAACCCACCATATTCATCATTCCTTTTGGTACAACAGCAAACCATTGCATTTATGGACCATAATTTGTTCAGCCATTTTCTAATTAATTGTATCTCCCACCTCTTGACAGAAAGGTAATGCACTAAAAATATGCAGAAAGAGATACACATTCTTAGACAAGGTCAATGTATTGATTTGTTTTTCTGTCCTCTATATATTTGTTGGAAGGTGGGGAGAGGTGGGGAGAGGTGGGGAGGAGGCAGTGTTCTACTTGGGATCAGTTAGTAAGTAGTTATAGACATGCCAAAAAAGAACATCAATAAAACATTGTTTACTTCACAGAAAAAAGTGCAGGAGACAGACTGTTTGGTTACCAACTTGTTATATCACATATATGTGTATATATCCATATCCACATATACTTATACATATATATTTTTTAAAAGCTGTAACATTTACATTTTCTCATATAAGACACTTATTCTTTACTTATTAAAATACTTATGTTTCCTAATGATTGTTAAGTTCCCAACAAAAAGGAAAATTAAAAATGCATTGTGTGAAATCATAGGAGTTCTGACTCAACCTGTTTAAACAAGCTGAAATTTAAGAAAATTAGCAAAGGCATTGACTCTGTCACATTGCTTAGAGAAGTTGACAGGGAAATGCAAAACAAGTCACTACAACAAGAAGGCTGAAAGCAGTCCTAAATCACCTCATCCAGAAATTGCTTGATCTCTTTGCTGGGCAAAGAGACATCATGACCAAGACCAACTATGGCTTAGAGCACAACTACATTTTCAAATCATTATGGAGGAGGAGGAGGATATAACACTAGATACAATGTCACCAAAAGGCAAATGAGGAGACAATGACCCCTAAGGGAAGTCGACACTGAGATCTAACTAATGATAGATAATATTTAGAATAGTTGTAAATTATTCTGGAAAGGGAAGAACAAATAGATAGGTAATGGATCAGATCTACCAATGTTTTTAATAAAGATTAAAAAAAACAAACCTTAGGGATAGTAGTGGAACTACCACATTTGGACACTAACACCTCAGTACCTGGTTGTGAGGAAGTAGCAATGACACTTAAGACAGTCATTGGGAAGAATGGTCTATCTTGACAAAACAATACAGGAGAAAAAAACAACCTGTCTTTCAGTCAATACAATTTTAAGGGCACTCAGGGACTGATTTCAAAGATAGGTCAGAGAGAGATAACTCCCAAAAAAGCCATAATCCAAAATATTATAGATGATGTTTATTTTGTGTGAGTGTGTGTGTGTGTGTGATAATGAAGGTTAAGTGACTTGCCCAGGGTCATACAGCTAGTAAGTGTCAAGTGTCTGAGGCTGGATTTGAACTCAGGTCCTCCTGAATCCAGGGCCAGTGCTTTATCTACTGTACCACTTAGCTGCTCCCTGATGTTTTAACTAAAAAAAAAGCAGCTGAGAAAACATCAGAACTCATGTTCCTGCTTTTTCATCTCTACAAAGTGTTTTTGGGCCTGGTTGATGCTCACATTGACCAAGGACAGGATCCTTGAACACACAGTTGGAGATTCAGCCAGCTTCAGTGGAAGATTTTCTACAATTAACTAGATTTCTACTATCACATAATTGATTAAGATATGTAGAGGACATAAGACCTCATTATTTGTTATTTTTTAATTTTAAAAAGCATTTGACTCAGCAGATAAAATATAAACTTTGAAGACTTTTCTCAAGTGTGTCTCACATGTATATTAAAACCACACAAGATTCTACAACATTTGCAACTAAAAAGACAACTCTTCAGTGATCTACCAGATAATGAAATTAGGCAAATTATAAACAAGGAGGCATAAGCTTTCTTAAAGTATTGACCAATGTCATGGATAATAGAATAGTGGAGTAATGTCATGGATAATGGAGTAGTGTGAGCACCTAAGCAGTGGCCACAGTGTACAGAGAACTAGGCCTGGAGTCAGAAAGACCTGAGTTCAAATCTGAGCGCAGATACTTACTAACTGTGTGACCCTGGGCAAGTCACTTAACCCTTGTTGGCCTCAGTTTCCACATCTGTAAAATGAGTTGGAGAAGGAAATGGCAAATCACTCCAGTATCTTTGCCAATAAAACCCCAAATGAGGTCATGAAGAGATGGGGAATGACTAAAAAAATGACTGAACACATACAATATAAGGATTAGTGTTGGGACCCTGATCAGAAGAATACCCTTATAATGTGATAAACTTACAGGGTGGTAAACCTTTGTTTAGAACTTTGATTACATTTTCCTATAGACCAGATGGACATGCTCACCAACAACTTCATCAATGGGATTGGGGAATAATACCTAGCTCTCATACCTAGGAAGGATGATTATCTTGGGTTGTGTTTCCCTTTGTCCTTAAACTATAAGGGGTCAGGCTCTTTTTGACTATGGGCTTTGGGGAGTGACTCAGAGAGTAGCAGGGTTAAGAGCAGACTAGGGTGTTAGTGGGGATATATATATATATATATATATGCATACATACATATATATGTGTGTGTGTATCACAGAATCACACAGCTAGTATAAATTAATATTTATTAAGGGCCCACTTTGTGGCTCTGCTAATCTTCAGTCTCTCAGATGTCTTTCAGACATCTCAAACGGATGCCCAATAGATTTAAACTCAACATGATTTAAACTGAACTCATTATCTTTCCCCCAGACCCTCCCCACCTCCTATCTTCCCTCTGGGCTTGCAACCTAGGTGTCAACCTATTCTCTTCACCATTTCTCAACACCCACATCCAATCTGTTGCCAAGGCCTGTCGATTTGACCTCTCAAATACACCTCCTTCTCTCCTCTAACATTGCCACCACTCGAGGGCAGGCCCTCATCACCACATACCTAAAATAGTCTGCTGGTGGGACTGCTTGCCCCAAGTCTCTCTCTGCTCCAATTCATCCTCCGAGTGAGCCCCCAAAGTGAGTCTTCTGAAGTGCAGGTCCAACCATGACCCCTCCCCCCCTCCCCACAAACTCCAGCGGCTCCTCTTACATCCAGGATCAAATACAAATCCTTTGTTTGGCATTCAGACCCCTTCATAACCTATCCCCCTCCTACCTTTCGAGGCTTCTTACACCTTCCTGGCCTCTTGGCTGTTTCCTGAACAAGACATTCCATCTTTTTCTAATCCAGAGCCGCCCATCACCCAACTTCCCCCAGCCACCACCAGTGGGGGATGGTCCTCCCCAATGAGGGAACTTTCCACAGTCAGATGATCACCCCATCAGTCCTCTATAAAAGGATTTCCCTGTTTCCTGCTCAAGGAGAAAGGTATATCAGAGAGCCACGCCTCTGTGCCTTGCCTTCTCCCCATGAGAAGTCCAAGGATTTCTCTCTTGGTTTCTAATTGGATTTGTGTGCAAGAGGGTGCAATTCTTTAAAGAGGAATTCCCAAGAACCCCTACCCCCAACCCCCTATCAATTTTCTCCTTAACAACAAATATATACTGTCTACCCTTAGGTAGCACACATTCTAATAGAGGATGCAACATCCAAACAACTGTGTATAAACAAGCTATATATAGAATTAATTAGGACTAATCATAGAGGTCTGGGGTCCAGACACTTGGTAATCTCGAAGGATTTTTAAAGCATCTTCTAGTGTTTACAATCCATCAGCTGAGGTGGTGGTTCATCCACATAATAAAATGCAGTTGGTTTCTCTCATAAAAGAAAAATCGGTTTGTAACTTCGCAGAAGTGATTTGTACAAACTTGCTGAGAGCATAACTTAATTGGCTTGACAATTTAAATTTCACAGTTATGTCAATTCCTGCTAATGCCGGAACAGGGGCTCGTTAAGAAGGCTCTTCTAAAATAAGGGGAAGAGGAAAACAGATTTTCATAAATGCTTTGGAAAACAATTGCTTAGAGGATGAAGGCACCTTCAGAAAACACAGGTAGCAAAGAGAGTTCAGTTGATCCCAGAAGAGGCAGGAGGCCGAGGTCAGAGATGTGGACCATGGCTGATCAGCCCACCTTAGAGCTTAGAACTGGAGAGGGGTCCAAGGCTGTCCCTTAGCTATGGCGATTGGAGGGAGAGGGAAGGGGAATTGCTCTGTGTAGCTGCAGTGGCTGCTATGATAAAGTGGGAAACTGTGCTGTGTTTGCTTCAAAAGCCAGAGTGACCTTGGGTAAGTCACAAGGCTCCCTGGGCCTCAGTTTCCTCACCTATAAAGTGAAGGGGGTGGGTGGATTAGATTGTCCTTTGAGGTTTTTTTCTAGCTCTAGGATCACACAGCTAGGTAAAATCTGGCCTCAGACACTTACTAGCTGTGTGACCCTCGGTAAGTCACTTAACCCTGTTTGCTTCAGTTTCCTCATCTGTAAAATGGGGATAAAAATAAAACCTGTCTTATAGGTTTTATACAACAGGTAAAGAGGATTACAAGCTTCAAAGCAATATATAATGTTGGCTATTATCCTTAGCTCTAAGACAATCTCTCCCTTCCTCTGCAGGCAAAGGGAAAAGTCTTACCCCTCCCTGCTTTCACATCTCCCCTCAGGCTGAAAAGTGAACTTTCATACCTTTCTTCACCCTCCTTCGGGGCTCCAATAAAAATGTGCTTAGGGGTATGCAGTGTGATTTGCCTGGGGCTCTGAAGCCTCCCTCCCCTTCTCCCCCATAGAACCAAATGTCACAGGAAGCCTTGGGCGAAAGAAAGAAAGAAAGAAAGAAAGAAAGAAAGAAAGAAAGAAAGAAAGAAAGAAAGAAAGAAAGAAAGAAAGAAAGAAAGAAAGAAAGAAAGAAAGAAAGAAAGAAAGAAAGAAAGAAAGAAAGGAAGAAAGAAAGGAAGGAAGGAAGGAAGGAAGGAAGGAAGGAAGGAAGGAAGGAAGAAAGAAAGAAAGAAAGAAAGAAAGAAAGAAAGAAAGAAAGAAAGAAAGAAAGAAAGAAAGGAAGAAAGGAAGAAAGAAAGAAAGGAAGGAAGAAAGGAAGGAAGGAAGAAAGAAAGGAAGGAAGGAAGAAAGAAAGAAAGAAAGAAAGAAAGAAAGAAAGAAGAAAGAAAGAAAGAAAGAAAGAAAGAAGAAAGAAAGGAAGAAAGAAAGAAAGGAAGGAAGAAAGAAAGGAAAGAAAGAGAAAGGAAGAAGAGAAGGAAAAAGGAAGAAAGAAAGAAAGAAAGAAAGAAAGAAAGAAAGAAAGAAAGAAAGAAAGAAAGAAAGAAAGAAAGAAAGAAAGAAAGAAAGAAAGAAAGAAAAATTATCCCAGTGTCAAGACCACAGGAGTGAAGATCCATCTCAAAGGCTTCTCTGGATTCTTAGCTACTGGTAATGGTGGAAGAATAAGCCCGAATTTCATGGTGATTGTGAGTGCCCCAAGTTTCCTTTGATTTCAGCAAGACCAGGTGAGGCAGGAAAATAGGGTTTTGTTAAAAGGTAAGGAAATTACCATTAAATATATGCCTCATTTCTACCTCCACAATATTTCTATGGGTCACCTTCAGCTGCCACTTGTTCAGGCCTTCGTAAATGAATGAATGAATAAATGAATGAATGAATGAATGAATGAATGAATGAATGAATGAATGAAAAGGCTTCTATTAAGTGCTTACTACTTGCCAGGTGCAGTGTTGTGAGTGATGAAGATACAAATGCAAAAGGGGGACAGTCCTGCCCTCAAAGAGCTTGCATTTTTATGGGAGATGAGATGGGGGAGAGGAATATGTACACGGGAGTGTTGACCTGGGAAGGTAACATAGATAGTGTAGTAGAGCTTCTATAGGTCTACAGGGTCACCCCAGAGAGCCTGTACCTGAAGTTCCCATGGAAACTTCTAAGTCTCCAGAGACATGGTGATTCTACTGGGCTCCTCAGAAAAGATGAATTTCCTGGCCGTTTTGGGCGATGTGGTTAGCTAGAGTTTTAAAGATTGGCATTGTGGCAAGCTGTGGCGAATCCAGAGTGGTTCCTTGGTCCTCTGCCCCCACCCCCTGACAGCAGCAGTGAGGCTGAGTGCTGCATCAATTAAAAAAAGAGAGTTTTTGGCTGACCTTCCAGGTGGCATCGTGTGATTCAAAGACTTTCAGTGAGGGGTGAGGAGTAACTGACTCTTCTCAGCTCTGGCATTTGGCAACCTAACCCACTAATGGAGAATGACTTAACTGGTGAGCCTGTACTTGGGCCTTTGGGTGACTTTTCTCCTTTTGTGTTCTCCCCCCCACCCTTGGCTGACTAAAAAGAGTTATTTACCATGAGATGGAAATATTCAGGTTGGGAGGTGACCTTGTGAGTTTAAGAGGTTCAGAGGTCTGGAGTACCAATGTATACAGCTGGATGGTGGCATTGGAGAGGATGAAAAGGCTTCTTGTTAGTGACAAGAAGCCCAAGCCTGGAAATTTTACCAGCAGACATCTACCAGGGGTACTTTTAGAGGCAACTGGTGGCACACTGTTGTGTTGGAGTCAGGAAGACCTGAGTTCAAATTCAACCTCACTTACTAGCTTTGTGATCCTGGCCAAGTCATTTAGCCTCTCTTTATCTCGGTATCCTTAACTGTAAAATGGGGATAATAATACCTACCTTGATAGATTGTTTCAAGGATTAAATAAAGTATTTGTAGAAAGCTCTTGGCACAGTACCTAGAACATTACAAGTGCTATAGAAAAATTTATTCCCCACCCTCTTCCTTTTTTTTGGACTGTGCAGAAAAGAAGAAAATGTAAAATGCCTAATTGACAATCCCATGAACTGCTTTACATTTTTTTTTTTGGTGGGGCAATTGGGGTTAAGTGACTTGCCCAGGGTCACACAGCTAGCATCAAGTGTCTGAGGTCTGATTTGAACTCAGGTCCTCCTGAATCCAGGGCCAGTGCTTTATCCACTGTGCCACCTAGCTGCCCCCTTGCCTTACTGGCAATGTGTTTATGTATGTTAGTTTTTGATTTGTTCATAGGAAATAAATACCTGTCCCATATCTGATTCATATTATATGCTGAATACATTTCTACTCCCCCTATTGGGGAAACCCTGGATATGAACCTAAATATAAGCCATAAAAACATAGTCTAAGGTGAGGGTTTAATAAGCCAAAGTATATGAAAAAAGGAAACCTCTCCAATTTCTACCTTGCTCCTTAGAGGCCAGACTCCTCTAAAGCTGAATCCAGTCCAGACTTCATACCCCAAATCCAGGGCCGATCAGAGAGAGGCTTA
Organism: Dromiciops gliroides; assembly: GCF_019393635.1. Taxonomy (NCBI): domain Eukaryota; kingdom Metazoa; phylum Chordata; class Mammalia; order Microbiotheria; family Microbiotheriidae; genus Dromiciops; species Dromiciops gliroides. Next base: position 389,449,505 of record NC_057863.1, read on the forward strand.
GAGAGAGAGAGGCCCCCTGGGCCCAGCAGAAATTACTCAAGGTCATAGGGGAAAGGGAAGAAGGGAAGGGAACAAATATCTATTTGGTGTCTACTATGTGCCAAGCACTATGTTCAATGTTTTATAAGTACTATCTCATCTAATCTTCATAATAACCCTGTGAGGTAGGGGTGAAGCAGACACTGACTGACTAGCTAGTCAGTGTCTGAGGCTGGATTTGAAATCTGGCCTTCTTGACTCCAAACCTAGTCCACTGTGCCACCTAGTAGTGTTGATTTGATTACTAATGAACAATGTGCTCTGGGCTCCCAAAGATCCACTACCTCAGTATTATTTTTAAGTTGTAACATTAAATCAGTGTGATCATTCCTTCCACCAAACAAATCAAAACCTATTTTGTCTTAGTAGACTGCCTTCATGAGATATCTGGGCCTTAGAATGTTGTTGTTTGTCCTTCATTCTTTTTTTTTTAATCTTTTTTTCTTTTATAAAAGTATTTTATTATTTTCTAGTTACATGTAGAGATAGTTCTCAACATTTGTTTTTATAAAATTTCTAGTTTCAAATTTTTCTCCCTCCCTTCCCTCCCTCACCCCCTCCCCAAGACAGTAAGCAATCTGATATAGATTATATATGTACAATCACATTAAACATATTTCTGCATTAGTCATGTTGTGAAAGAAGAATCAGAGCAAAAGGGAAAAACCTCAAAAAAAGAAAACAAAAAAAGTAGAAATAGTATGGTTCAATCTGCATCCATATTCCACAGTTCTTTTTTTGCTGGATTTGGAGAGCATTTTCCATCACGAGTCCTTTGGAACTATCTTGGACCATTGTATTGCTGAGAAGAGTCAAGTCTAGCACAGTTGATCAACACACAATGTTGTTGATACTGTGTACAATGTTCTCCTGGTTCTGCTCATCTCACTCAGCATCAGTTCATATAAGTCCTTCCAGGTTTCTCTGAAATCTGCCTGCTCATCATTTCTTCACATTGATTTTTTTTTTAAACTTTGTGTTCTAAATTTTCTTCCTCCCTCCCTCCTCACCCCTCCCTATGGAATCATACAATTCAATATAAGACATACATGTGCAGTTATTCCAAACATCTTCACATTAGTCAAGTTGTGAAATAAAATAGACAATAAATTTAGAAAGAGGAACAAACAAATAAAATTATACTTCAATCTGTATTCAATTACCATCAGTTCTTCCTCTGTTGATGGTTTGCATTTTTCATAATTCCTTGTGATAGCATCTTGCTCATCATTTTTTTCAGTTACTATTGCTAACTGTATTACCCTCCATCCTATTCCCTCCCCTTGATGTTTACTCTGTTTTCTATCTTCTTTCACCCTATCCCTCCTCAAAAGTGTTTTGCTTTTTACTAACCCTCCCCTAATCTGTCTTCCCTTCTTTCACCTCTCCCTGCCTTGTCCCCTTCCCCTCCCACTTTCCCTCAGGGTAAAATATATTACTGTACCCACTTGAGTGTTTATGTTATTCCCTCTTTGAGCCAATTCTGATGAAAGCAAGGCTCACTTACTCCCCCACTCCTTCCCTATCTTCCCCTCCACTCCATAAGCTTTTTCTTGTTTCTTTTATGTGAGCTACTTTATACCCTTCCACCTCTCCCTTTCTTTCTTCCAGTGCCTTCCTCTTATCCCTTAACTTTATTTTAAAGATGTCATCATGGATCAGCTAGGTGACACAGTGTTTGTCATTCATTCTTAAAAAGGACCATGACATCGGGAGGTGATGTCATGACTTGCACACTGACTTGGATTTAAGTGAGGGAGGGCTGTGCAAGGTCATCAACCTCACTCTCTCCTCCAGAGCCATCTGGGTCCAGTGGCAAGATATAGATCAGGACAACTGGAGATGGCATTGTAGGTTTAAGGAAACTGGGGTTAAGTGACTAGCCCAGCGTCACATAGCTAGTATCTGAGTTCAAATTTGAACGTCTATCCTCCTGACCCCAGGGTCAGTGCTCTATTCACTGCACTGCCTAGCTGCCCCTCATAGGATGTATCACTTAGTGGCTAATCTTCCACTGATTAACATTACTGAAATGTCAGAATTCACTAGGCCGGTCACCAGACCCCTACTGAGAGCCTTTCCAGTGTGGTAGGGTAGGATAACCACAAGAAGACATTTAGCCGAATTTTCCTCACTTTCTAAATGAGGGAACTGAAACCCAGAGAAATTCTGTACCAGATTCCTAGCCACATGAATAGGAAAAGGCAGATGCAGGATTTGAAATCACTGGTAGACTTTTCAGGGACCCAGGTCATAACCAGGCTTAGGAGAAGGACTTTAATAGAGGGAAGTACCTAGTATCGTGTAAGCTGTTTTTACCTTTCTTTGTATCCCCAGTTCTTAACACAGTGTCAGGCACTAAGTAGGTGCTTAATAAATACTCCCACCCCATATATTTTTATTTATTTTGTTAAATATTTCCTAATTATATGTAAAAATGTTTATTATTCATTTTTTAAAAATTGAGTTCCAAATATGTTCCCTCCCTCCTGCCCCATTCCTTTCCTTGAGGAAGCAAGCAATTTGAAATCAATTATACATATGAAATGTACTTCTATATTAGCCATGTCACAAAAGAAAACAGACAAAAGAGGAGGAAAATAAAGCTTAAAAAGTATGCTTCAATCTGCATTCAGAGTCAACCATCTTGGCATTGTCTCGGATCATTGTCTTGATCAGAGGAGCTAAATCTTTCACAGTTGATCATCCTTACACTATTCCTGTTACTGTGAACAATGTCATCCTGGTTCTGCTAACTTCACTTTGCATGAGTTCATATTAATCTTGCTAAGTTTTTCTGAAACCATCCTGCTCATCATTTCTTATAGCACAATAGTACTCTATCACATTCACATACTACAATTTGTTCAGCCATTCCACACTTGCTAGGCACCCCCATTATCTTCAATTCTTTGTCTCCACAAAAAGAGCTGCTATAAATATTTTTGTACAAATAGGTCCTTTTTCCTTTTCTTTGATCTTTTTTTGGGAGACAGACCTGGTTGTCGTACAGCTTTATAACCCTTTGGGTGTAGTTCCAAATTGTTCTCTAGAAAGGTTGGATGGGTTCACAACTTTACCAACAGTGTATAAATGTCCCAATTTTTCTACATCCCCTCCAGCACTTATCATTTTCCTTTTCTGTCCTGTTAGCCAATCTGATTGGTGTGAGATGGTATCTCAGAGTTGTTTTAATTTGCATTTCTCTAATCAGTAGCGATTTGGAGAATTTTTTCATGTGATTCTTGGTAGCTTTCATTTCTTCTTCTGAAAACTGCCTGTTCATATCCTTTATCAGCTGGGGAATAACAAATACTTTTTGATTGTTTTATCATAATTATATAAAATTTTTTCTATAGTTTTATTAGCAGTGCCTGGCACATAATAAGGACTTAATAATTGTTGACTGTATAAGATCTTTGGGTCACCAAAAGTTTATAAGGACAGAAGAAACAACCAGCTTGACTTACTATCATATTGATATGTAAACACTTGACTCATATTGTACCTTGAATACCTTTCTATTCCTCCTTTTGGGAGTAGATTTTTCATTGATTTCTTTATCAATTCAATTCAATTTAATAATTACATATTAAGTATCTTCTATGTGACAGGTGCTGTGTTGGGGACTCAGGATACAGAGGCTCTGACCCCAAGGAACTTATATTTCACTGGGGAAAACAACACACATAACTAAATTGAACCCAAAGGAGATAGATCCCAAAAGAGCATTTGTGTGGATGTGTTCCAAATGTAACAGAGATCATCCTCACTCCCACTGCCTGAAGGCCTTGTCTGTTCCATTTCACCAAAGTTCTATGATCCCCTTAAAGGGGATTGGGGGTATCTAGGCTTTCTGCCCTTCGCTCTAGCCCTCACAAATGAGATGCCAATTCCTCCATGTGCAAGTGGATCCCGGTATCCTACTTTCACTTAACCGCTTAGTAGTTGTATTAGCTCTACAGATAAATATTTACTTCAAAGACTTAGCAAGAATAAACAGGGGCAGCTAGATGGCGCAGTGGATAGAGCACTGGCCCTGGAGTCAGGAATACCTGAGTTCAAATCCTGCCTCAGACACTTAACAATTACTAGCTGTGTGACCCTGGGCAAGTCACTTCATGGTGGGGGAGGAGGAGGAGTGGATTAGGTTTACACCTGAGCTCAGTTCCCGTAAGTAGAAGCTCCAAGTTCAAAGCCCACCTTCTGCTGGAGTCTGAAGTTAGCCTGGTTTCTCAGGGCTTGTCTGCTGGGCTGGTTGGCTGCCCATCCAAAGTCACCATGGCTCAGACTCCAGTAAGGATTTTACTACGTGCATCTAGTACCAAAGGGGATAAACAAAATGAGCTAAAACACAAGCTCTAACCCCCATTCTCTGGAGCCACTGAGTAAGAAGGGGTTGGAGGTAAGGGTAGCCCTTCTCCCACCCAGTCAATTCATGGTACCCAACCTAAGCATGAACATGAATATCACCCTTTCTGGATGCCACTAGGGGAAAGAGAAAATGTTCCACTGTCAGTTTTAAAGACATAGCCTGTTCTGGCTATGCAGCTAATCAAAGGAGACTACTCCCACCTATGTAATAGGGAAACACAGGCTGTCTTCTCCCAGAAGCAGGCTGCTTCCATGTTAGGTCATCCCGGCAGGTTCAGAAAAACCCTTGTGGCAAATGTAAACACAAAGGATTTTTTTTTTTTTGAGAAAGGAATCAACTATCAATTACCATTTTGGGGAACTAGGAATAGTCTCACGTGGGAGGCGACCCTTGAATTGAAGCTTGAAGGAAGTGATGGATTTCAAGAGTTGGAAATGAGTAGGGAGGGCATCCAGGCACCTAGGACAGTCTGTGCAGAGAACTGGAGGTGGGAGATGGTGAACCGTGAGCTGGGCTGGGGGGGCGTACAGCAAGTAAACCAGTTTGGCTAGAATGTACAGTATCTGGGAGGAGAAGGTAATATGCAATCAGTCTGGAAAGATAGGTTGGGGATAGATTTCAATGATCTTTAAATGTCAGAGGAATTTGTATTTTATTCTAGAGGATGGGTCCTTAACCAGGGATCCTTGGACCCTCCCCCCCCAAAAGAGGTCTATGAATTTGAATGGGGGGGGGGGAAACTCACATTCTTTCCACTAATCTGTAAATGAAATGTAGTATTTCTTTCAATTGTGAATATAGGCAACATTATTCTGAGAAGGGGTCTATAGACTTCCTCAGACTGCCAAAGGGGTCCATGATGCAAAAAAGGTTAAAAAGCCCTGACCCAAGGCCAATAGAAGCAGAAAGCAAGTCCCAACTAAAATCCCACCTTCTGCAGAAAGCCTTCCCCAATCCCTCTTAATTCCAGTTCTTTCCATCTTTTAATTGTTTCCTATTTATCCTGTATAATTTTGCTTTCTATATATTGGTTCGCATGTTGTCTCCCCCATTCTATTGTAAGCTCCTTGAGCACAGGTACTGTCTTTTGCCTCTTTTTGTATCTCCAGCACAGTGCCTGGTACATAGTACTTACTTAATAAGTATTTATTGATTGTTTGAAGTTTGTTGTTGTTGTTTTCAGTTGTGTTCAACTCTTGGTGATCCAATTTAGAGTTTTCTTGGCAAAGATACTGGAGTGGTTTGCCATTTCCTTCTCCAGCTCATTTTACAGATGAGGAACTGAGGCAAACAAGTTTAAGTGACTTGCCCAGGGTCACACAGCTAGTAAGTGTCTGAGGCCAGATTGAAACTCAGGAAGACGAGTCTTCCTGATTTCAGGCCTGGCACATTTTCCACTGTTCCACCTAGCTGTCCTTGATTGAAGTTAGTGCTGTATTAATGAGATTTCTGAACATTTTTCTTTCCAGTTACTCTGAGAAGGGTCAACAACCCAGGGAATTAGGATGAGAATGGTCAGTTAAAAATAGAGGTGAGGCTTTGGGTTACTGGGAGCACCAGGGAACATCAGTCAGTGGGGAGAATCTTAAATTCCTTCATGTTTGAGTCACATTTCAGTATCTCCTTAGGTCAGTGCTGCCATTGACATTGCGTCTGAGATATACCTGGGAACACAGTTCTTGAAGCAATCCGACCGAGGGGAGAGTGATTTACTACTTCTGAAACAATTCTCTCTGTCAATGTGGGGCAGCAAGGGCTTGCATCAGCCGATGATGCTGTGCCTCTGACCCAATAAGATACCCAAGGATAGGGCAGACTAAACAAGACAGCAACCTGAGCTTCCGTTGATAAATTCTTGGCTCCAAGGTTAGAGATACCAAACTGATTCCACTTTGCCTTTCGAGCATAATGCTGTCTAAGGCTTGCTCAGGATGAAAGCAGAAAGAACAGGGGATAAAGGCCTTTGCTTCAGAGTCGGAGCTGGGCATATACTAGTCAATTATGGACTTATTGATATAGAGCTGGAAAGGACCTCAAAGGTCATGTAGTCCAGGATTTTTAAAACTTTTTTCACTCGTGACCTCTTTTTGCCTGAGAAAGTTTTACGTGAAACCCAAGTAAATAGATACATAAAATAGGTATACATAACCTTTTACTGTTGCCATGACCTCCACATTGAGTTACGTGACCCCATATGGAGTCAAGACCCACAGTTGAAGAAGCTAGGATTTAGTCCAACCACCTCATTTTACAGATGGGGAAACCAAGACCCAGAGACATCAAATGACTTGTACAGACGCACAGAGGTAATAAGTGTCAGAGTTGGGTACTGACCAATCCAGATCTACCATATGCTCACTTCACCAAGGTATCCGTCATGCTCATGTTAACATTATTTAAAGTAGGAAATATTTCCCAGCCAGAAAGTACAACTTCAGCTTTAACATTTGGCAGTGGGGGTGTAGGGGAAGAAGAGGGAGGAACGTGTGTAATATTTTCTTGAAAATGCTGACTGCTGAAAGAAAGCAGATTGAATAATGCTCCTGAGCTTTGGATGTCATTTTCTAAAACATTCATTTTTTAAATTTCAGTTCTGAATACTCTCTCTCTCTCTCTCTCTCTCTCTCTCTCTCTCTCTCTCTCCAGCCCCTCCCCTCCCTGTTGTGAAGGCAAGCAATATGATACCTATTATACATGTGAAGTCATGCAAGACATATTTCCATATTAGCCTGATGTCATTTTCTATTGAGTTTTTTTTTTGTACAGCCTAAATTACTAATTAAGGTGGAAACTGAGGAATGTTGATCTATTTGATCTCCCCACCAGCATCTTTCCCCTGCTAGATCTCTCCCCTTTGCTCTCTCTCTAGCCCATTCCCCATCTTGCCCTTCTTTTTCTTGATCTTTGATTTTTCCCAATTCTTTGTCTCCTTTCTTTCGACCTCTCTACTGAGAAAACTTCTTTTGAGATAATGGAGAGCCAACATTAAAGTTCCTATACTCCATGGTCAGTAAATCCAAACCTACCTTCACAAACAGCCTAGATTTACTTGTTCCCTTGACTTACTGTCATGCCACTCATGACTGCTGAGCCAATCTCCAATACTGAGTCACCTATTTACTTTCTTTGATCTCAGGACTCAAAGCATTTCTGTAGAAAGTCATAGAACCAAAAATAGAACTCTTTATAAAGAGTTACCATATCATTTTAACTGATACCTCAATCTAGCTCATCAATTCCTCCATCCATTCTCCTGTTGATTCTCTAGCACACTCCTAATACTAATTCCAGATCTTCACCCCCATTCTCTTTTCTTCCCCTTGCTCTCATCAGTTGACATTGTATTCTGCAGAGAAGAATAAAATCATTTGACCTGAACATCTTCACTTCCCTCTTCTCCAACTCAAATATTTTGGCATCTTCACCCCATACTCCTTTCCTTCCGTCTTGTTTTAGAAGGGTTGGTCTCCCCTCTCTTTACAAGGTTAATCTCTTTGTGCTAATAATTCCCCTCTTTCCAACCTCCTCAAAGACATGCTATAGCAATTATCTCTCTCTCCCAACAGAGTCCATCACATTTTCATCACACCCCATTCCTGTTTGCTTTTGAATATGGTCAGGTTCCTTCATGTAAGAAAAATAAACTTTCACATGACCTTGAAGAAGCAAGTGACCTATAGTGACCATCCTATCTTTCTCATATTCTAGAACCAAGAGGCAAGTGTCTGCCTCTACTCATGTGACACTTATTTATCCCTAATCTCATGCAGGCTTGCATTTCACCACCCTTCAGAAAGCCATCGATAACCTCCTTCTTACCAAATTCAGTAATCTTTTCTCAGCCCTCTTTAATTTCTCTCAAGCATTTGATATTATGGACTGTTCTCCTTTTCTCTGTCTCTATAACACTACACTATTTTAGTTCTCTAGCTAATTTTCTGACATTCCCACAGATTCCTCTGCCTCCTCTCTTCCTCTTGAAAAGTGGGTATATCAGTCATGGTCCCCTGCTTTTTTATTCCTATATGCTTTCCTTTTGACATGGATGATTCAACGGCCATTTCTATAGGGATGATACCCCTTCTTACTCTGGAACTTGAAATGAGCATATCTTCAATTACCCACATTTCCATTTGGATGCTGTTCCCTCACTTCATACTCAACAGACTTAAACCAAATTCACATTTTCCCCACTGTAGGCTCTTCACTTTTTGTTGATTCCTTTATTTCTGTTACTGACCATCATCTCTTAGTTATCTTGAGTCTTCTCCCCCTCCCCCCATTCAATGTTGCAAATCCCTTCAATCCTTCCTTTGTGATGCCTCACTTCTATTTTTACCACCCATTCCCACCCTAATTCCAAGGCCTTATCATTTACACCTGGATTGCTGCAAGAGCCTCCTAACCAGTCTCCCTGCCTCTAGTCTCCGCCCTCCAATCCATCCTACTCATCACCACCAGATAGTTTCCTCTAACATTGCTCTTATATCACTCCCCTAGACTAGAAACTTTAAAAGGTTTTCCATTGCCTTTTTTTTTTTTGCGGGGCAATGGGGGTTAAGTAACTTGCCCAGGGTCACACAGCTAGCAAGTGTCAAGTGTCTGAGGCTGGATTTGAACTCAGGTCCTCCTGAATCCAGGGCCCGTGCTTTATCCACTGTGCCACCTAGCCGCCCCTCTCCATTGCCTTTTCAATAAAGTCCAAGCTCTTTAAACTGGTATTCAAGCTCTCTACAAATTGGTAACAACCTACCTTTCTACCCTTGTTTCCCATTACTTCCTTATATTAGTTTATTTCGGTTAACTTGTCTACCCATTGCTCATTTTTGCCTCCTCTCCTTTTCTAATGCTGTTCCTGACACATGAAAGATCTTCTCCTAGTCTGCTCATTCAAATGGCTTTAAGAGTCAGTCCTAACTAGATCAACCCCCTCCTCCTCTTACACTTGGGAGATTTGCAGCCCAGAGACATAAACTGGATTTCCCAGCATTTTACACAGCATGCCCACAGTGTGTGGAATGCCAGATAATACATGTGAAAGGGCTTTAAAAAATCTACATGCACCTGCAGCATTATGGTTCTATTTTTTTTTTTTACTTTTGCTCTTTCTTTTTTTTTTTTGATTCTATTATTTTTGTAACAAGATACAATATCATAATAAATGCCAGCTTCTGGGGGTAGCCCAAACTGTGGAATCAGGGCAAGAAGGGGTGGGGCTGGTAGTGAGAGTTGGTGCCTCTTGTGCTGATAATCACTCCCCTTCTGCTGCTTCTCCCTTTGATCCCAGCCAGGGGCAGCCCCTTGGCCTGTCATTTTGAAAACATGCAAGGCACAAGGGCATCTTGCTCTGCTCAGTAGATATGTTCTTGGAAAAGCTAAGTGTAGGTGGCATTTACGTAAATCTAACTATGTTTCCAAAGTACCAGGGAAGTTCACTTGTTCAAGGAGTCTGATAGGGAAACTTTGTAAAAGGAGAGATCACTATCTTTGCACCAATCTAGAATTGTGTAGATTAGATTGCTTAAAGAACAGTTTAGGGGACAGCTAGGTGGTGCAGTGGATAGACCACCGGCCCTGGAGTCAGGAGTACTTGAGTTCAAATCTGGCCTCAGACACTTGACACTTACTAGCTGTGTGTCCCTGGGCAAGTCACTTAACCCCTCACCAAAATTGCCTCACCAAAAACAACAACAACAACAACAACAAAAAAACACAACACAAAACAAAAAACCACAAAAAAAACCCCCAGTTTACCTGTGTTCAATATGGAATGAAAGAATATCATATAGATAGTAAATGGTAGAGATGGGATTTGAACTCAGTTCCTTTACAAATCCAGTATTCTTTGTAAGAGGAAATAATGAAGGGAGGAGAACCAAGGGGGGGGGGGGAGAGAGAGAGAGAGAGAGAGAGAGAGAGAGAGAGAGAGAGAGAGAGAGAGAGAGAGAGAGAGAGAGAAGCTGAGGCAGATAGGGAATGAGGAATAACAGGATAGAGATGACCCATAACTCTGTCATTTCTGGACACATTTGTGTGTGTACTCCTTCCCTACAGTGTTCCTGCAACAACATGGTGGTTACCTATATTAGGTTCAGCAGCAAGAGATACATCATGGACTTACCATTTTATCCACCATCTTGGCTAAGATCTGGTGCTAGAAGCAGGCAAGGGCAGTGTCAACTGAAAGTTCTCCCAGGGCCTCAGCAGTAATAGGTGTCTAGAAACAGCCAGTGCATTTACCTCCTCCCAGGATGATTTGTCAATAAATTCCCACACTAGGGAGATTAGGGCAAAGCTAAAATTATAGATTATAGTCATGGACCATATATATATATACACACACCACACACACATATACATATACATACATTATATATATATATATATATATATATATATACCGGGGGTAGTGACCTGGGTGTGGACATATATATATATATATATATATATATATGAAGGAAGCTATCTAGTCCAATGTTCTTATTTTACAGAAGAGAAAACTGAGGTCCTAGGAAGTTGTCACTTAAAGTCACACATGTAGTGAGTATCAGAGGCAAGCACTCTGACTCTAGAGGCACTGTTTTTCACACTGTATCATAGCCCAATATGTTGAATCAAAAACAGTGATTTATATTAGTGTGTATGTGTGTGCATGTTCATGGAAAGGGAGGAGAAAATCCATATGTATGAGACAGAGACAGAGACAGGTATGGTAAAAGGAGAGAGAGGGAGGGAGGGAGGGAGAGACAAGGCGGGGAGACAGAGAGACAGAGAGGAGAGACAGAGAGAAAGAGAGAAGGAGGAGAAGGAGAGGAGAGGAGAGGAGAGGAGAGAACTCAACCATACCTCATAGTCAAGAAAACCTGAGTTCAGAATTCACCTTTGACTCATCCAGGTTGTCATGTTGATCAAGTCACTTAAGCTTGCATTGGAGTTCCCTATACCAATGAAATCAGATTCCTGCAAAAAACAAAAACAAACAAACCCAACAGCCTGTGTCTGTGTCTGTCTCCCTCTCTGTCTCTGTCTCTCTGTGTCAGTCTCTGTTTCTCTAACTTTGTTGAAAGCCATGCTAGTCTCAGATTTGAAGCTGTACAACTTGTCCCTAGTTGAAATCATCGTAACACAGTGGCAGTAATGCCCTGACTTTTGGCACAGGGCTTGACGAATTTCTCAGAGTACTTTGCCATATGACTCTCAGTTGAACCTCACAACAGTCCTGCAGCACAGACAGAACAGGTATTGTTATATCCATTTGACAAATGAGGAAACTGAGGCCTAGAGAAGCCAAATGACTTGACCAAAGGTACACGGAAAGTCAGTGACCGGATAGGAGTACCCAAGACTCTCGACTCTTGGTCGAGTATTTTCGCCATCACTACACCTCTTTTTTGATGTTTCAGTGAATTAACTCACCTGGGGTGAAGTCCCAAAGAGCCCACCTTACACCGAATTCCCCTCCATATTAAGTATTGGAGACGGAAACGCTGTCTCCTGCCTTGGGGACCCAGTCCCAGCCTCCCAGTGCCAATTTGCACAGCCCGCCGGGCTGTCCACACCCAGGTCACTACCCCCGGTGCTCAGGACAAATGACGATTGTGTCTTCTCCGGGGGTTCGGGACAGACGCTGAAGTGTCCCGTATTGTTTCTGGAAATTAGCAGCGGTCAGTACATTTGGGGGCAACACACAATCCGGGCTACTGTGGTGCATGCAAAAGGATTGCCTAGCAGGCAAATCCCCCCATTGCCTTTTCCTGCCTCCAACGCACACTTCATTTAATTTTCACAGTGGAAGGAGATGTGGCGTCTTTTGAACATAGATATCCTTGTGGGCAAATCTAAGTGGCAGACAATAAGGAACTGTGCACAGAAGCGTTTGGCCGGGGCTGTCAGTCTTCCCGAGATTAACAACTTCATCGGGGCCACTGTTGATATTGACACTCGGTTGCTAGGTAACTTGTTTACCATCCAATGAATAGGCGACTGAGGGCGAGGGAGAATAGTCAACAGATTGGCAAATAAGCCAAACGTGCTGGGACTTGATTTGTCCGCTATAGTGAAAATAAGTGGTTGTATTGATGACTATCATTTTACAGCGCCTCCGTAGCTCTCTGAAATGGCCACTTGAGAGTCTCCAAAGTAAATACAGCCCTTGTTCTCGAATGAGAAAAAATAGAGTGCATCTATTTTTACCCCAGGCCCCCACGGTGCTTGGTGGCTCTTGACGGAAATATACCAATTCATCAGAGGAATGAAATGCTCTTGGGCTCTGAAGGGCCCTTGCTGCTTGCCCACCCTTCATATCCATATCGCCTTCCTTCTGCCCCAGGTCCGGGGAAGTTTTCTCTGGGGAATGGAAAGAGTCCTGGTATTCCAAGAGTCGGAGGTGGGGAGGAGGACTAGGGGTAGGCAGGGTGAGCTATGCCCTAGGGTGCAATATATAAGAAGGTGAGGGTCGAGGGTCGAGTTAACACTTCTGAATATACTTTTTTGAAACTCGCGTTTTTAAAAATCCATTTTTTTTTTCAATTAGCAAGCATTTATTTTCTCTTCCAACCTCCTCTTCCCCTATTGGAAAAAAAGAAAAGGGAAAAACCAAGACTTTGTAACACATACACATAGTCAAGCATAGCAAATTCCCGTGTTGGTCAGGTCCACAAATACATGCCTCATTCAGCATCTTGAGTTCATAGCCCCTCTGTCAGAAGGTGGGTTAGCAACAAATGCACTTATTTGTAATGACACAAAATTTGCTTTCTGGGGCATTTGAAAACTCATAAGATCATAGATTTAGAACTGGAAGTGACATTTAAAGTCATTGAGTCAAGCTCCCCAGTTTTACAGGTGGAGAAAATGAGGCACAGAAAAGTCAAGTGGCTTGCCCAACCAGTAGGTGTCTGATTAGAACCCAGGTCTTTTGATCTCCAAGTTCAGTGTTCTCTCTACTCACTTCACTGTGTTGAAAAGTCAAGTTACAGGTATAAACTAGGGTAGCTAAAGTGACTAAGGGAACAGTGATTCTGGGACCAGAGGAATTGAGAATTCTAGATCACTTCAAACCTTTGGGGCTCTGATAGGAAGACCGTGGAGTAGTGGCTGGATTTAGATCTCATCTAGGTACATAGTAGGCACTTAATAAATATTTATTGAACCAGGTACTTGATCATTCTGTACCATAAGTTTCCTCATCTATAAAAATCAGGGGGCTGGGCTAAATTGGTGTTTGAGGGCCCTTCAAGCACTAAATGTACACAACATTTTTAAGTGCAGGGCAGTGGTAGGAGTGGGTTGGCATATGTCACTTTTAAATGTTGCCTAAGGTGAAGAAATATCTTGTCCCAGATCTGGTGGGGAGATCTGAGTTCTAGTACTTGATCTGTAACTCAGTACTGTGTGACCTTGGGCAAATCACAGCCTCTCTGAAACTTGGCTTCTTTACCTGTGAAATACAGATACTAATCCCTGCCCTGCAGACATCAAAGCTTGGAGCATCCAGACAGAAAGAAAGAGAGTGATTGTGAAAGTTCTTTGTAAAGTGTAAAGTAATGGATAAATTTAAACTCCTGTTATTATTGGCAAGGGCTTCTCCTATGAAATGGTGGTTGTGGTCTAGATATGCTTGAGAAAGCCATGGATTGAGGCAAAGAACCGCAGAGCCTCAAGTGTCTCTTTTTAATGCACAGACAAGGCTTTCAGGCCCAAATGAGATATCTGTTCTCCTTTGCTCTAATAAAATGATGAGTGACCCCTAAATGTATGTACTACAGTGCTATGTTCATCAGGAACCAACAATCTCTAGAGATTCAAATTCTCAGGTTTTTGTAAGCAAGAGGATGGGAACAGGGAGACAGCAAATTCTTTTCTAAAAAGTGAAAAATCACAGGATCATAAAGTTAGAGTTAGAAGGGACCTTTGTTGTTCTTGTTCGGTCATATCTGACTGTGACCCTATTTGGGGTTCTATTGGCAAAGATACTGCAGTACTTTGCCATTTTCTCCTCCACAGTTGAGGAAGCTGAGGCAAACAGGATTAAATGGCTTGCCCAGGGTCACAAAGCCAGTAAGTTTCTGAAGCCAGAATTCAACTCAGAAAGATGAGTCTTCGTGACTCTAGGCCTGGCACTCTATCCACTGTGCCACCTAGCTGTTCCCAAAGGGACCTTAGGAACCATCTAGTAAAATTAAGGGACTTGTCTCAAAGCCACATATTTAATAAGGTTTTATGATGGGATTCAAACCCAGGTTTTTTCCTGACTCCTGCTTCCACACTTCATCTGCCACACCATGGTAGAATATTATAACAGAGGGTGTCATTTTGCCGTTTTCAAGTCCTCACAATTTCCTTAAGCTAAAAGCCTATTAGATCCTCAATCACTATTGAGGCAATCTTCTCTGCATTTATCATGCTCTTACTCTATCACAGTTATTGGTCTAGTTGTCTTTTCCTCTTGCTTCTTGAAAGCAGGGTCAGTGTTAATTATATGTTTGTATGTGTATATGCACACAAAATTAATGCCTATCAAAGTATCTTGCACATAGTAGGCCTTCATAAATGTTTAATTAATTGACCTACTTTAATAAGCAAATAAGAACCACTTATAATTGCCACCTGAGGGGATGAGAGAGGGAACAAGCATTTACTAAGTGCCTATTATGTATCATCAGGCACTGTGCCAAATATTTTACAAATATTATTTCATTTGATTCTCATAACAACCCTGGGAGGCAGGTACTATTATTATCCCTTTTTTCAGTTGAGGAAACTGAGGCAGACAGAAGTTAAGTGACTTACCTGGGTTCACACAGCTATGAAGTGTCTGAGGTCAAATTTGAATTCTTCAGGATTCCACTAGCCACTTAGCTACTGGTATGCAAATAAGATGCTATTAGAGTAGCTGGAATGGATCTTAGAGTCCCTTCATTTTACAGATAAAGAAACCCAAGCCCAGAGATGTTGTGTGATTTGCTCAAGGTCATACAGGTAGTAGGTAACAGACTTGCAATTTGAACTCAGGTCTTATGACTTTGGATCCAGTGCTCTTTCCACTGTACTCATAGTTTTAAAAGCTCTTGGAAAGCAGTAGATAGAACTTCAGGCCTGGAGTTAAGAAGACTCATCTTCCTGAGTTCAAATCTGGCCTGAGACACTTTCTAGCTCTGTGATCCTGGGCAAGTCACTTAACCTTGTTTGCCTCAGTTTTCTTATCTGTAAAATGAGTTAGAGAAGGAAATGGCAAACCACTCCAGTGTCTTTGCCAAGAAAATCCCAAATGGGGTCACAAAGAGTCAGACACAACTGGAAAGAAAATGACCAAAACCAAAATAGTCCTTCTTCAATCTTCAGTCATTAATTTGATTGGTAATCTTCAAAGTAGTAAAATTCATCCTAGCTCCTGTTCAAACAATCCAAAATCCAGTTTGGGAGGAATCTGAGTTATTGAAGTTTGAGTACAATCATAATGTATGTAAAATCATCTTAGGTCAAAGACCTGGCCAGCATGATAGCCATTCAGCCACCCAATTAAAAAAATATCCCAAAGTAAAAAGGTTTGATTCTAGAGATATATTTTGTAAAATAATAATCATCTACGTAAAACTTTTTTTTTTTTTAGTGAGGCAATTGGGGTTAGGTGACTGGCCCAGGGTCACACAGCTAGTAAGTGTTAAGTATCTGAGGCCGGATTTGAACTCAGGTACTCCTGACTCCAGGGCCGGTGCTCTATTCACTGCACCACCTAGCTGCCCCTACCTAAAACTTTTATAAGAAGAAATTTGGCCCTTTGATATTTTCTAGCCTGATCCCATTGCCTTAAGAATCCTAAAGTTTTGGAGGCAGCTAGGTGGCGTAGTGTATAAAGCATTGGCCCTGGATTCAGGAGGACCTCCGTTCAAATCCAGCCTCAGACACTTGACACTGAACTAGCTATGTGACCCTGGACAAGTCACTTAACCCTCACTGCCCTGCCAAAACAACAACAACAACAACAAAAAACGAAAAAAAGAATCCTAAAGGTTAGAGCTAAAATTCATCCATGTCATGTGAGCTGCTTATCTATACCAGCTCTCTGTAGGAGCTCAGTAAATATTGTGGATGGTGGTGCCAATAACCTTAGTCAAGGTACCACACCTCTGCCATTCATCCAGTTGTCTCTGATTGGATAGGCAACTTAAGGTTGGCTCTACCAATTCGGTGGCCATAACTACCATGCCAAAACATCTGGAGGGAAAGTGAAAAGCTCAGTCAGTCATTGACATGTTTGTGCTTTAGGACAAAAATAATGACTCACATTTATATGGTGCTTTAATGTCTACAAAGTGCTTTCCTGGCAATAACTCTATGAAATCTGGCAAATATTATTATCCCCATTTTACGGATGAGTAAATAGAAACTCAAGATTAAATTATTTGTCCAAAGTCACACAACTAGTGTCAAAACTGGGATTTAAATTTAGGTATTCTGATATCAATACCACATCAGCATCCTGACAAAGGTGAGTTGAGGGAAGCATTTGACTCAGGTGTATGAAGCCGAGGGATGCAGGGGACAAAAACCAAACAAACTCCATGGAAAATAGGCACCTTCTATTCCAAGCACAGGAGGCCATTAGGAGGGGAGGCGTTACACAATTTTATCATATTCTTGCCTTGGGTGCAAAATTAGTGAAGATGTTGCTTTTCATATGTTACAAGCATTTAGCAATTTGGAAATCCGTATTTGGCTGATCTTTTGCATTTCTACCACCACCTTAACCTAGGACCTCATTAACTCCTCCTGCCTAAGTTACTATATCAGGACTCCAGCAACTCCCTATATGCCTTCCCTGACTCTAGGTTACACACATCCCAAACCTGCCTACAATAGATGTCATATCATGTTCAAACTGCTTAAGTAAGCATTTAAGGTCTTCCACCAACTTTTGCCTTCTGCCCACTTCCCCTGCCAACACACTTTCCCTTCTGCTGTTTGATCCTAGGCATTTCATTTCACTTGTTTGCCTCAGTTTCCTTAACTGTAAAATGATGATAATTAACAGCCCCTACCTCTAAGGGTTGTTGTGAGGATCAAATGAGATAATAATTGTAAAGAACTTAGCACAGTGCCTGGCACATGGTAAGTGCTATAAAAATGTTAGCTGTTATTATCATTATTCCTTCCCCTTCCTTTCATTTCAGTTGCTAGGTGGCAGAGTGCATGGAGCATTGGGCCTGGGGTCAGGAAGGCCCGAGTTCAAATCCAGCTTCAGACACTCACTAGATGTGTGACCCTGGGCAAGTCACTTAATCTATGTTTATCTCAGTTTCATGGGGATAATAATACACCTGCCTCCCAGGGTTGTTGTGAGGATCCAGTGAAACTGTAAATATGGCATATAGTAAGTGCCATATAAATGTTAGCCATTATTATTATTAATTGTTGTTGTTGTTGATGATGATGGTGTTATTCCCCTCTCCCACTACCCAAATCTACCAAGCTAACCTTTACCATTTGTTCCTGCCACAGGACTTTTCCGAGGGCTATTGGCTCCACCTAGAAAGCCCTACCTTATTCTCTCCACCAATTCTCATTCTCTATCAAAAACCTGCCCTAACCACCCTCCTCCTCCTCCTTTCAAGGAGTCTTAGTTGGAGCTACTTGGTTCCATAGACTAGTTGGCATCTCCTCATACTGTCCCTTTTTATACACCATCTTAGGTATCCAGGGTGGTTGGGGAAGGAGGTGTTCTACCTAAGAGAGCTTGTAAGAGAATAGAAGGTGAATCCACTAGAGGCCAAAACTTATTGTAACACTTTTTGATGGAAATCTTTATAGAATGTGGGGCATACTCACTTGTATTCCTAAGTAGGGTGTGCCAAACATAATTTTGTTTTTCTTGATTATAAAGAAAGACAGTGTGGTATGTCAGAAAGAAGACTGAACTGAGAGTCAGGTTGCCTGGATTTGAGTCTTGGCTGTGCTATTTATTACTGTGTTACTAGGGACAAGCCAATTCCTTTATGAGATTTAGTTTCCTCATCTGTAAAATGAGGTAGTTGGACTAGGTGGGACTAAGGGACCTTCCAGTTCACATTTATCTGATATTAGGACCACTCTATAAGACAATGATGCCTTTGGAGCCCATTGAGGTATGTAAATATCGCCCCCCCCAACACCAAATGCTTTCAGACCTTCAGAATACTGTTTTTGGTGGGGCAATGAGGGTTAAGTGACTTGCCCAGGTTCATGCAGCTAACAAGTATCAAGTGTCTGAAGTCAGATTTGAACTCAGATTTGAACTAAGGTCCTCCTGAATCCAGGGCCCATGCTTTATCTACTGAGCCACCTACCTGCCCCCCCCCTTCAGAATATTTTTGCAGTCAATATTCTTCTCTTTCTTCTACCTCTTGGCCATACCAGTTATTATTTTTCTTTCAACTGAGATAATATTTGTAAAACACAGTCCAGTCCCTAGCACATAGTAGGTGCTTAATAAATTCCTGTTCCTTCTACCTTCCCTTCCTTTTTACTGTTCACCTCCTTGCTGCTCCCATTGCATTTTTTATTTATCACAGTTACCTCTTATGTTGTTTGTTTACTTATTCCTTCTCTTTGATTTCTTCTCTCTAATCTCTTCTCTACATTTCTTGCTCTTTGTCCAGGTACCAATATCCCCATTGGTATGATTGGACTTGGCTTGGAAAGCTGTTGCTGGCCAATGAGCGCACCTTTTTCTTCTGGTCTGGTAAAAAGACCTATCACAAAATTTTCCATATGTAGCTTTTGGAGTGTCTGCTTCCCACCCCAGCACCCCCCCACCCACCCACTTGGGCTTGTAGATGATTTGCTCAGCACATGTATGCTTCGTTGGTTTCAAGATCCTGTATCCCAAATTAAATTAAAAACCCCATGAGGACAAGGATGATGGTTTCTTGTCTTTTGTTATTTTCCCTCAGCCTCCCCATTGCTGATAGGTAGCTTAAGGGCTCTGCAACCAAAGAATCCTCAAGAATCATGGATAAAAGGTGCTTTGTTTTTAAAATTTTATTTTCTTTTAATTTATGGAATAAAACAAGCATTTCCATAAAAAGTATAATAAAAAAGATGATTGCACATGAAACTGCATGTCTATTATGTATAACTTGCTATGAAAGGTACTTTAGAGGTTATTGAGTCTAACTGCTTATCTTATAAATGAGGAAACTTCGACCTAGAGACATTAACTGACTTGCCCAGAGTCTGAGTGTCTAAGGTGGTGACCTTTCTACCCATTCAACTCAAGTGGTTTCCTATTGACTTTAGGATAAAATATAAACTCCTCTGTTTACCATTCCAAGCCCTTCACAGCCTGGCCCTAACCTATCTTTCCATCCTCACTGCACATTCTTATTTCCCCTTCCTCACTCTGCAATCCGGCCAGATGGGCCTTCACTTTGTCATGCCCAAGACTTCACCATCACCTCTGTGGCTTTGCATTGGCCATCCCACTTGTCTGGTACATACTCTCTCCTTCCCTCACTTTCACGGAGTCCTTCTCTTCTTTTAAGACTTAGCTTAAGTCTCATCTTCCTCATGAAGTCTTTCATGATTCCCCCAACTGTTAGTACCCTCTTGCCTAAGCTAATTTGTACTGAATTACTTTGCATGTGTTTGTATTTATTCACTTTACAATTATTCTGTACACATCTATATATGTACCTGTTTCCCCTATTTGAATGTAAGCTCATTTCTAATAGGGATTATTTCATTCTTTGTACTTGTATCTCCAGTGAGTAGTACATTTCTGGGAACATAGTAGGTGCTTTAAAAAATGCTTGTTGATTGAGTGAGGTGGATTTTGAACCCAGATCTTCAGATTTTTAAGTCCAATGCCCTATCCATTCCATGACAGCTGCCTCTCCAAATCTTGCATTGATTTTTTTCTAGCTTCAATCATATATTTTGGCATCCTTGAGACCCATCCTTTTCTTTTATATATTGTTGTTTCAAGTTTCAGAGTCTAGCTCTTGGGCTCCAGGGCAAAGTACTTACAGGGCTCGGGAAAAACATGAATTAGTGAGGAGATGATAGAGAAGAAAGATTAACTTCCATAAATTTAAAGAAAAACCTTTTTGAGGAAAAGAAAGGAAGGTTTGGAACCTGGATTATAGTCAGCACTGACCTTATTAGAGATTGGGTGAGTGACCACCTATGAGATTTGTGGAATTCTGGGAAAATCTCCTTTCCTGCAAATATCTTCTCTACTCTCTAATGAGGAAGCTGAAGTGTCCATATTAACTTACTCCTGTGCTAGCTGGCACAATGGCTAGAGTGCTGGGCTTGAAGTTGGAAAGACCTGAGTTCAAATCTTCCTTCAGATACTTACTAGCTTTGTGACACTGAGCAAGTCACTTAACTTCTATTTGCTGTGGTTTCCTCAAGCATAAAATGGGGATCGTAATAGTACCCACCTCCCATGGTTGCTGGGAGGATCAAATGAGATGATATTTGTAAAGGACTTAACACTGTTCCTGACATGTAGTATGTGATTAATGCTTGTTTTCTTCCTTTCATGCTAAGGCAGAAGCAAGCTCAAGGTGAAAATGTAATTAAGATCTGACGATCTGGGAAGAATAATATCTTAGGCAATGATCAGCTGCTAACATCTGAGCCTGGGTTCTGTGATCAGATTTGCCACATGACTATCAGCACTTGGAGGTAACCAGGAGAAGGATACGTTTTGACAGGGAGAGGGAAGTACGAGGAAGGGGAAGGGAGCTTACTTGAGGTGTCTGCCAGAGAGTGCAAGCCCAGATGGGGACTCTGGTGAAAGACTGGGCTTTTATAGGGACTCACAGGGCACTGAATGCCTCTGGGGAAATCTGAATCAGAGGCTATGTTGATAGTGGGCATTGGAGCCTTGGGGAAAACAAACTTTTCAGAGGGTAACCTGGACCTCTCAGGGGGATCCCTTCTGGCCTTGAACCTCTCTTGGTTCTGCCTTTCTACTGAAAGCACTGTGTCTTTCCTCTCCAACGGGATATGAGGGCTAGATCTTGTAAATTACAAGGAGGAAAGAAAGGGCAACATTTCCTGGGTTTCTTTGAATAAGATTGCAGTGGTTCTTTGTCAAGAAATGAAAAATCTGCAGGACAAGGTAACAAGGTAAAGGAGGATTTCAGGCACTAGAGTGACAGATTCAGTGATCCTTTCATTTCTAGGAGAAAGATCTGGAACTTTTCCCAAAGAGTGAGGTCAGAGGGCAGGTGGAACATAGAGAGGTTAAGTAATCTGCTTAAGGTCACCTAGCAAATCAGCAGTGGAGCTGGACTGGAACCCAAGCCTCCAGATGCCCAGTCTGATGCCCTGCCCACTGGACCATGCTGCCTTTAATGAGGGCACCTCTTTAGGGACTGCTGGCTGGCTGGCTGCCCAGGAGTAGAGCTGCTTGCCAGGCATCCGAAAAGCCGAGGGGCCGCTTGCAGATCAGCACCAACCCCTGCCCTTCCTGGCTATGTTTGGAAAGGGGGCCAGGTGATGTGAGAGAGGTGGAAGCTTCTCCTAAGGAGGAGATGGATGAGACATCTCCTGGATAGGTCACCTCACTCCCTTATTTGCTCTTTTCAAATGAGGAAAGGTTATTGTGGGTAAAGGTGAGGGGAATGCCAGCAAGTGGCTTTCCAGACGGAACTTCTATAAAAAGCACACGGTGTTGGGGGGCCATCCAGTGGAGTAGCCCCTTCTACTTCAGAAGAATCCAGTTCATCGTTCTCTGGGCAGACGTTGGCCCAGTGGTTGGTTATTTGGGCTGTCACTTCCATCACAGAAGCCCAGAACGCTAGAGCTGGAAAAGCCCTTGGAGATCAGCTTATTCAGACTCCTCATCCAACAGATGGGAAAACTGAGACTCAGAGAAGCGAATTGACTTTCACCTGCTATCCTTCTTGACTTGCGTAGGCTACCTACTTGTGAGGTGATCTCCGTCTCTGTCAGTGTTCTTACTGAAGCTGACTTGGTTCTCTCTCTTTTGGTTTGTTCTCTTAACTGCTGGTATCAATGTAAAGAAAATAGGGTCCACATACCCTCTCAACAAACATCGACAGAGATACCAGAAGGGAGAGGGAAGCGGGTTGCTCACTCAGTGGACTATTAGTTTGTCAGGTGGGTGGGTGGGGGCAAGGTAGCTCATCTTCCTTAGAGGTCACTCGCCTGGGAATCTTTGAAAGAACTGGCCATAAGTGACCATGGAGAGGGGATGGGGGAGTGGCGTTTTCTGGGGAGAATTAGAAGATGAGGTACATGTGCTTTGGACGTTAGGAGTAGGTGCAGGGTGGGAGTGGGGGAGGAAGCAACGTGCCGCCGAGGCAGGCTGGCAAGTGCATATCCTTGAGTGTATTCCTTCTTTTAGACCAGAGTTCATTCTCATATGGTCACTGACCAACGTAGTCTAATTCGCGCCATTGCCATGTGGGAGGAGTTAAGGACCTATCTTCTTCTCCTCTCCCCGTTCCCCCCACCTCTCATCGGGCTGCCCAATCATCTTTTTCTCTCCCACCCCCAAACCAGAGAGACTCTGTTTATCTAATTCACCGCAAGCCTTTCTGGAAAAGCTTCCATCTTCTGTTTTCCACTCCCCCTTAGCCTAGCCCTTTGTGGGGGTGGGGGAGGTTAGTGACTGGGAGATGGAGAGAAAAAAAATACACACACAACAAAAAACAACACCCTGCATTATACCCCACAAAGCTTGAAATATAAAACAAAAAAGCATCTGTGCGGAATAATAAAACAAAGTGTGTATACGTGTCGTTCTCACAGGGTATTTGGCTGAGCCCCGGCAACGGGAAAGCATGCATAGCTAACTCTCCTGACTGTGTGAAATCCTTTGTACCGGGCAGAGGCTCGGCAAGAGACCTGGAGCCCAGGGCTTGGCATGAGCCCCAATACATTTTTTGGAATGGTTTCTTGTTCATCACTGACACTCGTAATGAGAAATTTATACACCATCCTAAGCGGATAAATTAATTTCAAACACTTTAGACTGGGGAAGACAATGCCTATTGGCAGGCCCCATTATTGGCCTTTTTATTAAAAACAAAACAAAACCCATCGCCTGGCTTCATGGAGCTCACACGGTAAAGGGCCCAGCTCCGGCAACGATGGAAACTTGGCCTGGCTCAGAAAGGACACTTTCAGTGTATATGTGGGTCAGGGGATAGTATGTCACTTTGGAAACTTAATTAAAATAGGTCCCGTTTCTTCAAGGACTCTGCTTCTCACCCCTGGACGAACGGGACCCCTCTTCCTGTACCTCTTTTAGAAATGGCATTTTGGCAAAAGGGAGTGTGATTTCGGAGGCTGCATTTGTGAAAGGTAATTAAATTGTTATAATGTTTCCATTCAGCCCCAAAGAAGCTGCTCAGGGGTGAGGCTTTGGGATTCATCAGGCAGACATATTCTCACTGTCTCCTGAGCCGAGGGCTCCCCTGGCACTCGATCATAGCAAACATCAGTGGCAAACAGGGCGACCTGAAACATACTAATAAGTGTGAGATTCAGAGTAAGCACATTGCTATGCGCACATGCCCTCTGCAGACAGAGCGGGGCTACTTGACCGAAAACTGGGAGAGTCTTCCTGGTCCCTTATGGTCCAGTAATCCCAGCGAGCAGGGGCCGGATGATTGATATTCTGCTAGTGCTTCCCAACTCCCTTGGCGGCTTCTCAGCTCAGCGCCAGGGCCCGGGAGCCCCGAGCTGCTGCAGGTTCAATCCCTGTATTGGCCACTTGTCTCTGCACTGTTCCATGATGACAGACTTCATCTGGGACTCCAGCTAAATAAATACACTATGGCGGTCACGAGGGAGTGTGGATGACTCCTTGCAAGCCCATCCCTATCACAGGATAGAGAAGTTAATGCCTTCCCAAAGGCTTTGGTGTTTTGATCAGGCGATTGCTACAATTTTGCCCGGGCTATTCCCGTGCTAAGGATTTTCTCTTTGGAATCTCTGACTTCCTTCCAGATTCATACATAATACATGCTTAATGATCCATTGGTTGATCCCTCTGTTTGATTCAATGCTCCAACATTTTATTAAGCACCAACTACGCGCAAGATAGGTGTTGTGGCATGCTTGAATATAGAGCTGGCCTCAGAATCAGGAAGACCTGGGTTCAAGTATTCTTCTGATACATGCTGGATGAGTGCTCCTGGGCGAGGCTCTTAGCCTCGCAGTGCCCTAGTCAAGGCAGCTCTCTCTCTCTCCAAGACCATAATTTGCAGAGAATGTATCCACTGTTAGAGAAAGTTTCCTCACATATCAATGAAATCATAGGTATGGTCCCTAGTCCTCTCTATAAGTTATTAACAATCTAATTTATGTTGTTAACAATAATAACACATTTCTATAATGCATTAAGGTTTGCAAATTGATTACTTTCTTAACTTAAGAAAAACCCTAAGCTTTCAATCAAGTTATGGAATTTTAGAGTTGAAAGAAGTCTTTAAGGTCATTTAGTTCAACCTGCTACCCAATGTAAGATTTTTTTTTCCCCAATAAGAGATGATCATTTCAGGGGCAGTGGATAATGTACTGGCCCTGGATTCAGGAGGACCTGAATTCAAATTCGGCTTCAGACACTTAACACTTATTAGCTGTGGGACCCTGGTCAAGTCACTTAACCCTCGTTGCCCTGAAAAAGAGAGAGAGAGAGAGAGAGAGAGAGAGAGAGAGAGAGAGAGAGAGAGAGAGAGAGAGGATCATTTGGTTAGTTATCGAACTTTTGCTTGAACAGTTCTAATGACAGGGTTCTTACTACCAGACTGAGGAAATCATTCTATCATTGGAAAGCTTTAATCATTAGTTCTCATAGCAGGGCCAAATCAGAGGGTGGTGGAAATAGGACTATCAGATTCCTCCTTATAACTTCTATTCATTAGTCCTAATCTTAGTCCTAGTCCTGTTTATGAAGCAACACAGCCATAAAAAGTTTACTCCTGGGGGGAAGCTAGGTGGCATAGTAGATAAAGCACCAACCCCTGGATTCAGGAGGACCTGAGTTCAATTATGACCTCAGACACTTGACACTTACTAGCTGTGGGACCTTGGGCAAGTCACTTCACCCTCATTGCCCCCCCCCAAAGTTTACTCTTTCTATAAAAAGGCCCTTCAAATACTAGAGGAGAGCTATTTATTCTTTCTTTAGTCTTTTCTTCTCCATGCTAACCCTCTTGAACAGTTCTTTATTTGATAGGGTTTCCAGATCTCTCCTACCATCCTGGTCACCCTCCCTTAAATGTACAATAGTTTGCCATTTTTCTTATTAAAGAGTTTCACTCAAATTGAATCTAATTTTTATTTCCTCAATTCAAGATATAGTGGGTTTCTTTTCCCTAATCCAAATACTGTATTTCCATTCATTCAGCTTAAGGTTTTATTAATCTTTTAAGACGGTATGTGACATTTCTGCCTCAAATTACAATTCATAGTCACTTAAAAACTCTGGAACTTTTTTACACAACTAATTCCAAGCTAAACCTCCACATTGCCATATATGTGCAATTGAATTTTTGAACCCGAAGTAAGGAATTTATATTTATTCATATTACATTTTATCTTGTCAATTTCACTCTAGATTTGCAGTCTATCAGCCATTGTGCATTCTGTCATCTGACAGGCCACCTATTTCCCGTGGCTTTGCCTGATTGGTAAATTTGATATGCTTTACTGGTATATAGTAGTGTAAAGAAGAGTGGATATGGAGCCAAGAAAAACCAAATTTGAGTTCCAAATCCAACACTTATTAACCAAATAATTTAAGCACTCTGAAATTCAGTTTCTTGATCTATAAACTGGGAATGCTGATATTAGCACTATCTCCCTAATAGAATTTTGTAAAGTGTTTTACAATTCTTAAAGTACTGTATAAATGTGAACCATTATTAGCTATTAATATTTGTCTGGGTTATTGATGCAGATGGACGGAGCAGAATTAGGACAGACACTTTCCTCCAAATTCACACAAAACTATTAACGGATACTCTTTGAATATTATCAATTAACTATTGGCTGGCAATTTTAAATGGGGGTGGGAAGTGTCAAAAGTCTCAAGATCTTGGAAGTATCCCTCTATGAAGGATCTTTCTAATGAAGGTTGTTTCCCACAAGATAGATGAGGACACAATGGGCAGTTGGTCCTACTATGCTATCTAAGGCTATCATGGCCCAGGATGTGTGGAATCCTTGGAGTTGGAAGGCCATAAGTTATTTATAGTGGTCCAGAAGACGAATCCCTCTTTGAGAGTCACTCACTTGCCAGAAGACTTCTAAGCTCATTGGAAGGTTGCCATTTCTGTGAAGGTCTAGTCCAGTCTTCTGGCTTTTTAATCCATCCCCTAAATCTCTGCACGTATCCCTTCCCCACCCCACCCCTCCCCTTGCAGCTGACGGGCTTTCAAGGGGCAACAAATGACTGTCTTGACCATTGTCAGAGCTGTAGGTGAGGGAACAGGTCTATTTCAGTTTGAGGATGGAAACAGGACCATCAGATTCCTGCTCTTTAGGAGATATGGATTAAGAAGGGTGGAGAGTTCATGCTGTTGGGGATTAAGGGCAATTACAAAGGTCCCAGGAAGAGAACTCTCCTGGGGGAAAGGGAGATGATCTAAGTCACTATTCCTGAGAGTAAAGAGAATACCGTATCAAGTCAAACCAGAGATCATAAGGGTAACCAAATCCAAGGGTCACATGGAGGTTAGAGGAGTTCCTAGCAACAGCACAGAGCTGGGGAGGTCAACACAGAGTAGCTGTTCAGGGAACTACCCTCCAAAGGGAATGGTAGATACCTAAGAAATGACCCTTTGTTTGGCATATTCATGATAGTTCTTTTTATGGTTGGGATGTTCTAATCACACCCTCCTCCTCACTGGGCCATATTAGTACCACTATGGGCTGCATATACACATACACAAACATAAGGCAGAGAACAATGATGGGCAAATCTACTTCTTGAGGTCATCTTTTTATTTCTGTCATGCAGGGTAATCTTTATTTGTTTGAACTGTCTGCTTAATTTATTAATCATTACTTAACTGAGTAATGCATTAAAAGATAACATGCTCAATGTTTTATGCATGATGGGAACTGGAACATCAATATCCCAGCCTAGGGGAAGAGTCTTCCAACTGGAAAGGTTGAACAACCACCATAATAAGAAAGAGAGGGCCAAGATAAGTGAGTAGGTAGTAAAAGAGGACCCAGACACTTGGAATGAGTTCTAACCACCTGTTCCAGATGAACTACATTTCTTTGTGTTGGATGGAAGGACATATGTGATTGAAGACATTGTTTCTGAGAAATCATAGAGAACCACAAAGATGCAAGAAGACTAATAACTAATAAATTTATTGATTTTCAAACAGGAAACACATGGTGAATTTTGGAAATTAGAGATCATAGGATCGTAGATTTAGAGTTGGAAGGGACTTTGCTAGTTCAGGCAGGAAGAAGGAACAGTGGTAGAAAATGCCGGCTCCTGATATGCCATAAGCCAGGACTTGTCAAGGAATATGCCTGCCAATATGAATCAATTTTGGAAGATCTGGCTCTGTCTATAGGATACATCTATTCCTGCTTTTAACCATGTTCAAAACTGTCTTGGAATCCCTCTCTAGTATTTTCTTGCCTGTCTCCTTGCCCCTCATAATAGAATGCCAGGTAGAAGCAATGTAAGCAATTTAGTGACTGCCAGGTTAGGCCCAACCCTGCCATGCAGTTCCTGGGCACTCAGATATAGGGCTAGCCGTGGACCACCCTGCTTGCCATTGCAAGTAAAAGGCTCATGATAGCCATGGCCCTGGATAGAGTCTGCCCTTGGAGCCAGGAAGATGTGCGTTCAGATCCTTCATCAGACACTTAACTAGCTGTGTAACTCCAGGAAAATCATTTTACTTCTCTCATCCTCAGTTTGCTCAACCATAAAATAACACAGGGTTGCTTTAAGGATCAAGTGAGATAGCATATGCAAAGTGCCTTGCAAACCTTACCATGCCATATAAATGAGCTATGATGCTGCAGCTGCTGATTATTGTCTTGAGGATGACTGATCCCTAAGGTCCACTTCATAGTCTACCTGTTCATGATCCTCAAAATTGAATTCCCAAACCACTGGGTATAGTGGGGCCCAAGTTTTCTGGACTCAGGAGCTTCCATAAACTTTATGATCTCTACCCTTTAGAGTTAGCGCCCCTTTAATTTATGTCTCCTAATAGTACATGAAATAATAAATTACTCACTTTGGCCACTTTTGATGACCCTGGGCAAGTCACTTAACCTTGTTTACTTCAGTTTCCTCTTCTGTAAAATGATCTGGAGAAGGAAATGACAAACCATTCCAGCATCTTTGCCAAGAAAGCCCCAAATGGGGACATGACTGAAAACAACTGAATAAACATGTTTACTTTGGTAGAGACAAATGATCCAGGAGAACAAGTCCCTTTTAAGCACTCAGTATGAATATGATATTTTCTTTTCCTTTCTTTTATTCTTTTTTTTTTTGAGGGGCAATGAGGGTTAAGTGACTTGCCCAGGGTCACACAGCTAGGAATTGTCAAGTGTCTGAGGCCAAATTTGAACTCAGGTCCTCTTGAATCCAGGGCTGGTGCTTTATCCACTGTGCCACTGATATTTTCCTTTCTAAGCGGCAGCTTGGGGTCCTGAAGAAATCAGTATTCCTTGGATCTGATTTCAAATCCAGCTGTGTTACTAGCTGTGCAATCTTGGAGAAATTGTCACCCATCTGAGCCTGTTTCCTCACCTGTAAAATAAAAGGGTAGGATTAGATGGTCCCTAACATTCTTTTTTAAATTATTTATTTTTATTTTTTGTTACATTTTGAATTCTGAGTTGTTTCCCTCCTTTCCTCTTAACTCTGCATTAGAGAAGGTCAAAATTTGATATAGATTTATGTGGAGCCATATAATACATACTTCCATATTCCAGTTTTAGAAAGTAAGTATTAAATGCTTGGCATGGGCTAGCTAGGTGGTGTGGTGGATAGAGTGCCAGGCCTGGAATCAGGAAGACTCATCTTTGTGAGTTCAAATCCAGTCTCAGAAACTTATGGGCTGTGTAACCATGGACAAGTCACTTAACCCTTTTTGCCTCAATTTCTTCATCTGTAAAATAAGCTGGAGAAGAAAATGACAAATCACTCCAGTATCTTTTCCAAGACAATCCCAAGTGGGGTCACAAAGAATCAGGCATGACTGAAACAAATGAACAACTACAAATATTTGGTAGGTTTCTTCCCCCTTATATCAAGCTTCAATCTGCCTCCACAATTTTGAAATAGTTCTTCTTTTTCAGGCCTCTGGATCTGAGTAGTATAATCCTTTTTTGACATGATAGTTCTTCAAATATATGAAAACTATTATCATGTTCCCCCACCCCCACCTCCACCCCAGGCATATATTATTCAGGTTAAACCAGAAGGAAATAGGGAAGGAAGAAGGAAAGGGAAGAAAGGGAGGAAGGAAAGAAGATGGAAGGGAGAAAGGAAGGAAGGAAAGGAAGAAGGAAAGAAGAAAGAAGGGAAGGAAAAAGGAAGGAAGGAAAAGAAAGGAAGAAAAGGAGGGAGGAAGGAAGGAAAGAGGGAAGAAGGGAGGTCAAGAAAGAAGAAAGGAAGGAAAGAAGGAAGGAAGGAAAAGGAAAGAATGGAAAGGCGGGAGGGAGGAAGGAAGGAAAAGAAAAGGAAGGAAGGAAGGAAGGAAGGAAGGAAGGAAGGAAGGAAGGAAGGAAGGAAGGAAGGAAGGAAGGAAGGAAGGAGGGGGAAAGAATTTATGATAATAGGTGCTAAGCACTGTGGAGATATAAATACAAAAGCAAATCCAGTCCCTTCCCTCAATGAACTTACATTCAAATAGGAGAAACAAAACACTGGAATCATTGTTCTCATTGGACGAATTTCTCAACCTCCCACACCTCTTGGGCTGGTTTCCCCTATAGAATTTTAGTTCATAAAATCTTATATACCCTTTTTCAGAAAACTTGGAAAACTCCTTTGCCCAAATCTAGGATGCTTGTCAGATGATTCCCAGATTTCCTCTTCTCTGTGACAAATTCTAATATCAAAGGATTATTCTCTCCAAAAGTCTAATCACTCTAACCCCCGTAAATGTCTCCTTGTGGGTGAGAATCAGATCCAGAATAGAATTTCCCTTTGTTGATTTTTCCACTTTTTCAAGGAAGAAATGATCACTAAGGCAAATGAAGAAATGATTAGCCCCCTGGATTTTGGCAGGGAGGGAGCATGAGCAGATGTCTGGATAATTGAAGTGCTACATCACTGCTAACTATATCATAGCTCTGTGATCCACTTCCTTCTCCATTTTGCTCTTTCTGTCCATGCGGTGCGTTGTGTGCTGTGGGACAATATTGCGGTTTCTGCCTCCATTGATCTTTACCCGACTGTTCTCCCCTGGTTTCTAGAATTCCTTGTATGAGTACATGTTCTTAAACTATAGTGCAATGGCTGCCCCTCTTCGTTTATAACTCCGTTTTCTTTTGAATAGGTCACATCATTCCTTAGCCAAATTCTAATCAAGAGCCTCATACCACCAAGTCTCAATGATACCTCAGTCATAATTTGCCTCCTTGTTTCAGGCTCCCTAGTTCATCTTGCTATGCTAATACTCATATTTTATTCATTTGTGTAGGAAGTTGTTGATTGCATTACTGGCTCATTTCTTGGATTTTGTCTCTCTTATTAACACTATGACTATTCTCTCTTTGTTATTCCTACACTCTGGTATCTAGCTTAGTAAGTATACACAAGCAGTTTTCTCTCCCTTCCTTTTCATTTTCAAGCTCTTTAAATTAAACTTGCAGGATATCAAGAAGATACTATGTATTTTTTTAACTGACTCTTATCAGCTGTACTCCAACCCTGACCAGGAATATGTTATTCCTATGTTTGAAGTGATAACTCAGAAACCCACATTGTATTCTCAGTTGCCATCTCCTTAACCAACTGTTTCCTTCTCAAATCCATGATTTCCTTATGTCCCCCCTTGTTTTCAATTGACATTGGTCAAGGAAAAACTATCTACCTCACCAATGCTTTCAGTTTACTGTCAAGACTATACAATCTTTAGCATTTTTTCTAGGTTCTTTCTAGAAGTATAATTTATTCCCACATAAATCACAAGAGGTGGGTAGGAGTCATCTGGTTTGACATGTATTGGGAGGTTCTCTGTCACTCCTTGGATTCAAGCCCTGGGAAGGTAGCAGACCTCGCTGTTGTATCATGTCAACAAAAGCTGCCAAAGCATAGTCCCAGTTGTTTCTGCTTAACTGGAAGTCAATCTCCACCTTCACTACTCTATTCTTTTTCTGCCTCTTTTTATTTATTTTTTTCTGCTTCTTTTTCAATGATTTCTCACCTGACAGTACCTGTAGATTAAAAATATTGTTCCTTGGAGGGCAAGCATCTGCTTCCTCTTCAAAGTCTTTAGCTCCTATAGCTAGGGGAAGAATTCTTTTTTTAAATTATAAAAGTATTTTATTATTTTCCAGTTACATGTAGAGATAGTTTTCAACATTTGTTTTTATAAGATTTCTAATTTCAAATTTTTCTCCCTCCCTCCCCCCTCCCCAAGACAGCAGTTAATCTGATATAGGTTATATATGTAGAATAACATTAAACATATTTCTGCATTAGTCATGTTATAAGAGAAGAATCAGAGCAAAAAGGAAAAACCTCAAAAAAGAAAAGCAACAGCAGCAAAAACAAAAGAAATAGTATGGTTCAATCAGCATCCAAATTCCACAGTTCTTTTTTTCCCCCTGGATTTGGAGAGCCTTTTCCATCATGAGTCCTTTGGAACTTTCTTGCACCATTGTATTGGTGAGAAGAATCAAGTCTATCACAGTTGACCAACACATAATGTTGATGATACTGTGTACAATGTTCTTTTGGTTCTGCTCATATCACTCATCATCAATTCATGCAAGTCCTTCCAGGTTTCTCTGAACTCCTCCTGCTCATCATTTCTTACAGCACAATAGAATTCCGTTACATTCATATACCACAATTTGTTCAGCCATTCTAGGGGAAGAATTCTTAACAAAACAAGAGATAGAGAGGCAATTACACAAATAAAATAGATAATTCAATTGCATAAAAACCGAGCTTTTATTAGAACAAAATCATTGCAATTAGGCTGTTGATTAAGAATAAATCTTTGCATCAAATGTTTCTGTTAAGAGTCTGATATCTAAGATACATAGGGAACTGTCACAAATATATAAGATGAAGAACCATTCTTCAATGGGTAAGTGTTCAAAGGATAGGAACAAATAGTTCTTAAAAGAAGAATTACAAACTAGTAATAACCATGTGATTACTCTGACACTAAAAATAAGAAATATGAATCAAAATTCAATAAATTGTCAAAGATCGTCAATGTTGGATGACCAATGGAAAGACGAGCATGATATTACACTCTTGGTGGAATTGTAAATTAGTCCAGTCATGCTATCAAGCCATGTGAAATTAAGTGATTTAAATGTCTATAGTCACTGATCCAGAGATCCCACTGCAAGGCATATCCTGGAAGGAAGTTAAAGAAAGAAGGAAAGGACCCATCTGCACTAAATTAATCATAACAGGACTTTTTGTGGTATCGAAAAATTAGAAACAAAATAGATGTCCATTGCACTGTTGTTGTGACCCCATTTGGGGTTGGGTTTCGTTTTTTATTTTGGGGTGGTTTTTTTTGGCAGAGATACTGGAAACATTTGCCATTTTCTTCTCCAGCTCATTTTACAGAGAAGGAAACTGAGGCAAACCAGGTTAAGTGACTTGCCCAGGGTCACACAGCTAGTAAGTGTCTGAGGCTAGATTTGAACTCAGGAAGTGGAGTCTTCCTGACTTCAGTATTGGCACTCTTATCTGTTGCCCCACCTAGATGCATGGATATAATGGGACATTACTATTTCATAAAAAAAATGATGAATATAAAGGACTCAATAAAGCATGGGAAGACATATGCGCTTTGCAGAATGAAATAAGCAGAACCATGAAAACAATATACACAGTGAGTGTAATAGTATAAATGGAAAGAACTATGACAAACAGAAAGACTAAAGTTAAATGCTTTGTAATTAAAATGATGAGCTTGGCCTTGGAGAAGAGATGAGGAAGAGGTGAGGAACAACACCTCCTTCCCTTCATTGCAGAAGTGAATGACTGTGAATGTGGAATGTTGCATATATTGTCAAATTTGGTTGATATTTTCATTTTGCTGAACTAATTTTTTTCTTTTTGTTTTTTAT
This sequence comes from Dromiciops gliroides, assembly GCF_019393635.1. Lineage (NCBI taxonomy): Eukaryota > Metazoa > Chordata > Mammalia > Microbiotheria > Microbiotheriidae > Dromiciops > Dromiciops gliroides. The sequence goes on from NC_057863.1 coordinate 389,483,202, forward strand.
TCTTTAAGATGGTAGGGGAAGGGAAAGAGATCTAAACAGCTATAAAAGTGATGTGAAAATGAAAAAATAATGAGTTCCTTCCAGAAGAGACATTTATTTTTTTAATGCTATTTGTATTTAAAAAGTGAACCTTCTTTGTCCTCCATATGACATAAATAATTCTATGCTCCCACCTTCTGACATAGATGAGGATTCCCTATTGCCTTTGAAAGGACAGTTGCCATGGTGGTGTTGGATCCATAGTGAATTGTTTCTGAGGATACAGGTCAGTCAAGAAGGGAACATTCTCATCCATGTCATAAGTATGCATAGAACTTAAGCCCAGTGCACTTTCACACTGTAGGGCAACCTTACCATTGGCCTTTCCTGGAGGGGATGGAGAGATCCTTGATGAAGACCTCTTTATATAGGTCCTCCCCTGAGGGAAGAGAAAGAGAAGAGCCTCTAAAAATGAATTTTCATCAGAGACTTCCCATTTCCTCAGAGGAAAGGTCAATAGGGTGTGCTGGTACACTTAGGACCATACTATATTACTCAAGTGGTGAGCTCTATGGCTATCATCTAGGACTGCTCTTCTCATTGCACATTCATCCTGTATTCTATTTGTCTTTGTTGCATGGAATTTACATTGACCCTGAACTATATCCATCAATGTCTTGCCTACCTCTGTTAATTATGCATGGATGCATCTCTGGGCTCAAATAAACCAGGTTCAAGCTAGAGCATGGATCCTAAAAAACTGTCTTTTGAGATCCTACTATTCTTACCTAGAGTTTACTCTGGAAATTTTAGAACATAGCTTAACATATATGTGTTAAAGGGTCACCCATATCTGCTTGTATCTGGTGCAAGAACTCAAGAAAACAATGGTATTGGACATAGGACAACCTTTGTTTCACCCCACTGATAATGCTGGAGATGTGTAGGACTCACACTAGATAATAAACAAATTCAGAAACACATAAAGAAAACCAAAATAGCCCATTAGCAATCAAACAAAATTGCCTTCTTCATGTGGTCCCACTTTTCTACAGGGTTCTAAAGTCCTCTACATTTGGTTCCAGCCCTGTAGTTTGGACTCCCTTTGGGTTGGAAATCATTTCACAATACAACCTTCTAAAATTCTAGTGAGTCTATGTTCCCACAGGAATGTATGCAGTTCTTCCCACCATCACACCTACCTGCACTTTTAGCATTATCCAGCAGTTTAGATTCTCCCATGAAAACAGAAACACATTTGGATTTTTAGACATGCAATCCTGTCCCCATCAAACCTACACTGTCTAAATGACTCCCTATAATAGCAAAGTGTAAAGTCTGACTCTCTGGTTCCTCCATACTGGGACTTCTGTTTCCTTGCCTCTGCTCTATCCAATACCAGGCACCATGTGTATGACTCTCTAATCTCTCCAAGAAACATGCTGCTCAGGAAATTCTCCTTATTTGGATAGAAGCATGGATGCCTGAATTATCAACCTGTGGGATTATCCCAAAGTGAACCCTAAGTCTAGTACTGACCAGGAAATCCCATTTCTCTGGCCAGAAAGTTAGATTGCAACACAATCTCACTTCCAATATCCTATGTAAGGACTCACCATCCAGTAAATTTTAACTAAAAGTCCACCAGAAAGACATTTTTGGAAGTAGGTCTACCAAATTAATCAAGGAACCCTCTTGGTCAATCCCTTACCCAGGCAAGAAGAATATAGGATCCAGTTCTTCGAAAATTCACAGAAGCTATGGGACCACTTTCTGCCCAGTAGGTTTGCAGGGTTGTGACCTGAGAAAAAGACATGGGAAACTGTGCAACATGTATGCCCCAGAGTTAATAGAGACCTTCCACTAACATTATCCCAGTAAGTCAATGGTGGCATTCTAGAGGGAGGAATGATGTCCAGGCCTTCAGCAACACCAACACAATGGAATAAGGAGAAGGTGTGGCTGCTGCTATAAAACCATGCTATCTAGGGTGGAGAAGTTGTAGGAAACACTGTCATTACATGGATGACTACAGCTTCCCCTCCTTGTGTGTTTCCTTGAAATACTCTGCATATTTTCTTGGCTTTGGACCATTGTCACACATTCTTTCTGATTTCTACCTGATCCTTGGATTTCCTTGGATTTGGTGACCCCACAAAATCTAGTTTGACTTGGCACATCATTTTGTTTACTCTCCTGGATCACAACTTGGTTGTTCCTCTGGCCCAAGAAGGATTCTCTCCCTCAGACCCTGTTCATTGTCCTTCTGAATTGTCCTTAATCCCTCCTTTAGCCTGTTCCTCCCACCTCCCACCTGCTTCCAAGTACCACACCCTAACAGACAGGAATTCTTAACGTGTGTGTGTGTGTGTGTGTGTGTTTGTGCTTGCTGGACCCTTTTGTTAGTCTGGTAGTCTATAGATCCCTTCTCAGAATAATGTTTTTAAATTCGTAAAATAAAATAAGCAGAATTACAAAGGCAGCCAAATACATTCAAATGAAGTTATCAAGATATGTTTTTTAAATTCACACACCCAGTTTAAGTGAGTGAGAATCTTACAATTTGAGGCTAATGTCCAACAACTGGGGAGATGTCCAACATCATTTTGTAAGAATGTTTCTACTATTAGTATTCAGTATAAATTAAAACCCCAGAAAAGTTGTTAAAATGGGAGTAGTTCGTTTTGCAGGGTCATTCAGGAAAAATACAATGAAAAAAATCCAAGACACATCCTTGTCTCACCTGGTAGCCTTCCTAAGTTTGAGTTTACATTAAATTTAGAACATTAGCCAGCTCCTCAGGTGGACGTTGTTTGTGACAAACATTCATACTGACCAGACTTAAGTGAGATCAGGGTAATAAGTGTATGCAGTCCTTTAGGCACTTAAAAGCACACAACACAGAACATTTGCTAATATCCTTCCCCCCCCTTCCCCCCCCCCCCCCCCCCCCCCCCCGCTAATATCCCTTCTAACATCCACACACATTTTTAATGCTGTCCCTAAGGTTTGATAGCACAGCCATGAACGATTTCCTTCTAAAGTGAGTTGAGTTAAGGCAGAATGGGTTGTCTAAGGCATTTCCAAGAGATTCCTAACAATGATGACAGTTCCTTAACTCACATAACTACCTCTTTTAGGAAAAGAAATTACGTCTGTATTTTTATTGGACGGTGGAAAGAAGTTGAAATTTTCAAACCTGGCTCTAGGTGAACAAATGCCTAGGCCCAGCTTTGGCATCTCCACAAATTGGATCTCTGAACTTTGTTTGGGATTACATCCAGATGGGTGAAATACTTGGACAGCCACAAGTCTGCTTGTATAAAAATTTGTGGGTGTGAATTTGCATATTATTTTCATATAAAGTGTGCTTTTCTATCTCTGGCAATGCACTCACCTCTCGGGGGCATTTAAAAATTATAGTGAAATCTTCTGGTGCCTAGTAGGGTTATGTTTTCTGTGGATCCTTTGTCAGTGCTTACTAATCTCTGAGGATATGAGACCTGGAGGGGAATTTAGAGGTCACTTAGAGATAACCCTTCAAATTATAGCTGAAGAATCTGAGATCCAGAGAACCTAGGGGACTTGTCCAATGTCACACAGCTAACAAGTGGTATGGTAGGGACTGGGAGTCCTATGTCGGGACTCAGTCTAATACTTGACTCATGATACTGTACTGGCTGACTTGCCTAGAGCAGATACCTCAGCTATCATTGGACCTAGTCCCCTATATAAAAAGTGTCTAATACATTGGTCTGTGTGAAGACCAGAACACTCCAGAATACAGTGGAACCAGGTTAAAATATAATTGGGAAATAATTAACAAAATAAATAAATATAAAATAAAACATAGGTAATATTAATTTGTGGTTTTCTAAGTCAATACACAGCCCACCCCCTACATACCATTAAGTGGCCCATTTCTATTTGAGTTTGCCACCACTGCCCTACATTGCCTGGGGACGATCAACAAAAGAGGAACAAGGTCAAGGAGAGTTATACAAAGGACCTCAGAGTGAGAAAACTGACAAAGATGATGAAAGATGAAAGCAACCAATAGTGGAGGAGCTCTGGGAAGACAGGAACATGAATATACCCTTGGTGGAGCTCTGAATTTGCCCAAACATAATGGAAAAGAATTTGAAGTTAAATGAAGAAAATCACTGAAACTCTTCATGCCCTTTGATCCAGAGATTCCATAACTGTTTATATACCACAAGGAGGACAAAGGGATAGAAAAGTCCCATATATAACACCATCTCTAAAGTAGCACTTTTTGTGGCAGCAAAAAACTGGAGAAATTAAAGTCGGTGCTCATTGATTGGTACATGATTGGACAAATTGTAGTATCTGAAGAAATAACAAAAAAGAAGAATTTAGAGCAATTGTACAAACTGATACAGTTAAGTAAGCAGAACTGGGAAAATAAAATATACTGAAACCACCAAAATGTCAATGAAAAGATCACTAAATGAAACTGAATGCTATGAAATTATAATGACCAAATTCATCTCACTCCTTTCCTTGAAAAGCCAGGGGATTTTCAGTAGAGTTGCTTTATATATAAACAGGCAGGGCTGATGTGTCAGTTGGTTTTTCTTAATTGTTTTCCTCTGTTACCTTGAGAGGATCATTGAGTAAGGAGTATATATCTGGAAATGACTGTGATGTAAAAACAAAGGGAATTAATAAAACTTTATTCAAGAAAAGAATGAAGGGGAAAAGATTAGATACTCCCTTCAAAATCCACCAAAGCCTTTGCCCATGACTAGTCTACACAGAGGTAGGCTTAGCAATGTCCAATGTGATTCGAAAAGCAGTAGGAAAGCTTTCAGTACTGGGTCATCTCAGAGATAACTAGGTGGCACTAGATAGAGCACTGGACCTGGGGGAGGGGGTCGTCAGGAAGACCAGAGTTCAGATCCAGCTTACCCTGGGTAATTCACTTAAACCTGTTTGCTTCAGTTTCCTCAACTGTTGAAGCTCAAATGAGATAATTTTGCAAAGTACCTGGCACATAGAAGGTGCTTAATAAATTCGTGTTCTCTTCCCTCCCCTCCCCTTTATCTCCCATGGAGCTGGGTAAGTGATCTGCTTTCCTGGGAACAGATAGACACATCGATCTCTTGCTGAGGGTTACGTGTTGCTTTGTTGAGATGATATAGCTTTGGGCCCCATCACTGCCAGTTCTGTCAGAGAGGACTGACTCCTGAGTGTCATGTGGTATGGACTTTTGTGGTGGGACCTCCTTTCTTAGTAAAAAATCAAGGGGAAACTGATACTGGTCTCTTAATGGCAGATCCAGTGCTTTCTACAGCTGGGTTTACAATTAGGGTTGGTAGAAGGAAGAGACTTTTTTTCCCTTCTCTTCCCACCAGTGGCCATGGTAGCCCAGGGCTCAAGCACGTGGCCAGGTGCTTACTATGTATTTGCCTAGGCAAGCCTCGACAGGACTGCACGTTTCTGGCAATCTCTTCTGTTCCGAGTTTCTTTTCCTAAGCAAGGGTGACTGAACAGAGAGAAGCTACCTTGTGTGTTGAAGAGTTCCTGGGCTCCGTAAGTGCCAAATTGCCCAGTAAGAGATGCTTCTGGCAATTATACGATTTCTTAGAGGAGAAACCACTAAGAGGATGGTTTCACCAAGCTGAATGGATGTAGATGATAGATGATAGATGATAGATGATAGATAGATAGATAGATAGATAGATAGATAGATAGATAGATAGATAGATAGATAGATAGAAAGATAGAAAGATAGATAGATAGATGGATAGATGGATGGATGGATAGATAGATAGATAGATAAACAAGCATTTACTAAGCCAGGCATTGTGCTAAGTGCTTTACAAATATCTAATTTTTATCCTTATAACAACCCTGGGAGGCAGGTATTCCTATTATCTCCATTATACAGATGAGGGAAGTGAGGCAGATGTAGTTAAGTGACTTGCCCAGGGCCATACAACCAGTAAGTATTTGAGACCAGATTTGACTTTAGCCCTTCAGGGCTCTCTCCACTGTACCAGTTAGCTCCTAAAGCCATGCTCCAGCTAGGAAAAAGAGCAGAACCAGCCTTGTGAGCCGCTCAGACAGGCACTACCAGGCATTACCAAGGTCCAGAAGTCTAGAAGTCTCTCTAATAGTCTATTTTCACTAGCATTCTTCTGAAGCAGCCTGGATGGCTACATGACTTATTTCGGTAGATTGTAGAAAGGACCTTTGGTGAGATACAATTTGGACTATATGGGCTTAAGAACCAGCTCACCTTATAATACTGTGATCTCAAGTTAGAAATCAACAGGTTCTGCAGGAAGGGTAACTTAATGCTTCCCAACCTCTATAGTGACTCACATATGTCTAGGACTTTAAGATTTACAGAGAGCCCTTTCTGCACAGTTAACCTCTGAGGGAGGTATCATTATTCCCATTTTACAGATGAAGAAACTGAGATTCAGAGGGGTTGTGACAAACAAGTGAAACCAAGACTCGAAGCCAGATCTACTTACTCTAAGACCAGTGCCTATTTTATTATCCCATTATGAATTTCACTCTAGCCTATTCAAGGGCTCAATAAATCTTGGTGTCAGAAAGTCCTTCCTTGAGTCTAATTTTAATCCCAACTGCTATAGTTTGGTGGCTAATTAGAAGATGATGGCAAATATTTATATCACCTGAGATATTTTCTGAAATCCAAATGTTTATCTAGGGCCTGGTGTAGGCATTGAAGCCTATTAGAGAAAGATTATTATCAAAGAGTTTCAAATGGCTTCTATAGTGATCTAAGATTCACTATGTCTGCCATGATTGTAAAATAAAGAAATGTTCAGTAGCATACCATCAGTCTATATCTTGGACCACCAATCACAGCAGGGGAAAATACATCTCTTGTCTCCAGTATTATTCATGCAAAGAAGATCTAACTGTCCCTTCTTCCCTCCTTTTCCCCAAGTTACCCTTTTCAATTTTTTTTCCTACATAAATGATGGGCCTTAATAGTAGTTCATTTTAATTTGTCTTCACTTGTATGAACTCATAGGAAGAAGTCAGAGTGAGATTGTTGGATGAATGGGTGGGTGGTGGTGGTGGTGATTGTGGCAATATCAGGGATATGATCTATTTCAAGCCCCAACCCCCTTTGGGGTAGGTGATCTGTAGGGGTATCAATTGCCTCCCCAACCTGCTAGAATAAGAAGCCCCAACCCCCTGAGTCACTTTGTCAGAGTAAGATCAGCAACAACCACTGTCTCTAGGAGTTTGAGTTAGTCACCATTTTCCCAGGAATCTGTCTCTTTCCCTGCCCCACCAAACACCGACATGAATCCTCAGTATTTCCTAGCTATAGAATCCTTGCAACCTTCTCCTAATGCCTGGTCCTCTCAATCCCAATAAGAAAACTATAAACATCCACCATACTTAATTTGTACCCAATTCCACCCAGGTCCAGCAGACTTGTTTCCATAACCCTCCCTGACTCCCTTTCCTGTTATAAGAGTGTTCCCTCAATATACCTAGCTTGCTTTTCTGTCGTGTGCTCCATGATCTCCTTGTACTGAAATATTTGTATTGCTAATCCCTCTTAAACCTCTTTTGAAATACTGTCCTGGCCCATTTTCCCTTGGAGATGGACTGGGCCCTCCACCCTCCTTCGAACTCTCAGGGAGGAAGCCAACTTCTTTTAGTCATGATTGATCTCATAGAGAATAGAACTAGGCTCTCCAGCCTTTCCCAGCTCTACCAGCCTTCTTCTGATTTATTTAGAGCATGTTCCTAAATAGGGAAGGAGAACACACACACACACACACACACACACACACACACACACACACCCCTCCCTAAACACAGAGCTTCATTGTTAATGAGCCCAATAAGGTTTCTATTTCTAGGTTTTTTGTTTTTTGTTTTTGCTTTAAAACTACTAAAAGCCCCAACAACAACCTGGAAGGGAATCTGGTCAATTATGTTCTCAGCACTGCTATGCTTCTTCATCTGAATGGAAATTTAACTCATCTCTGAATTGAGTTGTAGAATCCCCTTACTTCCTTAGCTTGGGTGCATTTCTTATTGGAGAACCCATAAGAGTATGCTAGAGTTATCTTCCACTAGATCTAGGAAGCTGATTGTTAAATTTCTGGAGTGAGCATTTATACCTCAGATGAAGGAAATGCTACAAATTGGGGCTCAATTTATTGTTTTAGACTTAATAAAGTGATGGAGAGAATGTTAATAATGTAGATTAAACTTAAAAGTGTGTCATGTACATTGTTGTTTTTCAGACAGTTGGTTGTTAAACATTTACTAGCACACACCTATGTTGTGCCTTCCCCTACTAGTTAATGTACTCCCCCATGTCTGTATTTACTTTTCTGTGTACATCTTGAATTGTCCCCAAATAAAATAGAAACTCTTCAAAGAGAGGGAATACTTAGTTTTTGTCTTCACATGCTTAGAGCCTAGTACCATCCCTCCAAAATTATTGTTTCAGAAGTATTTGCTGCCTTGAGTAGGAGTACATCTATAGTTACTTCTGGCTATACTTACTTGTGGGACTAGTCATCAATGGACATCTGTAGGAAGAATTGATAGAGGAAATGTTATGGCTCCTGCCTCCAAGTTGGGGGAGATAACTAGCAGAGAAATCAAGAACACTATAGGATGTAGTATAGCCAGATGTTAAACTGGGTGGGACACACTGTAAATAATCCTGCAGCTCTGAGATGAAGGATGGGTCTGGGTCATGGAGGCAAATAAGCCCTCATGGAAGCCCTAGGACTACAGCTGGGTTTTGAAGGATGAGAAAGATTTGAAAGCCAGAGGGCAGTGGGGAGAGCATTTCAGTAACGGGAAAAAAAAAGCCTGACTATACATATTTATTGTAAGAATTTTGTTTTTCCTTTTTTCCTCCCCCAATTGGAGCAGAGAAAGTGGACAATGAATGCTTGCTAATTGGGAAAAAGAAAGAAAGAAAAAGTGACCAAAAGTACAGAATTAAGAATAAGCATGCTGTAGGCAGGAGACAAAAAAGAGATTTTTCCCTTCTCCTTTTCCCTCCTCCCCTGCTTCATCCAACAAAGTGGAAGGTTTGTGTTAGGGACCAGCGGGATACCAGCTATGGAGTCAGGGCAAATTCAGACCATGGTGAGCCTTGAATGCTGGGCTGGGAAGTTTAGGTATACCATGTAAGAAGCCAGCATAGATTCTTCTTTTTTTTTTTTTTTTTTTTTGGGTGGGGCAATGAGGGTTAAGTGACTTGCCCAGGGTCACACAGCTAGTTCAGTGTCAAGTGTCTGAGGCTGGATTTGAACTTACATCCCCCTGAATCCAAGGCCAGTGCTTTATTCACTGTGCCACCTAGCTGCCCCTCCAGCATAGATTCTTGAGAAGGTTGGGGAGTTGGGGGAAGGCCAAAATGGCATGCTGAAAGCTCTGTTTTAGGAAGATAAAGAAATCTAGCAACAGTATTACAGGATGAATGTCCAGAGCTAGACAGAATTGTGAAGTATGTTGCCTTCAGACCCCTCTTCTCAGTCTTCCCTCCATTGTACCACCCTCACCTTTAGGTTTCTGGTGCTCTTGTGTTCTCCCACTTAGCCACACTTGCCCTCAGGAAAGGCCCTATACTCATTTCCCCTTCAGTGTGAATACCAGTCACTGGAATCCCTATTACAAGGAGGCAGGCTTTCTATGCTTCAATTGCCATCGTAAATCACACCAGTTTCCTGTGAACATGTTTTCTAACATCACTGTATGGTCAAAAGAAGTTTAAATGTTTTTGGTTGGGAGGAGGGGTAGTTTGGGGTATTCCCTGTGACCCTGTGAATCACATCTCTTAGACTGAAGGCATTATGTTGTAAGTCAGGAATTCTGTAATAATGTAGAAAATTTACATTATATATGTCATGTATGTATCTTTGTGTATATTATATCTATTTGATATATGTATAAAATTAAAAAAAAAACTTTAAAGGAATTCTGAGTCCATGACTTAGCTCTGACATTCACTAACTTTGTGTGACTTTGGTTTTGTCACTTTTCCTCTCTGGGCTTCAGTTTCCTCCTCTGTAAAATGGGGGTAAATAATGCTTTCACAGCATAGTAGTAAGTGTAGTCCATAGCTGCTGCTTCCATTTCTTTGCCATGCATTTATTCTTTGTTGTTGTTGTTGTTCAGTTGTTTCATGCCTAACTCTTTGTGACCTCATTTGGGGTTTCCTTGGCAAAGATACTAGAGTGATTTGCCATTTCCTTCTCCAACTCATTTTACAGATGAGGAAACTAAGGTAAACAGAGTGAAGTGACTTGTCCAGGGTCACACAGCTAGTAAATCTCTGAGGGCAGTGAACTCACAAAGATGACTCTTCCTGATTACAAGCCCAGCACCACCTAGCTGCCCATATTTATTCTTTAATCTTCTGCAATTCTATTCTCATCCCTCTTTTGACAGTTATCATTAATGGATCTGGAGTCAGAGGACTTGAGTTCAAATTCCACTTCTTCCAGTGGGTGATCTTAGACAAGTCATCTTTTCTGAACCTCAGTTTCATCATCTGTATTGATCAAGGGTTTGTTTACCCTTTCTCATCAAATTGATCAAGAGTTCTCCTTATTGTCCCATAAATGAAATGAAAGGCTTGGATTAGATGGTCTTTAAGGTTTCTTCTAGCTCTAAATCTATGGTCTTGTCATCCTTTGATCCTCCCTCAATCCTTCTTTTCTCACATGGGGGCAGCTGATAGAGCACTAGCCCTGGAATCGATGATCTGAGTTCAAGTCTCACCTCAGACACTTACTAGCTGTGTGACCCTGGGCAAGTCACTTAACCCCAATTGCCTTAAACATCTGAGGCCATCTCCAGCCATCCTGACATATATCTTGTCACTGGACCCAGATGGCTCTGGAGGAAAGTGCACAGCCCTCCCTCACTTAGATCCAATTCACTGCAAGTAATGAAATCCCCCCAACTCCATGGTCCTCTTCAGGAACAAAGGATAAACAACAACCACCTTTCCCACAGGGTAGTTAGGAGGAAAGTAGTGAATGAATGAGGATGATGATTTTGCTCCTTTTAGATCAGTCCCTGATGTCCACAACCGGAGCCCTGCTAGAAGAGCAGTACAGGAGAGGGGTGATGGAGGGTTGAAGGGAGTTGGGTAGGGAAACTGCTTCTGCCCCCCTTCTCCCTCCAAATAAACATCAGCCAGAACATGGCAGATTGGCAGGGTGGTTGAATTAACTGCTAAGAGAATCCGCTCTGATTCCAAGGTCATCTCCTTTTACAAAACTAATTCAAATGCCTATGTTGCTGGAGATATTCAATACTTTCTGAAACCCAAACATATTTCCAAGGCCTGGGGCATTGTAACATGTTAGAGGAAGGTTATTGTCCAAGAGTTCCAAATAGTCTCAAATAGTGATCCATCTAAGATATCCAATCATTCACAAAAATGTCTTTTCTGTGATTGCATGTAAGAAAGAAAAATTCTTCTTGTCATTAAAAAATCAACTACTTTAAAAAATTCATTTGACTTTCAAAAATAGCTAATATGTGTAGAGCCTTAGGTTTGCTAAGCTCCTTGCATATCTTATTTTCATGGGGCTGGGGGGTGTAGCAGCAGCACCAATGGCCTTGAGGATCTTGGCACATGCCCCTGGTAGTATTGTTGGCAGTGATTGCTGGGACTTCTTCTGGGTTAGTCACACCCTGAACTGCTAATGGGCCTGCCTCAGCAACTCTCTCCTCCTGGATTACCTTTACATCTGCATTTAAGGTTTTCACTCCCCCAGCAACCTTCAGAACACTAGACACTGGACTTTTTTGTGCTGGAAGAGGGCTTGGTCTAAGGCAGGCCTAGCTTAGACTCCACCCAAGAAGGTTTCATTACTGAACAAACCAAATCACATTCCTGCCATATGTCATCTCCATCGCCACTTTCAAGCTGGTTATATCAGGTTAACATCAGTGGTGAGTGAAGTCTTTAATGGAGATTGTGCTGGGTTTGGAATCGGGCATCTGATTTAAATACTGACCCCAACATACTAGTTGTGTGTCTGTGGATGTCAGTAAATCACTAAACTTTGGTTTCTCTCTCTATATATTTTTAGTTATTTCTTTTATATATATATATATATATACTTTTATTTTCATTTCCTATTTTTTTTTTTTTTTGCAGAGCAATGGGGGTTAAGTGACTTGCCCAGGGTCACACAGCTAGTAAGTGTCAAGTGTCCAAGGCCTGGACTTGAACTCAGGTACTCCTGAATCCAGGGCCGGGGCCTTATCCACTGCGCCACCTAGCTGCCCCCGGTTTCCCTATATTTAAAATGGGGTTGGCAGTTATTTTTGCCCTACCAACCTCACGGCAAGGTTATAAGCCCCCAAATTACTTTTTATACTTCAAATTCCCCTCTCAACATGAGTTATTCTTATTAGTTATGAGTCTCCAAAGGGCAGTTTGAGAGATGTCCTTGGGAGTAGGGAGATGGTTATCATCCTCAAGCAGCTGACCTCAGAACCATTGTGGGGATGGGAGAGGGAGGATATCATGATTGGATATGAGGCTCTGATTCTTTTTTATCACTGGCTATGGGGTGCCTACCTTCTTATCTCTTTCAGTTCCCACCCTTTGCTGAGTCATTGCTGAGGTACTTGCCTTTGTAGGAGCATCATCTCTGCTCCCTTAATGCCATACTTCCAACCCTCATTATTACTGCATCCGTTCTAGGCCAATCACCTTGCTCTACTTTAATCTAAAAAGAATAACAGTACATAGATAGATGATGGATAGATAGAAAATGGAGTATACATGTTTTGTATATATATAGTATACACGTGTATATATGTATTGTGTATACACATATACATATACATACACACATGCCCACCCATTCCTACATACACACATATGTAGCTTTTAATGGTTTACAAAATGGCCCCATCAATGTGTCATAGACAGCTCCCATGGGACCACTGCCAGGTGGCTCTTTGACCAGAAGGCTAAGATGGATGGGATCTTCAGCCCTCTTGCGTTGGGATCTCTAATGTTTCTGGTGTTGTGAACCCTCAGTGAGGGAATCTCGTCCACCAAAGCAGATCAGTAACTTTCTGCAGCTTAAGGCCTTAGAGATCGCTTGGAGGCACTGAGAGGTTAAGTGACTTGGCTTGAGTCCCATAAACAATAAGTGTTTAGAGGCTGGCCTGGAACCCAGGTCTTACTCTGAGGCCAGAACTTTATCTCTCAGGCCCTCCTATTTCTTTATTTATATCAGGGGTTCTTCCATTGGGGTCATGTTTCAGGGTGAATACGAACTTAGATGAGAAAAAATACATATTTTCCCCCAATATTATTGGTTTCTTTTGTAATTTCATGTATTTTTTTCTGTACACTTAAAAACATTACTCAGGGAAGGGGTCCACAGGCTTCACTAGCCTGCCAAAGGGGTCATCAACACATCAAAAGTTAAGAACCCCAATCTAGTGGGATAACCAGTTCTACTTCTATGAAAAGGCTATCTTTGTGGTGGAATTTTAGGGGCTCCCAAATGATCTTCCTCCAAAGTGCTTCCTGCTGCTCTCACAGGAGCCTGAAATTTCCATTGTTTGAATTAAATTCTAAGTCTTTGGGTTAAGGCATTAAAGATCTCTATTAAAATGTGTTTCTGTGGCAAGTGGGCGGAGGATTTGTGGGGTGGGGAGAGATACATTAAGGTGACATATTAAACTATTGGCCAAAAGCCTGAGAGTGAATCATAGACAGTAGAAGTGGAAAGGATGTGGGAGGCAGTGTGGTCCAGGGGAAAGAGTGATGGATATAGAATCAGAGGATGTGGGTTTGACTCTCAGATCAGCTACTTAGTTACTGCCTGTGTGACCTTGGACCACTTATTCATTTCACCAATTTGGGCTCAGTTTCTTCATCTCTAAAATGAGGGGGTTGATCTAAGTGACCTCTAGTTCCCTTCCAGCTATAAATCTATGATCTCGTCAAATCTTTTCGAGTTCGTGGTAGGCCCAGAGGGAAAAAGGACTTACCTAACTAGTTATTTGTATAGGCTTGATTAGAATTACTCAGATATCCTAGCTTCCATTCCAGGTTCTTTTAAGTCCAGCCCAGAGTCAATGAAATTCTACAGTTAGCTTTTGTCATCAAGGAGGAGGGAGTTAGGGTAGGTTTTGATGGGAGAAGGGAGATGCGAAGGCCTAGAATCTATCACTGCCAGGGAAAAACATTGCAGCGGGGACTTGGGACCATGAGGAGCTAAGGCCTTTTATTGGGCTACTGGGAGTTGGAAGAGAACACGTCAAAGAGGAGGAGGTTGAATAGAAAGGGGGCTAGAACAGCACCAAAGTCAGCATCCTTCACAATTTTGTTCAGGCTAAGCCTGGGTATTTTTAGGGCTTATAAGTTAACTCTTGAAAGGTCCTTATGAAGTTAGCCAAATCAAATTTCCCAAAGAAGCAAACAGGGAAATCAAAAGAATAATGAATCCCCCAAACTCTTACCCTTTATTGCCTATCTGTTCCTTTATTCATTAGCTCTATAGAGCTTGTGTAAAAAATTCAATGAAGTTAAAATTCAGTGACTTCAGAGGACTGGATCACTTACGTTTCATATGAGAGCGAAATGAGATATAATTGTAAACGTGGAATGTGAAACATGCTGTCAGATAAGGTTGCTGTATTGGTTAGTTTTTGCTTCACTATTTTTTCCTATATTCTATATTAGGATTGGGCTGAGAAGTATAGAAGAAAAAGATCGGGATATGAAAATTAAAGACATTAATACAAATTTTAAAAATTGATCAACCAATCAGCCAGCCAACAGGTATTTATTTTACATTCAATATCTGCAAGGCATTTGTGGGTGTGACAAAGAAGCGGGCTTGAAGAGGCTTGCAATCAAGCTGATAATATTTTCATGACATTTTTGTATTTTTAATTAAAGTTAATTGATATGTCTCTTGTCCTTCCCCTCAGGAAAAAAGCTTCAACAACTTATCACACTTCAGAGAAGGGCATCCTTGAAGTTAACTGAGAATTAAAGAAAAGGCCTATCCTTCCTCTCTCTCCTCATCCACAAGAAAGGACTTTAACTAAGGCTGCTCATAAGAAAAGAGTTTTTGTGTTTCTGTCAAAGGAAAAGACCTAAAGAAAAGCTACTGTATCATATTGCCATGTTATATCTCCTTAGTGAAAGGAAAGATGTTAAAGGAAAGATCATCAACTTGATTTGATCCTGAGAGTAAGGGTGACCTGGAATTCTACAGGCCTCAGCAACAAAAAATGAATAAACAAACAAACAAAAAAAGGGCCTTTTGTGATTCCAGAGATGACCAAGATAATAACTCAAAAATACCTACAGTCAAAACTTCAAAGAAAAAAAAGTTTGCTTGCCCACAAGAACTGTTAGAATTTTTTCTTAAGAAATGATGGGGGGCAGCTAGGTGGCACAGTGGATAGAGCACTGGCCCTGGAGTCAGGAGTACCTGAGTTCAAATCCAGCCTCAGACGCTTAACACTTACTAGCTGTGTCACCCTGGGCAAGTCACTTAACCCCAATTGCCTCACTAAAAAAAAAAAAAAAGAAAAAAAAAGAAATGATACATGCATTTTTTTAAAAAAAAGATATTATTAATGAAATGAGAGCTATGGAGGAGAAAACTGGAAAAAGGATCCAGAAACTTGATATAAAAGGTATAAAAACTAACTCTAGTAACAAACTCTTTAAAAATCAGAGTAGACCAAATGGAAATTAATGACTCCAGGAAATGCTAAGAATTCTTAAAACAAAGTCAATTGAATGAGAAAATAGAAGAAAATGTAAAATATCAAAATCAAATCAAATAGAGGAAAATGTAAAGTATCATGTCAAAAACAACTGACTTGGAAAGCATATCAAGGTCAGAAAACTATAGAATCACAGGATTACCTGAAATCCATGACCATAAAAAGTACCTGAATATCATTTTCCAAAAAAATCAGTCAAGAAAATTGCCCAGATAGAACAAGAGGACAAAATGAAAATAGAAAGAAATTACTGACCTGAAAGACTTCCCCAAATTAAAACTCCCAAGAATGTCACTGCCAAAATCCAGAACTTCTACATAAAAGAAAAAAAAATACTACACATAGCAGGAAGAAAGAGAATTCAAATGCTGAGGAGCCACAGTCAGGATCATTCAAGATTTAGCAATTATCACATAAAAAAGAGCAGAGAACATAGAATCAGATTTTCCCAAAAGGCAAATTAAAAAGGTCTATAACCAGAAATAACCCGTTCAGCAAAATTGAATACCATCCTACAAATTTAAAAATGGATCTTCAATGAGATAGAGAACCTAAAAATATTCCTGATGGGAAAAATGGAGCTGAAAACTGTCTTTGAAAAATAAATATAGAAATTAAAAAAAAGAATTTCAAAGGTGCCAAGTTAAAAATTAGAAGGGGTTTTATAATGACCAACTCTTTGCAATCAAATGCAGAAGTGGGATGCTTTAAGGGCTCTTTTAAACTCTTGTTGTCACAAGAGACTACACAGATAGCCAATTGAGAAGAGCTATAAATAGTTTTGTTATTATGTTTGAAGAAAAGGGGGAGGGCAGTATATATTAAAGGAAAATGAGAGAAATCATTTCGTTCTTTCCATTTCCATTAAAAAATTTTTTTAAGACTTGGTCTCCCTATCTCAACTAGGTTGGCAATAGGAAGACTATCATAGGGCCTGTTCTTGCTCTGACCTGTATGGGAGCTTGGGCCTGCTCCATTTATGATCTGGATCTGTCAACCCCTCCTTAGGCAACCTGGTGACTCTTCATTTCCAGAGACTCACCATATAAATGCTGACCTTGGTTCAGATATTTGATGAGTTTGGCTCACTGAAGCTTAGAACTCCCAAACTTAGCCTTAGGGTTCCTAGCAATAAGTGATGCCATTATGGTATGCCATTGTGCCTGTCTCCATTTACTTTGGTTTTGTCATTGTGTCTATTGTTTTTCTGATTCTGCTTCATTCACTCAGCACTAGTTCATGCTTCTCTGGATTTATCATTTCTTATAGCACAGTGATATTCCATTAATTACATTTATGACAGTTGTTTAGTCATTTACCATTTACCTTGTATTCACACCTTTACCACATAAGGTGATGCTCTAGATACTTTGGTATATATTGAGCTTTTCTTTTTGTCATTGACTTCTTTGGGTATATGCCTAGCAGTGGGATCTCTAGGTCAAAGAGAATAGAAGTTTGGGTAGCTTTTTTTTTTTATAAATTAATTTTTTCTCATAATGGCTGTACCAGCCATAGCTTCATCAACATTTTTTTGCTTTGAATAGAATTTTATTTTCCAAAATATATGTAAAAACAAATTTTAACATCAATCTTTTTTAACCTCACCCAACACTAACTCCATATTTTTTCATCTTTGCCAATTGTCTGAATATGAGGAAACTTCACAATTTTTTCCATATGCATTTCTCTTATTATCAATTCAGAGCATTCCTTTCTACAGTTGAAAGCTTGTAATTATTCTTTTAATTGCTTGTTCATATCTTTGGCTCATTTATTTATTGGGGTCACATATTTCATTTAGTTGTCTATATATGCTTTATATTTTACTAGTATAATCTTTTGCATAATAGCATAATACCTATATAAGGTATATATTCCTCCCATCCCCGTATCATAGATGAGAAAACTGAGCTATATAAAGGTCAGATGGTTTGCTCAAGGCCAGAATTGCAGCCAAAGAAAGAGCTAAGGACCCTGAAACCTCTTGCTCCTACCATTATTGGAATTCAGGACTTAACCCCTTTGGCCTGAATGATTGTCTTTCTGCTTCCACATTTTCCCTTCTCCAATCTAAACCCCTATACAGCTGCCAAAACCATTTTTCTCGTGCACACACACCCCCACACCTCACCATGCCCCTTTTGACTCAGAAACCAAACCTAAGCTCTCTTATGATCACAGGATAAAATGCAAACTTCTTTCCCTGACATATTAAGGCCATCCACAATCTGGCCACAGAAGCAGTATATTACTGTGAACAGAGAGCTGTCCTATCATCACCTTCAGTCCCCTACAAATACTGGTCATGAGAACCTGGGCTCATTTACCCTCTCAGTCTAATGTCAGTGGTATCAAACTCAAATAGAAATGGGGGCCACTAAACCATACATAAGGATCTCTTCCAGCATATACTGACTTAGAAAACCACATATTAACATTATCTACATTTTAGTGTATTTTTATTTATTTTGTTAATTATTTTCCAATTATATTTTAATCTGGTGCTATCCCTGTTCACTGGATAGTATGTTTGACATTTCCACTCTAAGACTATAAACTGCAGAGAAGGTGGTGACCTGCTTGGGTAGAGGGAGTTCTCTATAGCAGTGAAATCAAAGGTTCATTCCCTATTCTCCACAGTCTGGCTACAGCCTCCTATCCCAGTGCCTTCTCTCTGTTAATTAGTTTCTATTTATCCTTTATATCACTTGCTTTGTATATTTGTTTGCATGTTGTCTCCCCTTTTAGATTGTAAGCTTCTTGAGGGCAGGGATTGTCTTTTGCTACTTTTTGTATCTTCAGTGCCTGGCACATAGTGGGCAATTAATGAATGTTTATTGATTGATTTTCAGCCTTGTTACATTTAACTTCCCTTCATGGACCTGAGCTCCAGCCGAAATGGGGAAGACATTTTCTATTTCTCCTCCACATCTGCACAGCCTTCCCGACTCAATCTCTAAACTGAAGCACTAAATACCTTGGGAATCACAGGTCCTGGAGCATTCTCATTGTGCTAATAAAGAATCAAATAAAGTCAGAGACAACTCTATCTTCATTACAACGGAAAGATAACACGTTGGGTTTTGTGTATCTTAAGCCTGAGGCTCGACAGAATTTCCCATTGAAATGATTGGTGGCAGCTGTAGACACAGGTCTAGAGCTCAGGAGAGAGACTGGAGTGGTAGATGTAGGCTTGAGGGTTAGCCATATAGAGTCAATAATTGTAGCAATAAGAGTGGATGAGATCAGTAAGGAGAGAGAGAGAGAGAGAGAGAGAGAGAGAGAGAGAGAGAGAGAGAGAGAGAGAGAGAGAGAGAGAGAGAGAGGAGAGACAGGATGGGGACAGAGAGAGAGGAGACAGAAGGGGAGAAAGAGATGGGGAGAGAGAGGAGACAGAGACAGAGGGAGGAGAGAAGACAAAGAAGAGGTTGAAGACAGCATTTCAGGGAATGCCTATGTTAATGGGTCCAGAGGGCAAAGTGGAGCAGATAGAGGTGTTATAAAGGCCAGGAGAATAGAGTATCAAGAATTTAGTCACCAGTGTCATATGGTGCTGAAGTAAAAAAAAATCTGAAGAGAGTGGTAGCAAACAAAAGTCAGCTACCTGGAGACTAAGAAGCAAATGGAAGGGAGTGGAAGCAAGAGTATAGACTATTATTTCTGAAAGTTTCACTTTGGAAATAGAAGAGAGATGGAATAATCGCCTAAGGACATAGCAGGATCATTATATGTTATTGTAAATGTAGAACTATTATCGATTAGGGAAGACCCAAGGGAAAGGACCCAGTGGAGAGGGAGAGATTGGAGCCCTGCCTATATGCCTTTAGTGTCTGTTTTCGAGGCAGCATGGCCAGTTGAATAGTGTGCTAGGTATGGAGTCAGGAAAATCTAAATTTATATCCTACCTCAAGTACTTAATAGCTGTGTGACTCTGGCCAACCAACTTAACCTCTCTGACCTTCATTGGTAAAATGGGCAAATAATTTTACCTCCTTCACAGGATTCTTGGGAGGAGTAAATCAGATAATGTAGGGAAAGCTCTTTGCAAATGCTATGTAATAGCTCTCTCTCTCTCTCTCTCTCTCTCTCTCTCTCTCTCTCTATATATATATATATATATATATATATATATATAATGTATATGTATATAATATATAAAGCTCTGTAAGTGGTAGTTATTATTATTTTCCCTAAATTCAAAGATAAGCAAATAGCTTGCTGCTGGAGAGGGAAAGGCTAAATGGGAAGTAACCCCTTCAACAAATTAATCTAAGTACTTCTCTTGTGGAGAAAATGAATGGCACTCTAGGTATTTAGTGACTGGTAGGGCATTGTCCTGATCTGGCTCTCTGTCCCTCCAGGGGTTCCCTTTACTCTGGGAAACCCCAGGATGACTTGCCTCTGATCTGTCACCGAAGCAGCCAGTCGATGAGGGGAGCTAAGGGGAGCCGCTCCGGCTAAGCCTGGAGTGACAGCTGTCCTGGGGCTTGCCTTTGAGGAGGCCGGCCAGTGGGCAAATGTCATTGAACCCCAGCCTAGAGGAGAATGAGTCAGGCTTTGATGAGGGCAACAGAGACAAACTCCCCGTCTGCCTCTACCTTTCATTAAAGGGCATCTCCAGGCACTGATTGGCACTACCAACAGAGAGAAATTGGCAGCGATCTCGTGGTTATTGTTTGTTTCATTGTTGAGGTCTGCATTCCGACCCCTTCCTCCTCCCCCCTGCCCCTTTATTCGAAACTTAGACACCATTGGTGCTCTAGGCATTCCTTCTTCCTGGTCCTGCATTTCTCCATCTTTTCTGTCCATCCTTGACCACCACCTATGGCACCACTATTTCCTCACCAAGACTTACCCATGGGATACAGGGAAGACTTGAATTTGGTAAGCATCTGTTATCACCTTATCTTTATTGTAGCCTCTTGAAAGGAATACTACTGCCTATTATGCTCAGTCTATAATGATGTTTGAACACCATCTAACCCCTCTCCTTTCCCCCTACTCCCAAGTTCTAGCTTCTAAGAAACTAACAACTATCTTTCCTGGTCTCTCCTAGGGGCTATTTGGAGCTGAACTAATCTTTCCCTTTTCCAGAAGCAAAATCTGGTTTTCAGAGACAAATCCAGGAACCACGGGGGAAAACAGATTTCAGTTTCTAAATTTCCTATGTGCCCTTTTGGCTACCGTTACTTCAAAACTTCAGATACCATCCTGAATAGGAATGAGGGGTTGAATTTACATTAGAACTCCCACTTCTCCGGGCTGTTTGACATTCATGGGGCATTTTAGTCTCTCATATCCCAAAGTCACTTCTTTTTTGACTTGAAGGGGATTAAAAAACACCACCACCTATTTTTCACAGTGGATAGAGCCCTGGGCTTGGAGTCAGGAAGACTCATCTTCCTGAGTTCAAATCTGACCTCAGACACTTACTATGTGACTGTGGGCAAGTCACTTAACCCTGTTTACCTCATTTTCCTCATCTGTAAAATGAGCTGGAGAAGGAAATGGCAAACCCTTCCAGTATCTCTGCCAAGAAAACCTCAAATGGGGTCACAAAGAGTTGCACACAACTGAAAAAAATGATTGAACAACAGCATCTACTGCAACTGAACAACAACAACAAACTGATAACAAACCAAAGAAACAAAAATAAACCTCTCATTCAAAAGTGACTCAAATGTTTCTTTGGAAAGCAAATTGCTATCTCAAGTACATTTAAACTTCCATTAATTGAACTTGACTCTCTGGACCCCTCACTTAACTGAATTTTTGTTGTTTCACGAAGCATAATGTAGTGAAAAGCATTAGACAGAGAGTCAGATTTGGTTCTGGCTCTGCCACTCACTAGTTACTTAATTTTGGGCATAACATTAACCTCTCTGGGCCTTAGTTTCTTTGCTTGTAAAATAAGAAATAAAAGAAATGAGCATAAAGTGCCTGCCTAACAGGCACAGTGCTAAGCAAATGTTATTCTCATTTGATCCTCACAACAACTCGGAGAGGTAGGTGCTCTTATCTCCATTTTTCAGTTGAGAAAACTGAAGGAGACAGAGATTAAGTGGCTTTTTCAGGGTCACACAGCTTAGAAATGTCTGAGGCAAGATTTGAACTCAGGTCTTCATGACTCTAGGCCCAGAGCTCTGTTCACTGCACCATATAACTGCTTCTAACTAACTTGCTAAGTCATTCATTTTTTCTTTGTGGCTTCTTCTAGGTCTAACATTCTCTGGTTCATTTAATTTTCTGTGTGATCTTGAGTAAGTTGCTTAACCTTACTAGGCTTTATTCATCTGTAAAATGAGAAGGCTGGATTAAATGATCTCCAATGATTCTAAGAATTTAAAAGACACTTTGCCAACATCTTCAGAAGTACCTTCTCTGTGAGTCACAGAGTTTTAGAGTTCAAAAAGTCCCTAGTGTCCACTTAATCTAATCACACCAAAAAAGGAATCCTCACTACAATATACCAAAGAAGTCCTTAAAAACAACCACTGGAGGTGGGTAGGTGGGGAGAGTTGTGGTGGTGGGAACAACTGACCATCTCCAAAGGCAGCTCATTCCACTTTGGTATAGCTCTACTGAGGAAGTTTCTCATGTTTTTGAGTCTAATTTTGCTTCTTTACTGTCTTTACCCATTGCTCCTAATTCTGCCTCCTGGGGCCAAAAAGATCCATCTCATATTTTAGATCCTTTAAGCCAGCCATAATTCTCCCATCACCATCCCAATTGCAATTGAGAGCTCAAACTGGAGTACGAACTCAAAGCTCCCAAAGGTCAGATCACTTGCTAGGAAAGCCAACTTTGCAGGCTTGATTCCCTGGTGAGCCCAGGAGCTCTGTTCCTATCAAGAATCTTATTATGAAGATGGCAACCCCTACCCTGATTAGCTTTCTCATAAGCTGAAATCTGGATATACATGGAAGAATAAGTGGGTGATTCAATGCAGTCTATTCCCACTCCCAGAGAAACAGATTAAAGTATGTCTCATAGAGATACTGTGGGCTCCTGAGGGAAGAGGAACAACCTAAGCTTTATTAGACATCAGTTCTAGCCCTCTCTCTGACACTCCTCTCCTGTGTGACTGTTGGCAAGTCACTTCACCTGTTTTTGCTTTGCTTTTTTCATCTGTGAAATGTAAATAGAGATAACCTTGTGTTCTTCATAACCCGGGGATTTTTTTTGGTGGGGGGGAATCAATAATGTTGATCTCTGATCTCTGAACAGAGACATTCAGAGAAAATATTTAAATGAAAGGTGTAAAGTCCCTTTTATCTGACATGACTGGGGAATAGGATGGTCTAGGTAACTGAACATCCTGGCAAGGGAAAAGTTATCATATAACCATATGTGGAGTGCCTATTTTCAATTAGAACATAATAAAACTGTCCCAAAAGCATGTTTGTCAAATAGTAAACAAAATCGGAAGTAGGATTTGACCCCCAAAAGAGAAAAATACCTATTTGTACAAAAATATTTATAGCATCTCTTTTTGTTGTGGCTAAGAATTGGAAATCAAAGGAATGCCCATCAAATGGCTAAACAAGCTGTGGTATATGATGATGATGGAATATTATTGTGCCCTAAGAAATGACAAGCAGGATGATTTCAGAAAGGCCTAGAAAGACTTGTAGGAACTGAAGTATAGTAAAGAGAACAGAACCAAGAGAACATTGTGCACAGAGACAGCAATATTTTTTGATGAAGAACTGTGAAAGACTTAACTATTCTCAACAATACAATGATCCAAGACAATCCCAAAGGACTATTGAGGAAACATACTATCCACCTCCAAAGAAAGAACTGATCTTGATGGAAGAGACTGAAGCATGCTATTTTTCATTTTCTTTCATTTTTTCTTTCATTCAAATTTTCTTATTCAAAATGACTAATATGGTAATGTCTTACATAATTGTACATGTATAACCTATATTTGATTGCTTACTGCCCCAGGGAGGGGGGAGGGGAGAGAGGGAAGGACGGATAAAAATTGGAATCCAAAACTATAAATAAAAATGTTTATTACTTTAAAAAAGACAGAAAAAGAATAGTATTTGAACTCAGGTCCTTTGATTCCTGAGCCAGTGCACTTTCTACTATATTATGATATCCTGCCATATGCAGACCACCATAGAAGATAGAAAGGAAACTGTGATCATCCTAGAAGCAGCCCCCCCCCCCCCGACACCCACACACAAACATACACATCTTCAGTATCTAGCTAATGGCAAATTCTTTATGTTCCAGTTTGGTGCAGGAACACCAAGAAACCTATACAATAGGACTTTGGGAGGTCAAGATTTTTATAGGGATTGGTGAGGAGTGTCTGGTTGATTTCCTAACTCCAGTATCATAGGCAAGGAGACACCAATGAATGAGTCATAGCATGTATGAAGATTTTTCACCATATATAGAGTTTTCAGGAAATGGGCAAATCCCCAGAAGGACAAGGTGGAGTAGTATTCTAGGGCATGGATAAAGCACCAGTCCTATATTCAGGAGGACCTGAGTTCAAATCCGGCCTCAGACACTTGATATTTACTAGCTCTGTGACCTTGGGCAAGTTACTTAACCCTCATTGTCCCGCAAAGGAAGGAAGGAAGAAAGAAAGAAAGAAAGAAAGAAAGAAAGAAAGAAAGAAAGAAAGAAAGAGAGAAAGAAAGGAAGAAAGAAAGAAAGAAAGAAAGAAAGAAAGAAAGAAAGAAAGAAAGAAAGAGAAAGAAAGAAAGAAAGAAAGAAAGAGAGAAAGAAAGAGAGAAAGAAAGGAAGAAAGAAAGAAAGAAAGAAGAAAGGAAGAAAGAGAGAGAAAGAAAGAAAGAGAGAGAGAAAGAAAGAGAGAGAAAGAAAGAAAGAAAGAAAGAAAGAAAGAAAGAAAGAAAGAAAGAAAGAAAGAAAGAAAGAAAGAAAGAAAGAGAAAGAACAGACCCAGAAAACCAGAGGATTTTTGGACTATTGCACATATGACAACACAGTATTATTTGGGGCATTGAGGTCAATTCCATTGGAGCACAGGATTCATGTTGGGGGAGAGGGTGATGGGAGATGACAGAGAGGCTGGAGATAGATTATATAAGTCTATAAATGCCAGTCTGAGCAATAGAATAATGTGAAGAAAGCATTGCTTTAGGAAGATTGATCTGGTGGCCTTGTATACAGTGGTTTGGATTGGGTAGAGACTTGAGACAGGAAGGCTAATTGTCCACAGGTGTCAGGTTTTATAATTAAATACCATCAGTTACTGCCTTAGTCAGTATGTACATCAGATGAGATAATGTATGCCTAACAGTAAGAACAGTTCCTTGGTTCAATGGGCTAATGCCTTCTCGCTTTCCCACTAAAGTTCCCTCTTCTTTGGGCCCATGAAGTGATACAGTGATCCAGGTGCAGTCTTGGAAGAACTTGGCTTTCTAAGATAGCAATTAACCTCCCTTTTCTCACACTTTTTGGCTTGTTATCCCCCTACTCCAGCGCTATAGGAAAAATGATTTAAAGCTTCAATTTTGGCTCATGTCCAGAGTCTCCCCAAAAGAGAGGAGTAGAGAAGCATTCAATGTACATGGATCAGGTATGGGACAGGTATGTATTTCCAGTTAAAGAAAAGAAATGCTAAACAAAAAACAAACACAAGCATCAATTGACAGAAAGACTTGAAACAGGATTTTGTACCTTAACTTATAAACACTGTTAGATTCCTTCAGGAGATTGATACTTAAAAACATAAAACAATTTGCAGGACTTTGGAATAAGCATCGTTACATTTCACCTCAGCTCTGCCCTTACCTTCCAAGTCCGTGTTTCCTAAGCTGCCAGGCCAATGCATATCCTCCTCCACTTGGTGGTGGTTGTTTTCTCTGATGCAGAAACTTTCCCTGATGTCAGTCAGGAACATCCAGTAGACTTAGGATTTCTGATCCTCTAGAACATAAAAGATGATCTCCTAGCCTGGACATGATCATCTTGACATCAATGTTCAGGCACTTAGGAAAGGAAACTCAAAACAGAAAAGGCAGTCAGGGGCCCAGGCTGAAGCTTACCTGTCATGAAGAGGAGTTACCATGAGGCAGAGGTATAAAAAGGGCACCAGGCCCTCCCTCACCTATGCTGTGAGAGACTCTAAGGACACTCACACAGCTGGGAGGAAAAGAGAAGAGGATAGTGAGACTGAGGGCAGGTCACTCTCTTTAAAGATCCACACTGGCTTTTCTTATTCAGCAGCCAGTGAGGAGATCCAGCCCTTTAATAGCTGGGGGCTTTGTCATCTCCAAAATACCCAAGAGCTGACTTAATCCACATGGTTGGCTGGATTCAGGAAGGCTAATTTTGCTCATGCCCTGTACAACTCCAAATTATATATGTAAAATACTGTGCCAACTTTATCAGGAATCATCTTCACCACATTCATTCTAACCTTCATCTTTTTCTTCTTTGTCATCGTTGTCATCATCATCATCAATTCCCATTGTACAACAGGAGGAAACCCAACTTTGGTTGTTTTAATCTCCTGACTGTTTAGATTCTGCCTGTAATCTGCTTTCATTTATTCCATAATAGTACAGAAGACAATATGGAAACTTGTTTGAGATGCAGAGAGAGCTTTCTGGATAGCTTATCTCTTGGCAAGATTAAACTCAGTCTCTGCCCAAGGGCCAATATTGCAGGTGTTTGGGGAGGGCCATGGCCCATGGAGTTTGCACCTTTTTATCCGGCATCTGGCCCTGGGATCTGGGAGAGACGGGATACTGGATTAAATGGGTCAGCGATCTGATCGACAGTGACACTTCTTCCCGTCCCCCATGCCTGCCCCTAGCCGGGTAAACCATCTCCTCCTGCTAGCCCTCTCCTGTCTCACCTCAGCCCCATCCTGTTCACGTGAGGGGGGAGCTGCTTTCTAATCTTCTTACCAAGGAAATGATTTTCCGTGGTGTTAAATCCCAGTCCAAGGGGAAGGCAGCAAGCTTTGCTGTGGAAAAACAGAGAGCAGTGTGGGGTCGGCTTAGACACTAGAGCCTCATCCAGGGCTATAGGAGCTGGGGGCAGTGTGGTCTGACATATGGGGAAAGTTTTCAGAAAGCATTCGGGATAACAATGGCTTGGAGGCCACCATCATAGATATATGCAACATGGATGTCATTGTCTAGCAACCGGAATCTGACCTCAGAATTTTTCCTTAACTTATTCCTTCCTAGTCTCGTGCAAGAAAATATCTCCAAATAGTTAACTCTCCAAGGATTTCTCCTGACTATTGGTGAATATCACAAAGGCAACTTGGTCAGGTGGACAGAGAGCCAGACTCAAAGTCTGGAAGACCTGGGTTCAAGTTATGACACTGACACACTGGTCATGTGACTCTAGGCAAGTCACTGAACCTCTAGGGAATGGGTGTTGCTCCTCCTCCTTGGTAGAGAAAATTTCCATGGGGTTTGTTCCCTATGCTGATGAAATCACAGGTCCAGAATGACCTCCTCCC
Source organism: Dromiciops gliroides (assembly GCF_019393635.1). Lineage (NCBI taxonomy): Eukaryota > Metazoa > Chordata > Mammalia > Microbiotheria > Microbiotheriidae > Dromiciops > Dromiciops gliroides. The sequence goes on from NC_057863.1 coordinate 389,510,431, forward strand.
CACAAAAAGATGAACGTCAACAGGCTGTGGGAGAATGTGAAACATAACAATACAAAGCATACTACATACAGGCAATAAAACATAAGAATCAGTATGAAATAGAAGAAAGAGCAGAGGACTCAGTTCATAACTACACTCACCCCTTATTCCTTGTATGATTTTGGGAAAGTCATCTGATCAGCCTGAGCCCAATAGGCTTCCTTATCTGTGCAACGAGTGGTTTTGCTAGATGATATATGAGTTCTCTTCCAGTTCTTAAATTCTAAGATTTAAAGGATCTATAAACAAATGAAGGATCTATGATTTCAGCAGTGTGGGCTAAGTCCCTCTCCCAACACCAACTGGATCTATCTGTGACTTAGTAGAAAGGGAATTAGTTCCCAGAGACTCATAAGGGTTAAATGAGCAACTGCTCAGGCTTACACAGCTGTTCAGTGCTAGAGGTGAGATTGGAACCCAGGTGTTCCTGAATCCAAGGCCAGTATTCATCTAATAGATGAGATATTGACTAGGTGGAATTGGGTAGTTATTCATGTTATCTCTCCTCATCTAAGGGATATGGTCCAGAAATGGATGCAATCCAGTTCTTCCTATTGTCCTAAGGAATATGTTAAGATCTTTTTTCTTTCTTCTTCTAAGTTCTTGATCTTTCATTGATTGGACATTCTTATTTTCTTTGATGTCTTCCCCTATGCCATCTCATTTTCTTAAATTAAGGAAGTAAATGTGCATAATGGCAGGTACCGGTCTATGCCATAGGACTGTATTTTGTATAAAATTCAATTCAATTTAATTTAGCCAATATGTATTAAGAGATGATTCTGGGGGCAGCTAGGTGGTACAGTGGATAGAGCACTGGTCCTGGAGTCAGGAGTACCTGAGTTCAAATCCGGTCTCAGACACTTAACAATTACTAGCTGTGTGATCCTGGGCAAGTCACTTAACCCCAATTGCCTTACTAAAAAAAAGAAAAAAAAAAGAGATGATTCTGTGCAAGTGGGTATAATGATGATAGACATAACCCAGACCTGCTCATAAGAAGCTTAAAATCTAATGAGTGGGAGGATGATTGAACAAATAACTATAAGAGAGTGTTTGTTCAGAAAGGTACAGGTACAGGCAGATGCTATGACAAATTTATGGGGAGAATGGGGGAGGGGGAGCAGGAGGAGAGAGGGAAGGGGCAAAGGGAGAGAGAGAGGGTTTTCACTTGGAAGGATCAAGGCAATCAGATAAGTCTTTATAGAAGAAGGGGCATCTAAGTCTGTAGTTGATTTCAAGTGATTTTAAGTGATGGAGCTAGACAGAGGAAGAATACATCTCTGGCGTGGGGAATGGGTGTTTGTGAAAGTGGTCCTAAAAGCACTATACAAACCTGAAATATTTTTGAAACAACATCTAGCAGAGTGCAAGGCATATGGTAAATGCTCAAAAAAGGCTTGTTGAATTGAACCAATACTTTGTTGTTATAGTCAATATGCACTAACAAGATAGTTCCCAAAATTAGTCTGAGAAATCTATCTGACTTTCAGTGTTTTGTTGTTGTAGTTTGTTTTGTTTTGGTAAACCCAAAGACCTGATAATCCTCACCTTTGATTTCATGATTATAAATTTCTTGGAGAAAATTAAAGAGTGCTTTACTATTCATTCCTTAGGGATTTGATTCAAATTTTAAGTAAGCTTTTCACAAGTTTTGACTTATACAGAACATGAACTAGTTTATCAGAGTAATGGCAGACATTAACTTATTTTTGAACATTAGCTAAATTATCATGACCACCACCATTGTCACCACCCCTAATACTATACTTCTAGGCCCCAGATGTTGTGGATCCCACTACATGTACACACACATATACATGCACATGCATTTATACATACATGTGCATTTTATATATATTATATACACATGTGTATATACATACACATAGGGAAGATAGATGGCCAGTAAAGAGAGTGCTGGGCCTGAAGTCAGGCTCATCTTCATGAATTCAAATCTGGCCTCAGACACTAGCTGTGTGACACTAAGCAAATCATTTGATCCTATTTGCCTCAGTTTCCTCATCTATAAAAAGAGCTGGAGAAGAAAATGGCAAATGACTCCAGTATCTTTGACAAGAAAACCTTAAATGGGGCCACTTAAATTATTGAACACACATATATGTATATGTTATGTATACATGTAAGAGGCTTGCCTTTAGAGCAAGACCTGGACATGCTTACCTAACACTTAACATGGAGGTGCCCTACATCTCCTGTGACATGCATGGAGAGAGCTGCCTTTGATTGGGTCTTTAAAACTGGCCAGTGAGAAAGTCTCTCTTTTTCCTGGGCTTTCTTTCCCACAAGTGCTTTCCTGCTGCTTCCAGAGAGTGAAGATCACAATTCACCCAGAGCATGGGCACCATAAACTGAATCAGTGAAAGAGGAAGGACTTCTTTTCCCTTATCTACATTAGTTTTACCCTGGCTGTGAGAAATGGGCTTGGAAGTGTTTGGTTTGTTCTTCTCAGTTTCATGTACCTACCTGGTGATCCCTCCCAGACCCATTGAACCCAGGAATTCAAGCCATGGTGACCTTGGAGTCAGGATTTCAGGTGTGATGGTGTAGCCAGCCATCCCAGCAGGGAAGCCTTGAGTAGCTAGGGTGCCTGGAACTCAAGCCTGGGGTTGGGGGTGGGGTGGGGAGAGAGGCATTTTGGACTTGAAACTTGGGACTGTCCTCTATAAGAACTGAGCTAGGGGCAGCTAGGTGGAGCAGTGGATAGAGCACCGGCCCTGGAGTCAGGAGTACCTGAGTTCAAATCCGGCCTCAGACACTTAACACTTACTAGCTGTGTGACCCTGGGCAAGTCACTTAACCCCAATTGCCTCACTAAAAAAAAAAAAAAAAGAACTGAGCTAAGCTATGAATTTAATCACCTTCCTCTTTGAGGATCAAAGGGGAATTGGGGAAATAAGTTATTTGCTATTTGTGATTATACCTTTTGAAGTAAATACATCTTTATGAAAATTAATCCAAATGTTAGTGGCTAAATGGAACTATACTTTAGGGAACACCATTGGTAGAGGTTGGAGCCAGTGGTAGAAAGTCCAGAAACCCCCAAATCTCCTTAGAGATTCTAGGGAACCCTGGGGAGAGGGGTGAAATTAAACATACCTAGTCTCTAGACAGTGGGTGCCAGGGTGACCAGTGTTATGTACACATGAATATGATTATATTACATATAATGTATATATAAAATATGTATATGTTTTATATGTACACACATATATTCACATATATGTATCCATTATTTAAAATCTCTAACTCTGTGGTTTCTTGATAAGGCCAATGGATGGCTTTAATAAGGAGATAGTAGAGCAGGAGTTATTAACCTGGGATTTAAAATATTTTGATAGTTATATTTCTACATAATTTATTTCTTTTGTAATTCTATATATTCTATGCATTTAAAACTTTATTCTGAAACAGGGTCTTCAGGCTCCACCATACTACCAATGGAATTCATGACACAAAAAAAGGTTTTGAACTCCTGCATTAGAGGTGTGATTATCAGAGGATAGATAGTTAATTGGTGAGGAGTTTTTTCAGTCTAGAAGGACAGACTATGAGGGGAAATTGAGGTTTTTATCCTCATAGGTATATATCAGATAGGAAGCAGCAAAACAGATTTCTTCAATAAATCTTGGAATTCTAGGGGCCTCTCCTTGGAAGTAAAAGAAGATAATCTTAGGGCAAATAAGAGGGGTCTCTACTCTAGTTTGTAACTAATATAAAGTGAAGAACATTTGATACAGGTCCAAATGAACCAGAAAGATGATTAACAACCTGAAAATGGGTCCTTAAAATATAACACAGGAAGTGAGACTACTGAACCCTAGAAAAAGAGGTGAAATGCCCATCAACTGGGGGATGGCTGGTATGTGGTTGTCATAGAATACTATTGTGCTATAAGAAATGATGAGGGGAATGATTTTAGGAAAACTTGGGAAGACCTATATGAATTGATGCAAGGTAAAGTGAACAAAACCATATCATGGTACACAGTAACAGCAATGTTGTAATGATGATCAACTGTGAAAGACTTGGCTACTATGATCAATGCAATGATCCAAGACAATTCCAAAGGACTTATGATGAAAAATTCTATCTACATCTTGAGAGAGAACTGATGAACTCTGAGTACAGATTAAAGCATTCTTTCCCCCTCTATATTTCTCTTGCTTTTTAAAAATATGGCTAATATGTGTAAAGAATTAATTGTTATTTGAGGTTTTTATGCCTCGGCTGGGCACTAGCCTGGGGCTCCGCAAAGTGCACGGTGCTCCACCCACTGGTTATAGCCTTTGCCAGGGCTCTGGCACCTCACGTCATCACCACTCGCTGACGCCTACATGGGCCTGGCAAAATTATAATGATTGGAAGCCTAGTGAGGGCAGTCATGTGACTGTCAGAGCGGCCATCCCATGGGCTGGGGCTGTGTGGGGTGTTTCTAGGTTTGGGGGAGGAGAATTGGGCTTTCTAGGTGGAAGCTGGAAAGCGACAGGCGTTCTGCTGCGTATTTTCAGCTGATTCCTGAGCGGTGGTATTTTTCAGGTATTATAATTTCCCTTTCCCCATTTTATTTCCTTTCCTTTGATCCTACTGATCCTGTTTGAGTTTTTTTTTTTTGTTCGTTCTTGTTAAAATAAATCTTGTTCTGTTTTGAGGGAGGCTGCCGGTCTCCTTCCTTGCCCCAATATTGTGGGGAGCCGCTTAGCTAGCACTCCCCAATTAAAAATTGGTTCCCACATATGGAAATATATTTTTCAACACTTTACAAGTTTAATTGGTATCATATTGCTTGCCTTTTCTATGGGTAGAAGAGGGACTAGAGAGAGGGAAAGAATTTAGAGCTCAAAATTTTTAAAAAGAATGTTAAAATAAAGTATATATATATATATATATATATAAGATGTATAGCTTTGAGTGCATATTGATGAGGAATACCATATATATTGTGAAGTAGCAAAAGGAGGAATTTAAGTGTATAAGAAAGAGTGAACAAATGATCTAAAGAACCAATGGCTCTGAAACAGGATTCCCCATGTCTTTTTCCAAAGGAAGATCAACTTTCATTTCCATATGTGGAAATATGGTTATAATAAACCTCCATTTCAATAGCAACAGCAGGGGCAGCTAGGTGGCTCAGTGGGTAGAGCACTGGCCCTGGAGTCAGGAGGACCTGAGTTAAAATGCGGCCTCAGACACTTGACACTAGCTGTGTGACCCTGGGCAAGTCACTTAACCCCAATTGCCTCACCAAAAAAAAAAAAAAAAAAGAACATCAATAGCAACAGCAACCAAAATGGGAAGAAAGACAAAAAGAGAGATATTCAATTGATTCATCATTTTGTTGAGCTATGAATGAGTTCAAACATTCTGGAGGATAATCTATAATTATGCACAAAATTTACTAAACAGTGCATTAATGCTCTTTGGCCCAGCAATACCACTGCTGAACCTATATATCACTCCTCCCCCCCCCCCAAAAAAAAAACTCAAAAAAAAGGCAAAGAAAAAATATACAAAATATTTATAGCAGCTGTTTTTGTGTGGTGGAAATTGAGGGGTTGCCCATTAATTGGAGAATGGCTAAACAAATTATGGTTTATATAATGAAATACTACTATGCTTTAAGATATAATGAAGGTGGGGGCAGCTAGGTGGTGCAGTGGATAAAGCACCAGTCCTGGATTCAGGAGGACCTGAGTTCAAATCCAGCCTCAGACACTTGACACTTAGTAGCTGTGTAACCCTGGGCAAGTCACTTAACCCTCATTGCCCCACCAAAACCCCTCCAAAGAAAAGAAAAAAAAAAGATATAATTAAGGTAACAATTTTAAAGAAACATGAAGAGATTTGTATGAACTGATACAGAGTGAAGTGAATAAAACCAGAAAAAATTTATACTATAACATTATATTTATAAGAATGAACAAATATGGAAGACTTAAGAACTTTGAACAACTAAATGATCAACCATGAATACAGAGGGACTGATAAAGAGGAATCCTGTCCACCTCATATCAGAGGGATGATGGACTAATGTGCTGAGTAAGAAATACATTTTTGTCATGAACAATGAGGGAATATGTTTTGTTTGACTGTGCTTATGTCATAAAGGGAGTTGTTTTCTTTCTTTCTTTCTTTCTTTCTTTCTTTCTCTTCTTTACTTTTTCAGTGCGGGGAGGGAGGTGGTAGGGAAAAATTAGTGCTTGGTAGTTGAAAAGAGATGTGTGTGTGTGTGTGTGTGTGTGTTTGTGTGTGAGAGAGAGACAGAGAGACAGAGAGAGACAGAGAGAGAGAGACAGAGACAGAGAGACAGAGAAACAGAGAGACAGAGAGAGAAACTTGTGACCACTAAATTCTCTGTTGAAGCAGGCAGGCTACATGATTACATCCAGTGAATTCCTGAGTTTACCTGAGATTTCCTCAAACTTAGCTTGTCAAGTCCTTGGTCAACACACATGCTTAGTCAGGGGCTGGGCCTCTCTTCCAAACTTTTCCAGCTTAGCAAGCTCTATCCTTGCATAGTCTTTTTTTCTTTTTCTTTTTTTTTTTTTTTGGTGGGGCAATGAGGGTTAAGTGACTTGCCCAGGGTCACAGAGCTAGTAAATATCAAGTGTCTGAGGCCAGATTTGTACTCATGTCCTCCTGAATCTAGGACTGGTGCTTTATCCACTCCACCACCTAACTGTCTCCTTCATAGTCTTTTTTTTTTTTTTTTTAGTGAGGCAATTGGGGTCAAGTGACTTGCCCAGGGTCACATAGCTAGTAAGTGTTAAGTGTCTGAGGCCAGATTTGAACTCAGGTACTCCTGACTCCAGGGCCGGTGCTCTATCCACTGCGCCACCCAGCTGCCCCCTCTTCATAGTCTTTTAAAAGACAGATGTCCTCACACATCATGTTGAAGCATCAGGACTCCTCTGAGAGTCTTATGGAATATTGTACATCCTGATTTACATACTTGCTAACTTTATAACCTTGGGTGAGTCACTTAGTCTCTTTGTACCTCAGTTTCCTCATATAATGAGGATAATATGGGGATAATAGTAGCACCTATTCAAAGAGTTTGTTTTGAATATCAAATGATTTGCAAAAAAGGACCTTGCAAAGCTAAATGTGCTATATAAATTCCAGATATCATATATATGTATACACACAGGTACACATACATATGTATATGTGTATGTATACATGTACATGTGTATGTATATGTGTGTGTGTATATATATATACATATATATATATATATATATACTAGTTATTATTACTCATTGACATAGTGAAAGAGGAATCTTAAAATCCAAGTACCTCTGGGAGAATGGCTACAGAAATTTAATTTTCTCATAAGTATACCTGACTCATAGCACATCCTTTCTTGAAAGCAGATATTTAAGAGGAAGGGGAAGGGAGCAAAAGCATGAGTAGGAGGATGAGTCTCACAAATAGGGAATATCTCACAGAAAAAAATAGAGAATGGGTCTATTCCCAGAAAGGAGAAAGTAGAGAACCAAAGATAAATTTTGCTGAGCACTTGGCACAATCACTGCTGAATCTCATAATGGCCCTTTCCATATACACATAGAGGTTCATTGCATTCATTCAACAATGCACTTAATAGCTGCACAGAACTATGATGAGTGAATAAAGATAAACTATGCTTCATGCCCACAGGAAGGGGGCTTGTAGGAAGAAGCAATATGAAATTCACCCAGAAAGGCAGAAAAGTCCAATTGTGGAAGGTCACTGAGGGCAGCATGGAAAGCAAAATGGTTTGGATTCTATCTTCTAGTCCATGGTGAGCCATGGAAAGTTTCTGAGCAAAAGAATTATATTAGGATCAGATTTAGAGTTGAAAGGGACCTTAGAGGTCATTGATTCCAATTTCCTTATTTATAGATAAGGAAACTGAGGCCTAGAGAGCTTAAGTGACTTGTTCAGGCTCACCCAGCTGGGAATTGAAACCCTGTCATCTTCCTGACTACAATTCCTGTGTTCTGTCCACTAACACCATGTTACTACATAATTAGAGGTGTGCAGCCGGATATTAGGAGAGTAAAAGTAGATTACTTGAATCAGAGAGGGAGAAATTAGAGGCAGGGAGACAAGTTAAGGGGCTTGTACTTATACAACTTCTTGCATCATATTTTTACCTTTGTAAATACTCATTCATGCAAGAAAAGGGGCAGAAAGAAAGAGAACAGTACAAATGAGAATGCAGTGGAAAAGATGTATGGTGACAAGACCAAGAGGAGCAGTGACACACTAGCTGAGTGTTAGAGGGATTGGATCTGAGGGATATATATATATATATATATATATATATATATATATATATATATATATATATATATATATATATATATATATATATATATATATATATATATATATATATATCTCAAACCACTGACAAGCAACCCTGCTGAAGCTCTGGGGAGTCTCTTATCTCCCAGTGTCCTATTCAGTCTCAAGAGTCTGATGAGGTGACTCAGCTTCTTTTTCATGACAGAGTCACAGAGGAAGGGGTCCTTATATAGGAGAAGAGGATAAAAAAGGGAATAAGAAAAGGTGGTTGGGGGCAGCTAGGAGGTGCAGTGGATAAAGCGCCGGCTCTGGATTCACGAGGACCTGAGTTCAAATCCAGCCTCAGACACTTGACACTAGCTGTGTGACCCTGGGCAAGTCACTTAACCCTCATTGCCCCAAAAGAAAAAAAAAAAGAAAGAAATAGAAAGAAAAGGTGGTTGATTGAATGGGAGGGGCAGCTTGGGAAGCCTATGAGTGGCATAATTGTCAATTCACTGATGTGTCTGCAGCCCCATTGCCTTACCTTCCATCTAGACACTAATGCCTCTTAATACCTGACTTTGTTTTTGTGGCTTAGTTGGTAAAAGTGCCTGCCTCCTAAATAGATGATCTTGGATTTAAATACTATCAAATTCTTGCATCAAAAACTACTCTAGTTGATAAAGTGTTGGACTTTGGAATCAGTAAGCCTTGGGTTCGACTCCCACTTCAGTCATTTCCTGACAGTGTGACCTTGGGCAAGTCACTTAACTCCTCCAGGCTTCTGTTTCCTCATTGGTAAAATTGGGGGGGGTGGGGTGGACTTGATGGTCTCTAAGGTCCTTTCCAGCTATCAATCTACAATTTTGTGATCTGGGCCCTACGTGCCCTCCCTAATTTGGCGCTCTCCTGCTGCCCAAGGCTTATCCCTACCGTGTTCTCCTCCTTTGCAGTGTCCCTATCCTGGGTCTCAGACTATCAGTAGCAGGCACTTGATAACATGGCTTGACAAACTGATTAATTAATCTATGCTGAAAGCAATATGGTAGATATTTTCATAGTGATCTTTTGGAATTTTCATAATCTTATCCATTAGTAACTCTGATGGCAAGAATTTCTAGACAAGTCGGAGAGGAAGGTAGTGCCATGAAGCACAGGGAGGGTGTGAGCCTTCCTGTACCCTTCTAGCCACACCATGGAGACAGCTACCTGCTTCAAACACATCTAAGGCCAACTCTGACCATAGACTTTTCCTCTGAAAATAGTGGTGTATTAGAACCAGTTGAAACTGGCTCCTGAGAGCCAATTGTTAAATTTTTAGTGTGAGCATTTATACCTCAGAAATGGGTGAATGCTACAAATCCAGGCTTGGTTTATCATTTTGTTGATTTTTCTAGACTTAAGAAAGTGATGGAGAAAATATTAATGATGCAGATTGAACTTAAAAGTATGTCAAGCTTACCTTTTTTCTGGAGAGATCATTGTTAAACATTTACTAACACAACAGTAGCCTGGCCTGTCTGCAGGGGGAATGGTTTTTCTCAGAGGAAATTTAGCCGATCAATCAATTAAATTATTGAACACTTAATAGGTATGCAAAAGAAGTATACGACAGCAGAATTGTCCTGTTGGTCTCTTTGGGAAGACAAAACCTATACTTGTGAAATGTTTATAAACGTGTCAGAGGGAGGAAGGCATTTGGGGGGGCCTGGGATGATTAGGAAAGGCTTCATTTGGGCCTCGAAAGATGGGATGGGATTTAGATAGGTAGAGAGGAAGTCTTTAACTGGTAGAAGGTCTCTTTGGTTAACTTCCTGACCTTCTTTGAGGTGGTCTAGGGTTAGGGACTTGGGGGGAAATCCCTTGGCTTGGAAATAGATGTAGTCAGGGTTTCTTCCAGAGTACAGAGATCTCTGGTTCATCTCATTTGGAATGAAGCCTTGGACCACAGTTTCCCTGAAGCTACCGCTGCATCTCTGAGAGTGGCCTCCAGAGCCCAGGGCCTGGCTGCCTTGTTCCTGACATGGTTGATGGGAAAATCAGAGGGAACAGCATGTGGGAAACATTTCCTTTTGATATGTGAGCCTGACCTCTTGTACTCAGGTCAGTCATCAAAGGTGAAAAGGCTTTTGGCCCTTGTTGAACTGCTGACAGAGTCAAGGGCCCCCCAGATCACTGACACCTCTGTGGAGGAACGCCTGCCAGGGACAACGGAAGAGACAGAAACCAGGCCTAGATGAGCAGGTCCTCTCTCCCTGCCCCCTCCCTTCTGTCCTGCTCCAGCACACTTCCCTGCCCTGTGGTTGCCCCCCATTCCCCAATCTTAGCACACTGAAAGGATCAAGATAGGAAAAAATGAAGACCCAGATTATTGTCACTGTTAGGAAAGCAAGGGTGCTTGTGGAGTCCTAGCCCTGGAAGGTGATATCCCTGAGTCATCTACTCCATCCCCCTGTGCATTTTCTTTGATGAAACACACCTAAATCAAACTCTTTACCCCTACACATTTAATTTTGGAAAGTATAACTATATAACCATCCAAAACAAATACATAAATACAAAAATATCCTGATTTGTAGCCTTTGATTTGGAAGGATCAAAAACATAAACTAACAACAAACAAGCAAATAAAATAACTCATGTTCTTCCAGATCTAGTTGCAATTACTTTTGGTAGAGGTTTTTTTCCTTGTTTTTCTCTTTTTATTCTTTACTGTGTATACATTTACATATGAACATATATGCACATATATATTTATATATATTTGTAGTCAAATCTTATAGTTTTCATCCTACTGATTTAATTCTTCGCCCTCTCATATATATATATATGTATATATACATACATATATCTTAAGTTTTTTCTTTTTATACTTCATTTTTATAATTTTTTACAGTACCATAATATTTCATTGGGCAGCTGGGCAGCACAGTGAATAGAGTACCAGGCCAGGAGTCAGGAAGATCTGAGTTCAAATCTGGCCTCAGACACTTATGAGCTGTGGGATCCTGGGCAAATCACTTAACCCTATTTGCCTCATTTTCCTCATCTGTAAAAATGAGCTGGAGAAAAAAATGGCAACCCACTCTAGTATCTTTGCCAAGAAAATCCCAAATGGGGTCACAAAGAGTCAGATATAACTAAAATGATTGAACTACAACAAGATATTTTATTACATTGCTATACCATAATTTAGCCAGCCATTATTTTTTTACAATTACAAGTAGAGTAGCTATTAATATTTTTTATAGATAGATCTGGTTTATTCTTTTAACGCTATTTTGGGATATAGTCCTAGTAACTGAATTACAGAGTTAAAAGGTATAACCAGTTCTTTGGTTTATCACATATTGCTTGCCCAAATATTTACACCATTCTGCAGTCTCATTAACAATATATTAAAATGCTTGTTTTCCCACAGCCCTGCCAATATTGAACATTTGCATTTTGGGATACCTTTAGTAATTCTAGTAGATGTAAGGTAGTACTTAAGACTATCTTGATTTATTTTGGAATTTGTGCATTTTGAATGTGGTTATTAACAGTTTGGCCATTGCATGAGGAAGTGTGTATTACTAGATAGATAGGCAGATATCGATAGATGATAGTTAGATAGATAGATAGATAGATAAACAGACAGATATACAGACCGTAGACAGAGATACAGACGGTGACAGGTAGATAGGGTAGATAGATAGATAGATAGATAGATAGATAGATAGATAGATAGATAGATAGATAGATAGATAGATAGATAGATTCTTATAGTTTCTGTATGCCAAAACTTTATTGTATATATTTCCTTCAAATGTATTTCCTTTTATCTTAAAGATACAGCTTTTTGTTGTGCAAAATCCTTTTATCATTTACACTTTTTTATTAAGAGCCCCTGGCTTCTTTGAAGAGGTTCTCTGATGAGAGATTTACTTTCTCTTGACAGCCTTAACCTCAGATACTTTTTATATGGGTCTTTTTTTAGTCTCACCTAAATTCTTCCACCTATAATTTCTGTAGTGAAGGCAATTATTGCAGTGTCACCATCCGGCCTTTTTCTCCTGCAAGGCACCACATAATCCTTGGGCCTTTATTCTTCATTTCTTAATATTTGCTTCCTCCCTGCCCCCAACTGAATCAATATAATCCTAAGAGGCCGATGGAGATCCAACTCCTTCAGTCATTAGTTGTTGGTAACATTTTACAGAAAGAGTGAACAAGATGACTAAGGGAGCTAGATGGCACAGAGGATAAAGGGCTAGATCCTTAGGAAGACCTGAGTTCAAATCCAGAATCAGACACTTACTAGCTTTGTGATCCTGGGCAACTCACTTAATCTACTTCAGTTTCCTCAGCTATGAAATGGGGAAAATAATAGCACCTACATCCTAAGTTTGTTGTAAGGACAAAATGAGGTAATATTTAAATGTTTTGGGGCAGCTAGGTGGCACAGTGGATAAAGCACTGGCCCTGGATTCAGGAGGACCTGAGTTCAAATCCAGCTTCAGACACTTGACACTTACTATCTGTGTGACCTTGGGCAAGTCACTTAACCCTCATTGCCCTGCCAAAAAAAAAAGCAAAAAAACCCCATATTTAAATGCTTTGCAACTTTAAAGTGCTGTGCAAATGCTAGCTATTATTAAGGAAGGAAAAAATCATGAATTTTCTATTTGACTTGGTCACTAACTTTTGAGGCTTTTGGCAAAAACTTTAACCTAAGAGTCTCATTTTCCTTACAGTGAACTTGAGCCCCTTTGTATGAGTTATATATGTACAACAATGATACTACAAAATGACTCAGAACATTAGGGGATGAAGCGGAAAGGACTTTACTAACAGGAAATGTGAATGGAGTGATAAATGCTAGTTCTATTTTCCTGAAAAGGCAAAAAAGCACAAACTTAATTTCCCTTGACCTAGATTGAATGGACGAAAATCAAGATGCTTAAAATTTGATTCAACTTATGATCTACTGTGATAGACTATATTCTTCTCACCAATGCAATGGTACAGAAGAGTTCCAGGGAGCTCATGATAGAAGAGGATCTCCAAATCCAGGAAAAAAAAAGAACTGTGGAGTATAGATGCTGAGAACCATACTATTTCTTTTGTTTTTGGTGCTGTTGTTTTTCTATTTTGAGGTTTTTTGTCATTGCTCTGATTTTTCTCTTACAACATGACTAATGCAGAAATATGTTTAATGTTATTATGTGTGTGTGCATATATATATATATATATATATATATATATATATATATATATCCTATATCAGATTACCTGCTGTCTAGGGGAGGGGGGAGTAAGGGGAGGGAGAGAGAAAAATCTGAAATTGGAAAGCTTGTATAAGCAAATGTTGAGAACTATCTTTACATGTAATGGGAAAAAAATAAAATACTTTATTTAAAAAATTGATTCAACTTAGATAATTGATTCATGTGATGGATGGAAAGAGGACTGGACTGAGAGACAGGAGATCTTGCTTCAAATTGTGCCTCTGCTACCCTTGGTGGTGAGGGAGGGCTAGCAGAGTCACAAGCTCTGGAGGACGTCACTTAATGGGGATATGCTGGTAAATATTTAACAACCATCTTGCAGGTAGAGGGGTAGGGGATGTATCAGAACATCCTTTTTTTTAGGACATACTTTTAAGCTTAATCTGTATTACTAATATTTTCTCCATTATTTTCTCAAAGTTAGACAGTCAGCAAAGCAATAAATAAGCTGTGATTTGTAGCATTTTCCAATTTCTGATGTGTAAATGTTCACACAGAACATTTAACAATTGACTCTCCCAAGCTGTTTGAGCTGGCTATAGGTGACCACTGATATGACTTAGTTTGATTGAAAGTAACAAGCATGGTATTAGCAAGTTCTTTGGAATCATCAACATTTTTTTTTTTGAGGCAGTTGGGGTTAAGTGACTTGCCCAGGGTCACATAGCTAGTAAGTGTCTGATGCCGGATTTTAATTCAGGTCTTCCTGACTCCAGGACCCAAACTTTATCCATTTTACTATTGAGCTGCTCCCAAGTCAACTCTTGATTTTTGTTTTCTCTTCTTTTCTTCTGAGACATGAGCCAGGAGTCCACGTAGTAGCTAGCCCACTCTCCTACATTCCTCCACTGATAAAGAATGGAACAAGAGGAGAAGCTGGGAAGCAGTTTGGTGTAGTGGAAAGTCCTAGCTTTGGAGTCAGAGGATCTGAGTTCAAATTCTGATTCTGTCACTTGCTACTTGTATGGTCTTGGCTAAGTCCCTTAACCTCTTGCAGTGCACATGCTAGAAGGAACTCTAATAGGGGAAATCTTTTCTAATTGTTTCAACTTAAGAAAGCGATAGAAAATGTGTGACCCTGAACAAGTCACTTTATCCCAATTGCCTCAAAAAGAAAAAAAAAAGGAAAAAAAGAACGGAAAAGAAAAAGAAAGTGATGGGGAAAATATTAATAAAGCAGATTAAACTTAAAATTGTGTTGTGCCTACGTTATTTTTTTTCCAAAGAGCTGGTTGTTAAAACATTTATCAGCACACCACTGTTTCTAGGCCTCAGTTTCTTAATTGTAAAATTAGAGAGTTGGAATAGATGGCATCTAAGTTCTAAGTCCATGATGCTTCCTAGACAGAGAGAGGTAGAAGGCTGCCTAGTTGATGATGAGCAGAGAAATGGTCAAAAGTCTGTTGTTGTTTTCTCCCCTGCCCCCACTTTTCTCCCTCTCTTTTTCTGCCAGGAGTTATGAAGTTCACTTGCCCTCATGTTCAGGTAGGCCTCATTAGGTTGGAGAAAGATATCGATCTATTAATAGCTTTGTAGTTTATATGCTTACAATTATTGTGAAAGATTCTATTTCCATTATACAGGATCGATTTTTAATAAATGTGTATAATTAATGTGGTTTTGCTAATTTCCTCTTTAGGAAATGTGTTTAATAGTAGGCTTGTAATTGATCAAGGAATTCTTAAATAGGCCACAGGCTTCATGGTCTTAGTTAAATACCTGTACCTTCAGACCAGGGGTTCTTAACATTTTTGCGTGTGTCATGGATCCCAACAATCTGGTGAAACCTATGGATCCTTTCTCAGAATAATATTTTAAATGTTCGAATAAAGTATGTAGGATTATAAAGGAAATGGATAATATTGAAATATAGTTATGAAAATTTTTAAAAATTCATAGATCTCAAGTTAAAAACTCACCAAAACTGTGTGATCATTTTGTAGGATTCAACTTTGTAGATGTGTGATATGACCAAGATTTTAAAAAGATCCAAGGAATTCAACATATTTGGAGGTGAAGTATACTCAAAGACTGGTGGGAGGCTTTGAGTGTGTCATTTAGTAGCCCTTGCCAACGATCCAGAGGGGAGGTTGGACTGTTGGTATTTTCATTTCTAGGTGGTCAAATTCTGACCAGTGGAGTTGGAGGTAGGGGAAGGGTTGTGTCTGAATTAGTAGAGTCTGAATTCTAGAATATTTTAAAAGAAATGTACTTTGCTATAGCTGTTATTATAGCAATAAGAATTAGGGGAGGCCAGTGTTGTCTTGTACATTCTTTAGATGACCTATCTTAGCAATGTTCCCAGGTGTGTGTGTGTGTGTGTGTGTGTGTGTGTGTGTATGTGTGCATGCGTACATGTGTACATGTGTGTGTACTTAGATTGTTACGGCTAATGAGCTTGAGAGGACACAAAAGCAGTTTGCTCTCAAATAATTTAAATATCCTAATTTAAAATATTATTTTAATTAAAAAGCTCCTTTAAAAGAGATAGTTCAAAGATAAACTTCAGTTCAGCTGTCGTCAAGATTGTTGGAGTTAATGAGACTGCATGAATCTATACATTTCTATAAGATTGTTTTGCAGTAACTATTAATGATCCCTTGCTGCATCTTACAACAACCTCTGAGAGTTTGTGAAACAGTGATATCATTGTCCCTGATAAGAAGCACAAAGAGTACAAGTTGTGACTGTACATTCATAATGCAACACTCTGTTACAACAATTAGTTCACTTTATGCTAGGGGCAATATAATAGTCCCTAAGGTTTACTTGGTTCCTTCCTTTTTGGCTTTAGGGAGTTCATTTTAGATGACAAGTTGTGAGTTTAGTCACAATTGCTCTAAGCTCCCAGTTAGGAAAATTCCTAACACCTGGGCAGAGGTTGGGCATTCTGCCTATCTTAAAAATTCAAATATAGCTCTACTTAGCCCTTGGCTTTCTTGTGGTTGGGGCAAAAATTCAGTTTATTGGAGATATTTAGGTAATGAAACAGCAGATTACAGTTAACTGTTTATGGATAAACAGGCACCAGTAGGGGAAGTTGGGGAATGGACTGATCTTTTCTTGGGACATTTATGAGCTTAGGTCTTCCTCTTCAAGACGCTTGGTGAGCCAAGGATTCTTCTTGCTATTTCCATTCTCTTCCATAGCTCAGTCCTCCCTTTGCTTCTCTAAGATGTGGTAGAAATGCCCTGCTTATTCCAATTTTGAATCCAGATGATGAAGTCTCTTCTCCTGGTTCTGAGATAGCTTCTCTTTACTATACAAATTACTTAGGGCTTGACCTACTCTCTCACACAAAGGCTTTGAATGATTCTAGGATGTAGATAGGCCCTATTCATAAGTAGTTTTGATTGCTTGATTCAATCAAAAAGTATTCTTACCTAGGCAGGGCACCAAAGCCAAATGGTAGTTTCAACCGTATCCTTACAATAGAATTATAGGTTTAGAGTTGATAGGATCCTTAGATGTTATTGAGTCCAATTTCCTCATTGTATAGGTGAGGAAACTGAGTCTGAGTGATGTGACTTGGCCAAGACAATCTATGTAGTATGTACTAAGAACCAGGATTTGAGCTTAGGCCCCCAGACTTGAATTCAGTGCTCTTTCCCTTACCCCAGACTCCTGATTCAGAGTTTGAGTTTTGAAAAAAGTTACCAGAGTACTATCTCTTTCAGCCTTGGGAGACCATAGTTATTCCAGCCAGGCTGCTGTTACTCAAAGCATTTCAGGAACGTCTCTTTGAGAAAGGCACTTTTTTTTTTTACTGTCCTCAATGGTGGCAGCTCTTAGGAAAGTTGGAGTTTGGGACTTGGTATCTAGAAGACCTGGGTATAGATCCTGGCTTGGCTGCTTAATTCTTTCTTTCTTTTTTTTTTTTTTAATTTTTGCAGGGCAATGAGGGTTAAGTGACTTGCCCAGGGTCACACAGCTAGTAAGTGTCAAGTGTCTGAGACCGGAATTGAACTCAGGTCCTCTGGAATTCAGGGCCAGAGCTTCAACCACTGCACCACCTAGCTGCCCCCTCAGCTACTTAATTCTTATGTGACCTTGAACATACCTCTCTGGGCCTCAGTTTCTTGATCTATAAAATGAAAGCGTTGGATGTGATATCTAAGTTCCCTTCCATCTCTAAATCAATGATCCCATGGCTGGGTAAGAATAGCCAAGAGTCATTTAGAGCCAAATGTGAGTGATCAAAGAGTAATAGAATTCTGGGAGGACTCTTTTTTTTTTTTTCTGGGAGGACTCTTGAATGCCTTAACCCAAAGGAAATGGTGGGAATTTCAGACCCTGTGTCAGGTGGGTGAAGGAGATATATCGATCAGGCAAAACTTTCAGATTACCTTATGTCACCCCATGCTGGTGGTAGTTTACTCTGTGTATATATGGAGCCAGACTGTTTGAGGGCCAATAGTCATAGGTAAGAGAGAGAGAAAAAAAATGAAAATGAGTGTGATCACTTGAGAGAAAGTATTAGAGAACGAGAAAAAGAGAAAATAAAAGTGTGGGGGCAGCTAGGTGGCACAGTGGATAGTGCTGGCCCTGGAGTCAGGAGGACCTGAGTTCAAATCTGGCCTCAGACACTTAACACTTACTAGCTGTGTGACCCTGGGCAAGTCACTTAACCCCAATTGCCTCACCAAAAAAGAAAAGAAAAGAAAAGAAAAGAAAAGAAAAGAAAAGAAAAGAAAAGCATGCATATGGTGAGGAGTAGTAGAAGGAAAGCCCCCAACCTGGGATAGATTAAGAACATGTGTAGTCCTGGGGCAACACAGTCAGAAAGGGTCTTCTCCAGTAAGGCAACATTAGTTACAATGTAATTTGTAATGTCAAATGGGGCTTTGGAGTCCCTTAAACCTGGGGGTCCCAGGATAAATATCTCTTTTGTCTTTTAATTAATCTTCTTCTGTCCTTACCCATGACTTTTGAAGTTTACCAGTGACTATGCCCTTCAATTTGGAGAAACCACAGATGGAAATGGAATTCAAGGACTGAGTTGTAGGAGGGAAAAGGTTGTTTCTTCTACTGTCTCCATAGGGAGACGCTTCATGGCTATTTGATGCATTTAACCATCTAACCCACATGACAACAACCATGTTTCCTTCAATGTTTACTCAACAAATAGTTATTGATCACCTACCAGGCTAGCAACTAAGGGAGTTATTTCTATATTTTGCCACTCCCTCCAACAGTGCATATAGCAACTTACCCAGGCCTTTTCCTCCTGTGCTATTTTTATTTATGTCCTCTTTATTTTAATTTTTTTTCAAAGAGCTGGGACAATTTACTTTTTGTCCTACACAGTTTCTATTTTTGATTTCTTGAAATATAGATCTGAAAAAACAGGCTTTAAAAAAAAAGCCCATTGTGTTTTAAATGGAGCTATTTGACTAAGCTCTCAAATCCAAATCATTCTGGCTTTCTTTGAAGGGCCAATAATAGCCCCAACTCAAGCTTCTGGGACTCATTATTTTAGTTTTGATGATTTAGAAAGAGTGTAAATAACAATTGTTTTCTGTTCTTTCCAGAAGCTCTTTAGGGTCTTCCCCTCTCAGACTGACATCCTTGTGACCATAAATTGGGCCATTTTTTGTCTCAGTTTTTACCTAGCCTTTAGTCATTGAATGGGCATGGCCTCAGACAAAGTGAGACATGGGAAAGATCTTAATTTAGAAAGGTCTTAATTCTTAATTTAGAAAAAAAATCATTCAATGCATCCTGGGCCATCTCTAGTTGTCTTGACCTTCCTCTTGCCACTGGACTTCAATGACTCTGGAGGAGAGAGTGAGGCTGATGAATTTGAGCAGCAATGCCTCACTTAAATCCAATCCACATGCAAATCAAGACATCACCCTCATGATGTCATTGGTCCTCTTCCAGAGTGAAGGACAAACAACAATATCTATGTCCTCCTGGCAATTCCCCCCAGGAGAATGATCCAACTGACCCTTCTTTTTTATCTTTTTTTTAATCGTAAAAGTATTTTATTATTTTCCAGTCACATGTAAAGATAGTTTTCAACATTTGTTTTCATAAGATTTTTAGTTCCAAATTTTTCTCCCTCCCTTCCCTCCCCCTCCCCAAGAC
Organism: Dromiciops gliroides; assembly: GCF_019393635.1. Lineage (NCBI taxonomy): Eukaryota > Metazoa > Chordata > Mammalia > Microbiotheria > Microbiotheriidae > Dromiciops > Dromiciops gliroides. Next base: position 389,530,128 of record NC_057863.1, read on the forward strand.
AGAAAGCAATCTGACATAGATTATATATGCGTAATCACATTAAACATATTTCTCCATTAGTCATGTTGTGAAAGAAGAATCAGAACATAAGGGGGAAACCTCAAAAAAGAAAAAAACAAAAACAAAAGTAGAAACATGGTTCAATCTGTATTTGGAATCCACATTTCTTTTTTCTGGATGTAGAGAACATTTTCCATCATGAGTTCTTTGGAATTGTCTTGAATCATTGCACTGCTGAGAAGAGCTAAGTCTATCACAGTTGATCATCACACAACATTGCTGTTACTGTGTACAATGTTCTCCTGGTTCTGTTTACTTCACTCAGCATCAGTCCATTTAAGTCTTTCCAGGTTTTTCTTAAATCTACCTGCTCATCATTTCTTACAGCACAATAGTATTCCATTACCTTCCTATACCATGACTTGTTCAGCCATTCCCCAATTGATGGGCATCCCCTCAACTTCCAGTTCTTGTCACCACAAAGAGAGATGCTATAAATATTTTTGTACAGGTGGGTCCTTTTCTCTTTTTTATGATCTCTTTGGGATATAGACCTAGTAGTGGTATTACTGGGTCAAAGGGTATGCACAGTCCTATAGCCCTTTGGGCATAGTTTCAAATTGCTCTCCAAAATGGTTGGATCAGTTCACAACTCTACCAACAATGGATTAGTATTCCAATTTTTCCACAGCTTCTCCAACATTTATCATTTTCCTTTTTTGTCATATTAGCCAATCTGATAGGTATGAGGTGGTACCTCCCAACTGACCCTTCTTTAGAAGCGGTTGGTTTCACAACTGAATCTGGAGTCAGGAAGACTGGAGTTCTAATTTGGCCTTAGGCACTTACTAATTGTGTTAACCTGGGCAAATCATTTAGCCTCTGCCTAAATTCCCTCAACTATACACTAGGGATAATAATAGAGCCTATCTTGAACAGTTGTTGTGAGTTTCTAATGATATGATATTTGTAAAAAGTGCTTAGCACAATGCCTGGTGCATGGTAGGAACACAATCAGTGCTTATTCTCTTCCCCCTTCTCTTTTCCTCTATGCTTCCTCTAGCTTTCTAGGCTGCCCAGATTCCAGTAGAACATACTGTCCATCTATTTTCCCTCCCTCTTGCCGCATATCTAGTGCTATGAGGATTACAAGAGGGATTTCCAGGCACCGGCGATCTGGTTGGGGACATGCATGAAAAATCCCAGAGCAGTATCAGCGTTAACCATATAAGGAAACAGCAAAAAAGATATCCCAAGGCATTATATGATAAAGGACAAATGAAAAGTCTAAATATGAGCAGGTTGGTAAATGGTAAATCACTAGGCTGGAGTGGTCAGGGAAGGCACATGGAGCAAAAGGGGCTTAAAGTGAACTTAGAAGATTTGAATAAGCAGAAGGAAGAGGAGGAGGCATTCTCAGCAGAATCACAGGAACACAAGTAATCATAGCTAGCACTCATATGTGCTTTAAAGTCTGCAAAGCAAAAAAAGAAATTTTTTTAAGTTACACCATCTTTATTGATCCTCGAAACAACCATGGGAGGTAGACACTATTATTATGCTCATTTTACAGAGGTGGAGACTGAGGCTAAGGGAGATTAAGTGAGGTCCCAAAGCTAGTAAGTGTCTGAGGCAGGATCAGAGCTCAGTTTTTCCCATCTCCAAATCTAGCATCCCACCAACCTGTCCCCTAAACATCATACTATAGCTCTGTTGACCCAAAGAATTTACTGAGGAGTTTTTCTGATCACCCAGAACTTACCCAGTCAAGGACTCACAGGATATAGTCACTACTATTTTTTGGTGATTCACCACAGGAAACTATTCAGGGTAAAACATAGACTGTCACTGCTGAAAGGAATCTGGGAGATCATCCTATCTAAGCTTTTAATTTTAAGTATGAGAGTCCAGAGAAAGGCAATGATTGGCCCAAGGTCACTCAGCTACTTAATGGCAGGACTAGGGTTACAGGCTTGCTCTTTTTCATACAGCACCAGCCTTCCCCCACCCCCTTCCACGCCCCCTACTTTGGAAGAAAATAGTTGTGTTCTAGAACTTAGGATGGGCTGTCCCAATTTCACAGGCTGATACAGAGGATGTGGAGCCAAGGGAACAAGGGAAAGACCACTTTTTGCCAAATTCCTGTTGCCTAGTACCCAGATATTTATTTTTGTTTTTCATCACAATCACAATAAAAAGAATAGCTAGCTATCACTACTAATAGCAGCAAAAGGTGGAAATTTCCTCTCAAAATGTAAAACCATTTCCTAGAATAGATCTGGGTTTCCTACTATTCTAGACTTTGGGTCTGTTCCATTGTTATGATTAGGTCACAACAGTCAGTGATACCAGCACCTTCTAGAGGAGCCCTTCCTGATTAAAAAGGGTGGCTGCCTTCTTAAAAAAGACTCACAAGTAATAGAGTATACTCTAGGGATTTCTCTTTTTCCTGGATAGTCTGATAAACACACATATACACACATAAGTATGCATACACATATACACATGTATGCATGTATATATAAACACACATGTATATATATAAACACACACAAACCTAATTTAGATAAATAATTATCTCTACATATACACGCATGTATGTAAATACACACAAAGGCACACATAAATATACAATACATATGCACACATACCCTCATGTATATACATACATAAAATATACATACACAATAAGACAAGGGCCGGCTAGGTGGTGCAGTGGATAAAGCACCGGCCCTGGATTCAGGAGTACCTGAGTTCAAATCTGGCCTCAGACACTTGACACTTACTAGCTGTGTGACCCTGGGCAAATCACTTAAACCCCATTGCCCCGCAAAAAAAAAAAAGACAAAACACATCTATACATACACACCTGTGTGTATATGCACATGCACACATGCAATACAACATACACATTTATACACACTGCATACATGTACACACATGCACGTATATATACAATGTAGACATGATCCATATCTATACATATGTACAAATGTGTATATACATGCACACAATATACATACATAATAACATAGACACATTCTCTCAGAGAATGGCCTGGGGCAATGAGAAATTCAGGGCCAGCTTTCTGTCACATCTCCCTATTCATATGTGTGCATGTGTGTTTGTAGGTGTTCATGGCAGTCCTGAGGCCAGTCACCTCTTTCAGGACACAGTCCTCAACCTTCTTAGGATTTTCAAATATTTGTAAATAGTTCTGGTGTCTTCCTTCTAGTCTCAGTTTAGTCCGATTATAGCCTTTAGCTCACTTAATCTTCCCATGAGCCAATCTCCTAATCAATTAGCTTGATCTTTCTGAATATCCTTCCTTGGAGATAAGAGAGTAGGGGATGGGATATCAGGAAGGGCGAGGTGGGGGTGACTATGCCAGATGTCTTTCCTCCCCCTTCCCGGGACTTGACTTTGCCACTTTACCCTTATTTAATGAGTGTGTACTCCAAGCTGAGGAGCTGCTGGAGTGGAAAGCCAAGGAATTACAACAAAAAACAATGAAGTGCTGAGGGACCCATCACTGCTCCCAGGACTCAGGAGAAGGTTTCTAATCCCAGCAAGTCCCTAAAAAGTTTATGACCTTGGGCAAGCCACTGTGCTCCAGGACTCTGCTTCTTAGCCACCTCTGAGGCTTCAGTTTTTTTTTTTTTTTTTTTTAGTGAGGCAGTTGGGGTTAAGTGACTTGCCCAGGGTCACACAGCTAGTAAGTGTTAAGTGTCTGAAACCAGATTTGAACTCAGGTACTCCTGACTCCAGGGCCGGTGCTCAGTTCTTTTTAAACAAAGGTTATGGCTACTGATACATAACATTTGCACCGTAAAGGAGCAGTTTGGGTATTCAAAGGAAGGTATACCTTAATGGAGAATTCCAAATAGTGTAGGTGGGTAGGTGTTTTTCATCAAGCAAGTTTGGCTCTTTCACCTTTGGGAGGGGTTGGTTCCCTGGCCAAAGCGTGTTGGGTGACAGTGCAGGGTTATGAAAAGATCCATCACCAACTAGTTGGGCCATTTTGGACAAGTCCTCTTGACTTTGTGAGACTCAGTAACTAGAGGCAGGATGGGAAGTTGGCCTAGATGAGCTTCTAAGGTCTATCATTTTTTGATAGTAATATGAGGTTTAGAGTTGGGAGCTGATGAGGGCAACCCCTCTCCTTTTACAAATTAGGAAACTGAAACCCAGGGAGGGATAAGTTGTCCAAGGTCACGTAGTCGGTCAGTCAATCAGTAAATAAGCATTTATTAAGAACTGGTTTTGTGCCAGGCCCTATGCTAAGCAACAGGGGATACAAAGAAAGGCAAAAGACAGTCCTGGTACGGGCTCAAGGTGTTCCTAGTCTTATGGGGGAGATGACATGCAAACAACTAAGTACAAACAAGATAGAAAAGGGATAAATTGGAGATAACTAATAGAGGGAAAGCACTGGGATAATAAGGGATCAGGAAAGGCTTCTCTTAGAAGATGGAGATCCAGTTTTTAAACCCAGATCTAACCTTCTTTCCACCACATCTTGTCATCTCCCTTTTCTATTATACCAAATTCTCTCTGGAGGATTAACAATACACCCATGTGAAAGGACTCCAGAGAAAGGACTCCTGATAAGCCACAAGGTGTCAACCACACCTAAATCAGAATTACGAATGCTAGGAGATGCTGAATAAAGCAGGTAGAAGGAAGGGGTGTGGCTTTTAGGGTTTTGTATAGAATATGAACTCCTCGAGGGAAGAGGCTATTTCATTTTTTAAAAATTTAATTTAATTTTTGTTGTTTTGGAAGTCTCCAGTGCTTAACACAGGGCCCCCCCCCCCCCCCCCCCCCCCCCCCCGTACATCTTTCTCTTTTTTTGGTACTGGCCTGTGATTTCATTGGTGTGGAAACTATCCACCAAGACAGTGGCATAAATGACTTGGCCATGGACTCATACTATCCAACAGCTAATATGAGTCAGAGGCAAGATTTGACCCTGGGTTTTCCTGAATGTAAGGCTGGCCTTCTATCTACGACATCAGTGGTATCAAACTCAAATAGAAACAGATCCTTGCTGGCCTCATATTGACTTAGAAAACCACAAATTAAAATTATCTGCATTGTATCTTATTTTTATTTATTTTGTTCAACATTTACCCATTATATTTTAAGCTTGTTTGGGCTTTTGGTGAGTTTGACACCCCTGCATCAACATGGCCGATGATCAATAAATATTTTTTCTTTAGTTGAATCGAATGGATAGTTCAGGAAGCCTGAGAAGAAAGAGCCTTGGAACCCATCCTTTGTAAGAAGGACAACTGTTCTTGTTCATACCATGCTTGGAGGAGCCCAAGAGTAATTCCTATCTTGTTGTGCTAAGCCCAGTCTGTACTTGTTACTTGATTGTATTCCCTTTTGCTTTGACTGACTCCTCAGTTGGCATCAAGATTGGGAATCCTTGAGTGGATGACCCCTACTACCTCCAGGGAACATCCCGTTCCACTGGCTCAGAAGAAGAGGCCTGCCAAGCAAGTTCAAATGCAGTTCTGGTATTTGTGGGCACGTGAGCCTGAGCCCCTGCATGCTTCCCCACGGACAGCGTGCGTGCTTATAAAGACTGTTCCTAGCTTCTGTGTGTATCAGGATGTACAACTTTGCCTTAAAACCTCTTCAGCCTGTATAATCCTCCTGGGAGGAGCTGAGGTTGGGAAACAGAGTAGGAGCAAAGTCGAGTTACACAATTAGAACAAGGGCAGGCCTGAGGAGTAAGGTAGTCAGTCAACCACCTTTGTGGTACAACTTGAGGGCTACCAGAGACAGGGAAATGGCCAAAGTGATCCACTGGGCCTGAAACACCACCATTAGAGCTTTAGTGTTCTGTTAAAATGCAAATCGTCGTCATCATCATCATTATAACTAGCATTTATCTAGCACTTTAAGGTTTGCAGGGCACTTTATAAATGTTATCACTTGGTCCTCACAACTTTGTGAAGTAGATGGTATTATTAACTATATTTTACAGGTGAAGAAACTGAGGTTGAGAAAGGTTTGCCTAGGAGCATGTAGCTAGAAAGCTGGATTCTTATCAGTGCACAGAAGAAATCCTCTGAAATGGTTGTGTTCTCACACTAAGAAATAGGCAGTGTGTGAATTTGAACTAAAAGTGTCTGAGGCAGGATTTGAATTCAGGTCTTCCTGACTCCAAGTCCAATATTGCATCCCCTGCTCCACCCAGCTACCTCTAATATCCTTGGAATGGTATAATGTTTTACTAGCCTGTCCTCAGCAAGTGTTCCAAGGTACCTAGGAAAGGGACAAAGGAAGACTGAGCTTTGGCCTAGACCTAAGATTTTGTTAATGTCCAGAATTCTATGGGAGGAAATGACCACTTCCCCGAATATTTTAGTCCTCTGCAGGTATGTATCAAAGTCAGGACTTGAACCCATGTCTTCTTGACTCTGAAGGCCGCTCTTTATCCATTCTTCCATGTTGTCTCTTATAGGGATGGTGCCGAAGACAAATATCATGGAGTTCTTTAGTTTTCGAAGGGGTGATCACAACCATTGTGGGTGGAGTAGGCGAGATGGAGGTTTTCCAGGCCAGAGCTATTAAGCTTACTCTGATTCCAATTCTGCTCTTTGGTTGAAGAGCAAAGTTTCCAACTCCTAGATTCACTAATTTCTCGGAACTGGTTTTTGTTCCATCATTTGCAGGCATTTCAGGAGTCCTCTGGTCTAACTGTCTCCTTAGCCTGTTCTTCAGGAAGGATCTTCTGCCTGAGGCTCCCAGGTAATTGGCACAATGGCTGGAGGAAATGTCTGATTCTGCAGGATACATCTTTCAAAGACCTTATGTGCCCCAAGCAAAAAGTACTTTTCCCTCCGTGAATACCTTTTCTCAGTATTCACAGGTACTTAAGAGGTGGGAGAATTACCCTTATCCTTTCCTTAGGCAGGGATGACTCCCAAAGCACTTTCCCTGAAAAAGTGCAGTTTTAGGTGTTAGCTGAGGTTTGCTCTTCTCTGGGCATTGGGTTTCTATGTGGGTTAAGGTTGGATGGCATATTGCCAAATGCTGAACTTTGACTGGGAAACACTGGAGTTCAAATTCTGCCTCAGACACTAGCTGTATGGTACTGGGCAAGTCACTTCTCTTTTCCTCTAAATGTCCTTATCTAGAAATGAGAGAGTTGGGGGGCAGCTAGGTGGCACAGTGGATAAAGCACTGGCCTTGGATTCAGGAGAACCTGAGTTCAAATCCAGCCTCAGACACTTGACACTTACTAGCTGTGTGACCCTGGGCAAGTCACTTAATCCTCATTGCCCTACCAAAAAAAAAAAGAAAAAGAAAGAAAAGAAAAAGGAAAAAAAAAAGGAAATGAGAGAGTTGGAGTCAGTGGCTGCTAATGTCTTTTTCAACTCCAGATCTATGATCCTACGAGAATTCTGGAGGCTCCTATTATGACCTTCTATGTACATGATATGGGCATCTGTCCTAGATCCATGTCAAGAACTGAGCGGTCCATTTTCCATAGATAAGCATCACTGGGAACTGAGGCCTCCTCCTCTGGATCCTTTCCCTCTGTCTCTTCCCTAGCCCATGGGCTTGTCTTTCTTGCCATAATTATTTTTATTATACATTATGTGATTATTAGACTACATGGTGGTCGAAAGGGTGATGGATTTGGAAGAGTGAGAGGTCTTGGGTCCCAGGCCCTGGCCCTTTCTTCCTATGTGACCTTGGGTAACAACAGTAATAAGCATTTATCAAGGACTGATTACGCTCAAGGTGAGAAGCAGCGTGATGGAGTGTGGATGGAGAGCTGGCTTTAGGTCTTGCCTCTGACACATTGGCTGTGTGACCTTGGGAAAGTCACTTAACCTCTAGAGAGTGCTCCAGGCAATTTTCCAAGACCAGAAGTTGCAGCACAGTTGTTTTTGTACCAGGAACTCCCTATATGGATGAATTACCAAATCTGATACAAAAACAACACCTACAACAATAATAACATTCAAGTCACTGTACTAGGGACAGGATAAACAAAGAAAAAGAAATGAAACAACTGCTGCCCTTAAGGAACTGGTGGTGTTTGGGAGGGGAGGGGAGGGAGGAGGGATACAAATATACACAGAAAAGTAAATATAAATACAAAATATATGCAAAAGAATACTGGGTAGTGGGTAAACACAAGCAACCTGGGAATCAAGAAAGGCTTCATTGAGGAGGGTTTACTTTGGGTGAGACTTGAAGGAAGCTGGGGATGCCAAGAGGTAGAGGAGAGAAGGCACAGGGGGATCTACCTCCTATCTATGGGGAACAGCAAGTTGATTTCCCCTTACTGTGCCTCAGTTTCCCAATCTGTAAATGAGGCGTACCACGTACTCCCTAACTTACCTTCCAGTCCTAAGTTCTATGAACTTCTGAATCCAAAGGGTGATTCCAGCCACTAAGAGTCTTTGGTTCTAGGACTAGATTTGAACCAGGAATGAAGTAGCAACTGCTTGATCATGCAGTACTATCAGAATAGGTTGGAATAGGTCTTTGTGCTGATGTTGAGATGAGTTTATACATGAAGTCTGGATGGTTACCACTCTTAAAAACATGTTTGTTTCTCTCTCTCTCTCTCTTAGACACACACACACATCACTCTCACCTTGCTGTTTTGATCTCCAATTGGAACTCAATTTGTTCCTCTGGTCATCTTCTTCTCTCCAGGTCTCTGTGAACCCTTGGGGAATATTCTATAAGAAATAAAATAATTAGCCAAGATGGTGAGCTCACCATTAGTGATCTAATGACTAATTAGGTAATTGTCATTGGCGCAGCAATACCTATTAAGAGCACACAATTTGTGGAAAGGTTTTCCAGGGCACAGACTGCAGGTGCAGATGGCCCAACAGCAGGAGGGCTGTCCCACGGACACCAAGGTATTTTAATTAGCCACGTGATCTGGGTAATTGTTAAAAGGCAGGAGCTGGGGCTTGGCTTCCTCTAATTCCCACCTTGTGACTCCCTTCTATGCTTGTAAGGTTGACATTGAACTCACTCGGATGTAGACCAGTCAAAATGGGAGCTCCCTAAGCTGATTCAGTCATGGGTGAATCCAAACGCAAAGGTCAGATGTGATGTTGGGAGACATTCGTCTGCACTTTCGGATGTGCAATAAAGCATTGGCAGCCCCAGTCAACCCTCAAAAATGCTTCCCAGCCCAAATCTTAATGGAAAGACAAAAGCTAATATTTTCCCCCTTGGATTGGTGACTCTGTTTGCCTCCCCACAACAAACAGCATTCAAGGGTACATCTCAGGGAGGAAACAGTTCTTACTGATGCGTGCCAAGGGACAATTGGGCAATGACTAGAAGGGGGGTATGGAAGGGTGAGTTAAATGAAACTTGGAAGAAGATGGCTGGCAAATGAATTCCCACCCAAGGAAGGGCAGTTTAAAAGGAAACAACACTCTATCTGAAAAGGATTGGAGAAAAACGTCAAAGACTTTCAACATTGAATGAAAATGACGAGTCCTCAGTTGCCTCGGCCCGGCCAGATAGGTCTCTGTACCCATGAGGAGAGACCAATTACAGGAGAGTTCCTTAGAGGAGAATGACAACCACTGAAATTGGGGCCTAGCTTCAACAACAATTCAATCCAACAAACATCTATTGCCTTCTGTAGGAGAGGCACCTTGCTAATCCCTGAGCATGCAAAGACATCTCTGCAATTGTCCTTCAAGAGATTTAGTTCCATTTGGGAGATGTAGCTCTTACATACATTAGTAACACAAAACATATACAAAGTAGTGGGACAGGGGGAGTCTTGGAGAATGCTAATATATACCAGGATCAAGAAATACTTTGTGTAGGAGGTGCCAATCAAGCTGGGCTTTGAAGGGAGATAGAGACTGACTATTGGCTTGAGGTTGACTGTATGGTCATCAGTACCATGATATTGAGATCATTCCATGATCTGCACAGACCAGGGTGGGCGTTATTGAATGTACAGATGACTCTTCTTGGCATCTACTTCAAAAGGCAGGGATGGTCTCTCTTCCTTGTTTCCTTTTATATCAATCAATATTCAAACTTCCCAGTTTCATTGAATAGCCCAAGAAAAAATGGGAATTTACTTCTATCTTTTCAAATCTCTTCATAGCTTCAACCCATACAACATTTTGGGGGCAACCAATTCTTTACCTTGATTTCCTCTTTTTATTTGCCCTAAACTTTCTCCTCAACTTCTTGGTGGGGACCCCACCTTCAATTGTCTGGGATGTGGTGAGCATCCCATTCATTAATTCCTAGTGTTCAATGACATCCTGTCTCAGCTTTCATCTTCTATTCTGAAGTGGCTTTGTCCTTTTTCCCCCTGTTCTTATATAATAGCTTTTACATCCCCAAGTCCTTTGATCATTTGAATCGCCTCCTCTCTGTACCTTCTCTGGCCTCAGACTACGGCCCTTAAGAAGTGTTCACAGCATTGCAGATGTGGACACCACACTGTCCAATTGAAGGTGAGGGCTTTCTCTTTGGTCTCTAGCCCCCTCCCTTCTTGCCGATACTAATGCCAGAGAAGAGCCAGGACATTGCATTCCTGTTACCCTCCTTCAATACTTAAAGAAATTTGTGATTTCATCCATATGGATACTTCCTCAATAAATAAGATTGCATTCCCTTTGCAAATGGTTTCATGAGCTGCTATGGCTTGAAAAAATCATTATTACTTGGCTAACCCTCTCCGAACTGAGCTGTGCTAAGACAAAGATGACAGCCTATCTCTGAGCATGTACTCAAACCTTCCCAACTTGATAAGAGCTACCAGAGTTTAACTTAGGGTCAACTCCCCACCAAAGTGAAGCATTGGAGAAGGCCATGGCTTACATTTACATAGTGCTTCAAGGCTTACAAAGGTGCTTCCCTATATTAGCTCATTGTATCCTGTGAGCTAGATACCCATTCTATAGATGAAGAAACTGAGGTGCAGAGAAGCACTTTTCCCAAGGCCACAGAAATAGTTGGTGGCAGCACAGGGTCTGGAACCCAGGTTCTTTGCCTCTAAGTGCAGCCATCTTTCTGTTACTTCACGTTCCCCATCTCATATCTTGCTTTGTTCTTTCACAAATGCCTTTTTAATTTAGACCATATTTGATCTTATATCTGTGATCCCTGCAGAATCTCAGATGCTTGAGGGTTAAGGCTCAGACATGCTATGACATTACTAATCCACCATGATAGATGTTTGTTGAATTGAATCCATTGGATTGTAGACAGAGCATGTCATCTCCCTTAGCAGCATCTTGTATTTCTCTCAGTAGCCCAATTATTATCATGGAACATACTTGTTTTTCTCCAAAGATTCCTCCAATGTGGTTACTCTCCGATATCCCTTCTCACGACTTGAAAGCTGGGGTGGTGGGAAGAATAACAAGGAGTAGACCACAGTTGAAAGAAGACTTCTTTTGTGGGGGGGATTAAGTGGAACCAACGATCAGTCGACAAGTATTTATTATGTACTTTCTATGTGCCAGGGACTGTGCAAAGCTTTGACAACACAAGTACTAAAAACCCCAACAAAACAAAACAATTTCTACTTGCAAGTATCTTACATTGGAATGGGGGATATAAATACATATGATGATAATTACATAGGTATATCTGTCTGTCTGTGTGTCTGTATATATACATACACACACAATAAGTCAGAATAACAGTCAAAAGCAGTGTTGTAGAACATCTAATCCAACAAACGCATCCCCAACAAAGAACTTACTATGACATATCACAAGTGGTTATCCAGTTTTTTCTAAATGACCTCTGATAAGGAGGAACCCACTACCTCCTGAAGCTGCCATTTTGCTTCTGAAGACCTCTGCTAGGAAGTTTTTTGTGACATCCAACCTAAACCATTACCTCCTTACCCTCAATAATTTCCACCCAGAGTAATTTGTCTCCCTTCCAAACCATTCAGGAAGGCTTACTTAGTGTGTCCTACATTCTGGTACTTGATTCTGCTTAATTTAATTTTTTTATGCATAGTGTTTTATGTTGTTCCAAGTGAACAAGCAATTCATATTCTTCCTAAACAAGAGTCAGGGAAGGAACCATAGCATACACTTCTCCTATACTTCTCTAAGTATCTACAGTTTTATAGATTAGGAAACTGAGGCTCACAGTGATTAAGTGACTTGCCCAAGACCATTCAGCTAGGAAGTATTAGGGGCAGAAATTTGGATCCGAGTCTTCCTGATGCCATACTCCATCCATCCAAGTTTTCTGCTGGGGGAAGGGAGCCAGAGGAGGGAAGGAAGAAACATGTGGACTGAGATGGTCAGGATAGGCTTCCCAGAGGAGATGGGCCTTAAGTTGTCTCCTGAGGGAAGGAAATGAGGGAGTTTTATAGCTTGCAAGCCCACTGTGAGTCAGCAGTGTGGTGTGGCAGTCAACAAAAGCTAACCATGTTATCCTGAACTGCATTAGGAGGGGCCCCACTTCCAGGAATGGGGAGGTGATGGTTCCATTCTACTCCATCCTCCTCATAAGTATGGTTTTCAAGTTCTCCCACCATGATAATGCAATGATAAATCATGAGTTCAGAGGGCAGAAGATAAAAAACACCTGTCAGAAAGGTGATGGATTTAAAAATTCAGAATAAGACATACTTTTTTTTTCTTTTTTTTTTTTTGGCCATGGTCAATGTAGGAATTTGTTTTGCTGGACTATGTTTATTTGTTACTTGGTTTTTGTTTTCCTCTTTAAAATTGCTCTATGAGGCAGGATGCAGTGGAAAGGAGAGATACTAAATGCTTGTGAGAACAAATAAATAAACAAGCAAATAAATAAATACGATTAATCAAATAAATGGAGATTGATGCAGGAATGAAAAAATATATAAACAAAAACAAATAAATTAGTGAATGAATAATTCCATAAATCAGTGAAGGGTTAAACAAAGCAACCAATGAATGAATGAATGAACAAAGGAGGGGAGAAGGAAGAAAAACTTTGATTAGCTGGAGAGTGTCTAGAGGAGGCAACCATCATGCTAAAAGACCTTAAGTCCATGTCATATGAGGATGAGTTGAAGGAACTGTGCTTGTTTAACTTGGAGGTGGAGGTGGGAGAGTTGGGGGAGGGGAATGATACAATAGGTGCCTTCTAGTTAGTATTTGGGGAAGACAGACTAAGTGTGTCCCATTTGGATCCAGAAGGCAAGTTCCTGAGCAATGGGTAGAAGTTGAAAAGAGAACAATTCAGGTTTGACATCAAGAAAAACTTCCTAACAATCAGGGCTGTACAAAATTGGAATGGACTGCCTTGAGAGATACTAGCTTCCCCCAATTTGGGGGTCTTCAAGCATTTATTGGATGACATCACTCCAATGTCATGGGCCTCTTTGAGAACAAGGACCAAACAACAAGAAGGAGGTGTTATAATGGGAGATTCCTTTCATGTATGGACTGGGCCGGATGCCCAAGTTGGTCCCTTTCAGCTTTCAAATTCTAGGATTCTGTGAATGTAAGGTTTAGAAAGGTAGAGAATGGTAGAAAGAATGGGTATTACCAATTTGGGGAGCAGCATGACCAAAGCATGGAGGTAGGAACAAAGCTGACCCATAAAAGGGACAGTATGTCATGAAAAAAAATGCTTTTATAGCAAGATACCAATTATTACCAATCGCCCATCTAATTATGTTACAATTATTTAATGGCCTAAAAGGGACTTTTTTTGTTATAAGACAGGACAGTACTTCCTGCAACATCTTACCTTGGAGATGTGGGTCCTTTATTTGCTCTTTGTACACTCCCAGTTCCTGTTAAGTTAACCCCTCCCTATTTTTTTCCATTATGACCTAGTCATACCAAGCCAATATGGGATCCCACCCAAGCAGCCCCTGTAGAGATCAGAGAGAACACAAAAAGGGCCTCCCACTTGCCAGTTTTTAAAAAGCCATTTCCTGGTTCACCAGAACAAAGTTTTGATTCAGGATCTAGAATTGAAACTTAAGCCATTGGAGCCACTACACTCCAGGGACTGACATCTTCTCAAACTCAGTACAAGTGAAGTTAAAAGTTCCACCTCCTCTAGAAAGTCTTCTCTGATCTTCCTTTCATCCAAATGTGTGTTAGAGGGTTTTGTTTGTTTTTGAGAGGAGAGTTTGAGGCAGGAAAGGTTCAGACTTGTGATTCTATGGCAGTGGAAACTTCCAGAAAGGAAACCCCTCCACTGGCATATATGTGCAATTAGCCCGAACCTTGCAGACTTAGGAACTCATCTGAGATATTGGGAAGTTAGGTAACCACCATGGTTACACAGCTACTAAGCATCACTGGTAAGATGTGAACCCTTGATGAGTCCAAGGTCAGCTTTCTATCAACTAAGCCTCTTTAGTCTGTGTATGGCACTTATAATACATATACTTTAAAGTGTGTAGTCTTAAGTTTGTTATTGTTGTTCAGTCGTTTCAGTCATGTACAAACTTTTCATGACCCTATTTTGCTTTTTTTTGGCAAAGATACTGGGGTGGTTTGCCATTTCCTTCTCTGGACCATTTTATAGATTAGGAAACAAAGGCAAACAGGGTGAAGTGACCTGCCTGGAGTCCCACAGCTAGTAAGCATCTGAGGCTGGATTTGAACTCAGGAAGAGTCATCTTCCTGACTCCAAACCTGGCACTATCCACTATGCCAGGTGGCTGCCCAGTTTTAAGTTACCGAAGCTTCAAATGGTGCTGTCTTTTGAGATTTTAGTTAACTTTACATACATGACTGGTCTCATATGTATTATCTCCCCCATATAGATTGCAAGCACCTTAATGACAGGGATGATGTTTTAGACTTCTTTATAGCCCATATGTGGCCTAGCATAGTGACTTAGATGTTGTAGGTACTCAATGAATACCTCAGTCCACTGAGACAGGGCTCCCTGGGAAAAGGAACTAACTTGTGTTCTAGTTATTAATGTAGAGAACTCATTCTTCCTATCAGATTACAAACAACTCAGGGGGTAGGTCTTATTATATCCCAGGACCCAGCACAGTGATTTGCACATAGTAGCTACGTAAATGTTCTTCAGATCAAATTGGATTGATTGATTGGCCTCAGTAGACTTCTTTCCAACCAGCTATGACAGCTAGTTTAGCTAAGACTAAGGACCTATGGAAAAGGGACCTAAGATAGAACCTGAGAAGAAGCGGGATGAGGAGGGGACTGCATATACTGGAGACAGAAAAGATCACATTGGGATAGGTGGTAGGAAGTCATCCAAAATCAACCAGACCAACTTCACAGTTTTGTTGAGGATTGGTGCTACATGAGTAGGAACTATATTTTAGCCTAACCGTGACACAAAGGCACCTCAATAATTCCCCTCAATTTTGCTATGGGTGGGCAAGTTATTTCTTTTCTTTTCTTTCTTTCTTTCTTTCTTTCTTTCTTTCTTTCTTTCTTTCTTTCTTTCTTTCTTTCTTTCTTTCTTTTTTTGCTGAGCAATTGGGGTTAAGTGACTTGCCCAGGGTCACACAGCTAGTAATTGTCAAGTGTCTGAGGCTGAATTTGAACTCAGGTCCTCCTGAATCCAGGGCTGGTACTTTATCCACTGCGCCACCTAGCTGCTCCTCTGGGCCAGTTATTTCTGAAGATGATAGCAGAGCAGATGGTGATGCTGAAGCATCACTTGTAAGATACATAGGCTGAATTGCTTTTCTAGTAGTAAGGATGACAGTGAACTGAGTCATTCCCACTCATCTTTTGGGACAAAGGTATTTGGGGGATGGGGGGGTCAGCTGGCCTAGTGGAGCAATTTGTGCCTGGAGAAAATAAGTTTGGTTAATTGGTAGGGTTCAAAGCCATGACCTTGTTTTGCCATGACCATCATGGTGTTGTGGATAGACAGCTAGGTTCATATCCCAGTCCGGCCATTCCTAGCTGTGTGACTTTGTTACTTTGTCTCCTTGGGATTCAATTCCCTTACTGGTAAAAGAGGTACTTAGACCAGTTGTTTGGAAAGATCAATTTCCCACTTTAAATCTGACTATCTATGAATGTGCCACAACCCACTGAGCAAATTGGTTCAGGCACAATGGTGCCTAGCCTTCTCCGTGATGGGCTATTTCTTGTGTTGCTAAGGAAGAGCGGTTGCTATAGCCTTTCGTGATGACCTTTAAAAAAGTAGCTGAAAAGAGCACAGATTGTTGGGTGCCTGGATTACTAACAAATGCCGATGACCTGTGCTGTGGCTTCCTATGCTAAGAACATTAGAGAAGGATGATCTGGCCCTTTAAAGTCACTTCTTAATGGAAAAGCCAGCCCTGATGGTGCAATCTACTCAATCCACCAGGCTGTACTCTCTGATTACTGCAACATTCTGGAATGTCCTCTGGTGTGATTTCTTATTTAGTAATTAACATATGGGCTTGATTTATCCAGTCAGGAAGGGAGATGAGCAGGGTAGAAACTGAAGAAAACAACAACAAAATTAGGAAAAGCACCCCTAAATTGGCCACCCCGACCTGGTAATAAACACCAGGTCCTCTATACTTGTTCCTGTTTTGGATCATAGAATTGAGAGTTAGGAGGGATTTTGGAAATGATCTAGTCTGACTCCCTCATTTTGTAGTTAAAGAAACTGAGTCCCAGAGGAAAGAAAATTAAAAAAAAAAAACTTTCTCAAGTTTACTCAGTTAACAAGTAGTAGAACCAGAATCAAACCCACATCCTCTGATGCCAAACCCACTGTTTTACCCACTACATAGGACTGCTAATGAGATAGGAAGTACTTTGTAAGCTCTAAAGTCCTAAATAAATGTCAGTTCTAGAAGTCAGCGAGGCTTCGTAGTATGGTGGATAGAGAGCTGGCTTTTATAATAAAAATAGCTAACATTTATTCGGCTCTTAGTATGCACCAGACGCTGCTGAGCACTTTACAATCATTATCTTATTTGATCCTCGCAACAATTCTGGAGGCAGGTGCTATTATCACCCTCATTTCACAGATGATAAAAATATTATTATCACTATATCACAAAAGATGAAACTGAGACAGGCAGAAGCTAAGTGACTCTTGCCCATGTGACCCTTCCTCAGGGTCACACAGTAAGTGTCTGGAGCTAAATTTGAACTCAATTCTTCTCGACTCCAGGCCTGATACTCTATCAACTGAACAACCCAGCTGCTTCTGAATGAGGAAA
Organism: Dromiciops gliroides; assembly: GCF_019393635.1. Lineage (NCBI taxonomy): Eukaryota > Metazoa > Chordata > Mammalia > Microbiotheria > Microbiotheriidae > Dromiciops > Dromiciops gliroides. The sequence goes on from NC_057863.1 coordinate 389,547,283, forward strand.
ACCTGGATTGAAGCCCTTATTTTTACTCTTTCTGTTACCTATGTTGTTCAGTCATTTTTCAGTTGTGTCCAACTCTTTGTGACCCCATTGGGAGTTTTCTTGGCAAAGATGCTAAAGTTGTTTGCCATTTCTTTCTCCAACTCATTTTACAGATGAGAAACTGAGGCTAACAGGGGTAAGTGACTTGCCCGGGGTGACACAGCTAGTAAGTATCTGAGATTAGATTTGAACTGAGGATGAAGAGTCTTCCTGACTCTATCCACTGTGCCACCCAGCTGCCCTCATCCTCACTTTACAGATGAGTAAATTGAGTTGGAGAGAGGTTAAGTGACTTTCCCAGCAGTGACATGTCTGAGTCAGGATTTGAATTCCTGTCTTCCCAGCTCCGGGTGCAATGCTCACAACCATAACACCTTCTGGCCACTATTATTATATATTATACAGTAATATTATATATAAAAGAACTAGTTTGGATTTCCTGTTCATTTTGGGGGGCAGGCTGCCACTATGTCCCCCAAATAAGAACTGGAAGCCCTTCATTGTGTTTTCTTCTCTCCCCAATTCTCCAATCTCATCCCTCCCCTTATCCCCAAGGCAGAAGTTCCACCTGCCCAGTGCCTCTCCACTTCCCAAATCCCATCTATCCTTGAAGACTGAAGTCCAGCACTAGCTTTTCCTGGAAGCCTTCCCTGTATGGCAGGGGTTAGTTCAGCAAACATTCCATGAAGCATGCATGGAGCTGAGGTGAGCTCTTCTGGTCATTTTCAAGGGCTCATATGCTTAGCCCTAAAGGACTTTAGGATGACATGGTGGTCTCTCTGTCCTTGGGATGGCAAGGGAGAAAGAAACTGGCCAGTGGATTGGATGAGCTTCCCACCAAGAAGCCTTTAAATGGAGTGACTCTACCCTCTGGTGTTCTTTCTCTTCCTGACTGCCAAGAGTGGGCACTCTAGGTGGCTCTCTTTCTTGGACATTCCATGGGGTGGAGGGCTTCTTCTCCCTCCCCAGATATGGCTACCTAGAGGAGCCTCATCCTGGACCTTGGGCTCCCAGCCGCCTCTTCTGGACAGGTGACCACATGACTCATCTTAAAAGGCACCCATGGCGTCTCTGTCTCGAAACCTCTGAGGTCCCTCTCCCAGCTCTCCAGAATATTCCCCAGAGCTTCCATCGGGCAAGGTTGAGGGTGATTACAATAGTCTATGCCCCCCTCCCCTACCTCACCATCAGAGGTTGTGGTTTTTCCTTCATTTGCTCAAACTTGGGTTGGTGCCACTTAAGCAACAGGGAAGCAAGAAATCCTTTGCCTCCCTTCCAAAGGAGGTAATTAATGAATCGCTGCCTATCACTGCTGGCCCACACTGCCTGCCACTTTGCTCTACTTCACTGCTCTTTAATTTGGGATTAGCTCCTTCCTATCTCTGCTGAGAATGAGGCACGCTGCAGGAAAGGTCTCTCATATTATATCAGGTCATGGCCATCAGCCAGGAACCTCCAACCAGCATCTCGGGCCATATTTTGCTTTCCTTGTGCTGAGATTCTGTTTGTCTGCTATTTTCTTGGTTTGGAATCGATGGCAAGTGCTATTGGATAAAGGTGAATCATGGCCAAACATCATCGAGATGGAGATGGATCAAGTGAGCTTAGACCAGAGGTCTCCCTGTATTCTGGGAAATGTGGCTTTCTCTTTTGGGTCTCTGACAAAACTTCAAGGGATTATAGCCAGACCTCAATTAACCAATTTATTAAGCACTTATTAAACACCTTCTATAGGCTAGGTTCTATGTTAGGCAGGGAGAAGACTGTCAAAAAATGAAACAGTTTGTCCTCTCAAGGAGCTCACATTCCAAGTCATCAGGGCGATTAGAGCCCCGCTTATTGGGAACTAGAACCCAATTGATTAGAACACTGAATTATTATTATTATTATTATTATTATTATTATTATTATTAGTGGGGCAAGGAGGGTTAAGTGACTTGCCCAGGGTCACAGAGCTACTAAGTGTCAAGTGTCTGAGGCTGGATTTGAACTCAAGTCCTACTGAATCCAGGGCTGGTGCTTTATCCACTGCACCACCTAGCTGTCCCTGAATTAATTTTTAAAAAATTTCCTCCATGCTCATTTTATAAGAAGAGTCAAGTCCTAAGCTGGTATCAATGCTTTTATTTATTTTTTCAAATTCTACTAAAAAATACCTTCAAAATTTTCTGTGGTTTCAGGACATATTCAACCCCAGTCCTCTTCCACCTTCTACATTTCCATCCATAGTCTTAGAACAGGGCTCCTTTATCTCGTGTGTGTGTGTGTGTGTGTGTGTGTGTGTGTGTGTGTGTGTGTGTGTGTGTGTGTGTGTGTGTGAAGGATCTCTTTGGCAGTCTGGCAAAGCCTATGGTCCATTTCTCAGAATAATGTTTTTAAATGCATAAAATAAACTGTATAGGATTACCATAGAAGCCAATGATATTGAAATATAGTTATCAAAACTTAAAAAAAAGAGTTCCTAGATCCTAGGTTAAGAACTTATTCTTGACTATCCATCAAGATCAGTATAGGCCTTTCCTCTTATTCTTTTTTTTTTTTTTTTTAGTGAGGCAATTGGGGTTAAGTGACTTGCCCAGGGTCACACAGCTAGTACATGTTAAGTATCTGAGGCCAGATTTGAACTCAGGTACTCCTGACTCCAGGGCCAGTGCTCTATTCACTGCGCCATCTAGCCGCCCCTCTCTTATTCTCTTTCACCTGTCTGAACCATCTAGAAATGAAAGCCTGGATAACTACTAGTGGCCTCATTATGAATCATCAAAGAAAGGTTAATCCTGCTCACTTCCTAAGGCAGGGAAGTAGATGCATGCATTTTAGAAACAGTAGTAACAACAAAGATGAGGAAACCCAAGGGTTTTCTTCTTTCATCTTACTTTCCCTCAAACATTCAAGTAAACATAGTGTACTTTCAGAATATGCCCCAAGGACAACCAGAACACCTTGGACAGATCACTTAAAACTTTCTGAGCTTCTTTTTCTGCGTCTGCAAAATAGAATATAAAAAATAACATTCCCATGGGTTTGTGAAGATCAAACAGGTATGTGAAAACATTTGAAAAGCTATAAAGTGCTATGCAAATATAAAGTATTATTATTTATGAATAAATGACAGTAAGGTGGAGTACTTGAGTAGTGGAAGAAATTGTAAGACTAGATAGTAATTTTGAAACAGCAAGGCATAACGAAAAGGAGCAATCAGGAGAGTTGCCTTCTAATTTTGCCCCTGTTGTTTCCTAGTGGTGTGACCTTGGGTAAATCACTTCTCTCTGAGTCTCAATTTCCTCACCTATAAAATGAGCACGAGCCCTTTAAGACTTTATTTCTATACAATTCTGTTAATCTTAACTAAAATTCAAGGAAGAATAACAATGAGGTTGGAAAAGGGAAGCTTGGATATCTCTCACCCCGCCCACCCAATTCCAGTACAGATCCTTGTCCTGTGGCCCATTTGGGCAGGTCCTTGCTCCAATCTAAGGAGCCAATAAACTAATACACTAATACCAGTAGGTAGGGTGACAAGAACACTGGTGTAAGAGTGGAAAAAGATTTTAGTCTTAACTCTCTTCCTCAATAACTGTGTGACCTTCAGTAAATCACTTCATTTTACTGGGCTTCATTTTCCTCATATGTATAATGAGGAGTTTTGGTTTGATGGTCTCTGAGTTCCCTTTCAGATCACTAACATTTTGGGATTCCATGGCAGATCTACCTTCTCCTTTAGAACTGAGATCTCTGAAATGAGGGTGGGAACTGGAATTCATCTCTCTGTTATCTATTTAGGAAAGGGCTGGCTAAGAAAAGTGAAAATAAGATCTGTCAATCGACAAACATTTCCTGAGGGCCTCTATTTGTTCAAGGAAGTACGATAAGTATCTAGTATAAGACATTGCCACTGCCTTCACAGAGTTTATCATGTAATCAAAGGTATATTTTGATAAATCCCTGGGTTTTTTTTTTTAATACCATGGGTACTTTTTTTCACCTATGTGTGTCATAACTCCTTCAGGCCTTCCCAATTCACACGATTCTTATGTTTGTCTTTCCATAGATCCTCCATATTCATCCACTAGACATGCTGAAAGCTTTTCTCTCATACTTTGAATGCCACCTGGATTGTCTGCCTATATTTTCCCTATTTCAGTACATGACTGAGCCAATGTCTTTTATGACACGTCATCACTGGTAAAGTATTGTAGCCCACCCATGCCTATAATGCATATTTCCATTGCCTTTTAAATTATTTTTATTTATTCTTCCAAGATTAGGGCTTTTTACAAATTACAGCCTCATAGTATTACTAAAATATTGGGCTTTTGAAACAGTTAAGGATCATAAAAAGAGCTCTACAATTTCCCAAATGTATTCTAGCTAGATTTCCTCCCACTCAATTCCAGACCTAACTCTTTGTCCATATGGTTATAGATAGAAAGATAGATAGATAGATACACACATATATGCATAAATATGTGTGTATAAACATTTTCTTCTTCCTTTCCCTTCCTCTGTCTCCCTCCTTTTCTTTCTTCTTTTTTCTCTTCCTTTCTTCCTTCTTTCTTTCCTCTCTCCCTCCCCTCCCATCTTTCTTCCCTTCCTACCTCCCTTCATCCTTCCCTCCTTTCCTTCCTTCCTTCCTTCCTTCCTTCCTTCCTTCCTTCCTTCCTTCCTTCCTTCCTTCCTTCCTTCCTTCCTTCCTTCCTTCCTTCCTATCTTCCTTCCATTTCATTCATATAGGGAGCTGCTAGAGAGGAAATTCTCTGTAATGATGTAGATTAGTAACTGTTCTGTAACTTACAGTATTAGGTATCAATATATATATAATATATATAGACACATATATGTATTCACACATATATTGCTATATATGTTATTATAGTATAGACTGAAAACAATGAGAAACATACTGGCTAGAGAGTTGGCTTTAGTGTCAGGAAGATCAGGATTCAAATTCCTCCTCTGCTACATTCTGGCTGTACAAAAGAGATTGTTCTAACCACTCACACTGTTAAAATAAATGAGTACTGGCTAAAAGAAAAAGGCATGGTCTCATATGTCTGGTCTAGACTCAAATCAAAAGATAGCAAAGAGAAGCTAAGAAAGAAAGGAAGAGGAAAAAAGAAAGAAAAGGAGAAAGAGGAAGAGAAAGGGAAGGAAGAAAGAAGAAAATGTTTATACACACATATTTATAGATTTGTTTGGTCTAAGCTCAAATCAAAAGATAGATAGCAAAGAGGAGCTAGGAATAGGGACTGGACCTGGGATTTCACTGGCATAGGGAATTCCTGGGTGAGGACACTTCTCTTCCTGATAAATCAGGAGGATAATGTCAGGAAAGATTCAACCTCTGGCACACACTCCTCAGTGCCCATGGCAATTCTCTAAGACTACAAGTTGCACAAAAGGTGGCCACCTACATTGGGAGGGGAGTTTCCTTGCCCCAGAATTCCCTATCCCAGAGAAATTTCAGGTTCAATTCCCACACACATATCTCTGTATGCATCTATCGCTACTAATTTGAGGCTAGAGGAAACAATATACATTTTTTATCCAGTACCCTTTGCTTTTGCTGTCTGAATGGCCAAATTAATCTCTTTTGGTAAAGCTGCAGATTTAATGGAAGAGGCTTTGTAGCAGCATTCCTGGTCTCTATGCAATCAACACAGTATTACTTCCCAATAAGAGCAGTTAGAGAACCTGTCATTAATAGGGAAATGTTCTTTGTTTGTGTTATGTGCAAGATGTTTTTCCTTACGTTGGCCAATACCTTGGAGGAGCACGTCTCCCTGTTTTACCCATTACTCCATGTCGGCAGATCTTTGAACAAAGTTATCTGCAGAGCTGCATCAGTCATTAAGTATTATATAATTTTAATTAATGAATGAATCATGCATGAAATCTTGTTTGAGGTGAGCCTTCAAGGTTGCATTTTGTTCTGCTGAGTTAATTTAAAAAAAACACATACGCAAAATACATAATGTATTTGATATTCTAGGCACCTTTCCGTCAGTTGTATGACTATAAAGAGGTGTTCTAGAAAGCCACTTTGTGAAGGCATGTCTGTTCTCTGTAAGGGATGGCCTTGATGCGTGCATAGACTATTCTCATAAAGATTTTATAGAGATGAAATAGTAGGCATATGGGTTGGTAATTGCTGATGCCTTCTCAGTTGCCTTGTTGGGGGGTTTGGGCTTTGTTTTTTGTTTTTCGTTAAAGCACTGTCCATAAACTTTTCCATTCTTTTGGAATGTTCCTTTCTCTGAGATATCTTAAAAATTGATTCCACAGTGTCTTTAAAATTGTGTAGCCTCAAGCATGAATTTTTTCCTGTTTTTATCTCACACGTAGGTTAAAAAAAATAAGCTTAGTAAGTACAATATGGCAGAGCTAGGTCTAGACAGCAACTCTTTAGAAAAATACCAAAGTTTTAGAGGAATACGAACTCAAAAGTAGCCCATGGTGTGATAGATCAGCCAAGAAGGCTAAGTAAAGACAGTCTTATGCTGCTATAAGAAAGCCTTCGAACTCCACGATGAATACGGAGAGAAGATGTAAGACAGGCATGATAATGCCTTTCAGTGATTTGGAGGGTTGTGTGAAAGAGAGTATCAGAGGACAGAAGAGCAAGAGAAGTTGCAAACAGAGAAATTTAGATTTGATGTAAGAAAACACTTCTTGACAATTTAAACAACTGAAAAGTAGAATGGGCTTCTTCAGGAGGTAGAGTGCTCCTCTTCACAAGAGGCTTGCAGGGAAAAGTTGAATGATCACTTGTTGAGCATGCTATAGAGGTAACTTTCAGCTATGGGTTAGACAAGAAGACTTCTAAGATCTCTTCTACTGAGATTCTGGGAGTCCTGAACATCTCCTTTAGGGCAATTGCTGTTATGTGCAAGTACTATCTTGGGTTCTGAGATAGGTGGTAGAGTCTAAATGTAGTTACTCCATTTCTGTTACTGATGGAAATAGGTCATTATTTAAAACACCAGCAGATCTGTTCTATGTTGCATTGGTTTGTTCTCCTTCCAGTTTCATCTACACTTTTGTCCCCTTCTTGGAATGATTTTGCCTTGTTGCATCTTTTGAAAAGCTCTCTCTATGGGCTAATTTTCTTCTCAAAAGTTCGGGACTATTTTCTGAGGTGATATTTTGTGGAGCTTCCACTAGCCCGCTTCATTATACTTTGAAAATGAGCTACTCCTCTAAACTGATGTTACCTTTGGCTGCCATTTCTCTCTATTTGGCAAAGAGATCTAGAATTTGAGGACTAGGTCAGTTTCTGGGATCTTTTAGCCTTTTCATAGTGGTGACGTTTTATCACTTAAGTCTAAAAAAATTATGATAGAATCAATATCTTTACTTTTATCCCTTTCCCACTTTTCAGTCAATACCTTGTTTAAACAAATCAAATTGAAGTATCTTTTCATCTATTATTTGTTTTTCTTGTTTTATATCGATCCTTTTGTTTAATTTGGTGTTGACTTTGACCTTTAATCTAACCAGTCAATGAAATACCTCCACATAGCTGATTCTGAACTGGCTACTACATGGGTAATCACTGATTTTCTGTCCATAAAGATGGAGTCAATTTCACCTTTTATGATGTTTTACGGATTTAATATGCCCATTAGCTACTCTTTTTCTTGAGTAAAACATAAATGATGTGCCAGTTTGGTACTTCTAAGTAGTCTATAAGCATTTAGCCTCTTTCATTTCTTGATTCCAGAGTGTTTTTACCACTCTCCTATGCCTATCTCAGGAGAGACACTTTTGTACTATTATTGAATATCCAGACCTTTGTTAAGATCTAATTTGAAGAATCCTATTAAGTTCTTAAAATTTCATCTTATGCAAGTATGTTAGTGCCTCAGTTAATATTAAGTCCACAGAAATTTGTTTGCTTATTTTTATCTTGGAAATACAAGATGGGATGCCCAAGTGTTTTATGAAATTACTAAAGTCAATATAATGAATTAAGCATAAACCATGTACAGAGCTCTGTGCCTTATCACAGAGGAAGATAAAACTTTTAGATAAGACATACTCCATGTTATAAAGAGGCTTATAAGTGTAGTATGGAGATAAGACAGACGTACAAATAACTATAATACATGACATTACATGGGTAACAAAGCACTACGTAGATCCAAAGGGGACTAGGTCATCCCAACAGGAAGAATCAAGGAAGTATTCATGGAGGTTAATAAGATCATACATTTAGAATAGTAAGAGATATTTAGTCCATTAAATCCAATCCCATCATTGACAGAAGAGGAAATCAACTCAGTCAGTCAAGTATCATTTTTCAAATTAAATTTTATTTCATTTTCATCAATTTTATTATATTTTCACCAACTGACATTTACTAAACACCTTCTGTGTGTGAGGCATCATGCAAAGTACAGAGGATGCAAAGAAAGGCAAAAGATAGTACCTACTCTCAAAGAGCTTATAGTATAATGAGGGAGACAACATGCAAACAAATATTTAAAAAAATTTTTTTGGGGGGGGGAGGCAATGAGGGTTCAGTGACTTGCTCAGGGTCACACAGCTAGTAAGTGTTAAGTGTCTGAGTCCGGATTTGAACTCAGGTCCTCCTGAATCCAGGGCTGGGCTTTATCCACTGTGCCACCTAGCTGCCCCCAATGCAAACAAATAAGATAAATTGGATAAATTGTGAGGAATGGCATATATATATATATATATATATATATATATATATATATATATATATATATATATATATATATATTAATGGTACTAATATTAAGAGGACTGGTTAAGGCTTGCTTCAGAAGGTGAGGCTGTAGCTGACACTGGAAGGAAGCCAGGGAAGCCAACAGGCAGAAATGAAGATGGAAGGATTTCAAGGCACGTGAGACAGCCTGTGAGGGAGATGTAGTGTCTTTTGTGAGGAATGGCAAAGAGGCCAGTGTCACTAGTTTGCAGAGCAGGTAAAGTGAACTACTGTATAAGGAAACTGGAAAAGTAGGAATGGGGCAGGTGATAAAGAGCTTTAAAAGCCAAGTGGTGTTTTAGTCTTGATCCTAAAGGCAGTAGGAAGTCCTTGGAGTTTATTGAATAGGAGGTAAAATGGCCAGACTTGCACTTTAGGAAGCTCAGTTTGACAGCTGAGTGAAAGAAATGGGTGTGAAGAGAGACTTGAGGCATGCACACCAGCCAAAATGCCATTGTAATAGTTTGGGCATAAGGTGATGAGATAGGTGGTGGGAGGAATACAAGAATTAGGCTTGACAAGGTAAGATCTTTGATAGGATAAGAGGGCAAGGTTCAAGAGAAGAGGATGGTGTAGAATTGTACTGATTTACCAAGGGATCAAGATGGAGAAGGGAACAAAGACTAAGTAATCCAGTTTGCCCCAGTGTCAAGTGGATGGCAGGGCAGAGAATAGATAAAGCTGGAATGGTGGAGGTATCAAGTTGTGGAGGGTTTGACATGCCAGGCAAAGCATTTTTTTTCTTGGGAAGGATTTTATTTTATTATTATATAATACTTTATTGCTTTTTATAATAAACATTTTTTATTTATAGTTTTGGATTCCAATTTTTATCCCTTTTTCCCTCCCTCCTCTCCACCCTCCCCAAGTCGGCATCAGATATGGGTTAAACATGTATGATTATATAAAACATTACCATATTTGTCATGGCAAAGGAATTTTTTTAACATTAATTGGTAGATAATAGGGAGTTATAGCAGATATTTGAACAGATGAATGACATGACCAGATCTATATAAAAAGATATATCTGATAGTGACATGGAAGGTGGATTGGAAGTGGAAGAGAATAAAATTAGGAAGACCTGTTAGGAAGCTATTTTTGTAGTTCATGTAGGTAGTAAAGTCATAGAAATGGGAAAGAGATGAGGGTACAGATGTAAAGGACATTACAGAGAAAGAATCATTAGGACTTAGTAACTCATTGGATATGAGAAGTGAGTAAGAAATAGGAGAGAGAGAGAGAGAGACAGAGACAGAGACAGAGAGACAGAGAGAGAGAGACAGAGAGACCCAGAGATAGACACACAGAAAGAGAATTTTTCTTTTTATCCCCCATGCTTAGCACAATGCCTGGCACATAATAAGCACCTAATAACCTGTTGGCTAATCTCCTCTCTATACTGAACTAGACTGGAACCGAAGCAGTAGACTCCAGTTCCATACTCTTTCCAGTCTGATAGAACTTGCCAGAGCTTGTTCTTTGCTAACATAACCTATAGGAACTCAGGGTCACTTCCATATCAAAATGAAGCATTGGAGCAGGATGTGAATGGAGAAGTATTAAGTCCTGATGTGATGAGATAAATTAACAATATATAGTCATATATGACCAGTTCTCAATTTGTTAAAAAAAACTCCACACACCACAGATACAATAGTCAGAGGAGGAAGAGATTGATTACCTTGGGCTGGATGGTTAAAGAAGATTTAATAGAAGAAGCAAGACATGATCTGGGACTTGAAGAAAGAGGAGAAGGACCTATATGTATAAATATAGATGTATATATGTACAAAAATATTTGTAGTATTTCTTTTTGCGATGGCAAAGAGCTGGAAACTAATGGAGTGCCCATCAATTGGGGAATGGCTGATCAAATTATGGTGTATGGATGCAATGGAATACTATTGTGCTGAAAGAAATGATTAATGCAATGTTTTTTTGAGAAACCTGGGAAGATTTGTATGAACTGATGCAGAGCAGAATCAGGACAACCATATATAGAGTAGTAATAACATAAAAAAGACAGCTTTGAGAGACTTAAGGACTCTGCTCAGTGTAATGAACAATCACAATTCCAGAGGACCCACCTCCTGAGAGAGGGGTGATTTCAGGGATACAGTTGCAACATGTATTTTCTGGATATTGCTTCAGGGGGGATTTTTTTTGCTTGCTATATGTGTTGGTCACAAAACTTGTTTCTCTTTCTCTTTCTTTCTTTTTTCTTTTTGTGTGTGAGGCAATTGGGGTTAAGTGACTCGCCCAGGGTCACACAGCTAGTAAGCGTCAAGTATCTGAGGCTGGATTTGAACTCAGGTCCTCCTGAATCCAGGGCCAGTGCTCTATCCACTGAGCCACCTAGCTGCCCCAATCTTTCTCTTTCAATAGGAGGGGGGAAGGTGGGAGTAGGGTAATGTGAATTAAAAAAAAACCCTTAAAAATAAGAGAAAGATCTGTCTATGCAGAGAGCACAAGATAGGTGTTTTAGGGGAGAGAAGGAAACAGTTTCAGGAAGGCCTTGAGGAAAGGATGCTTATAGACTGTTTTGAGAGACAGTGAGCAGATCAAATGGTTCTTGCTATGAAGTAATTGGAAGTAGGGCTGGAAATAGCAGGGGAAACAGGTTCTTGAAAGCATACATTTTTAAAGGACTTAGGCTGCTTTTATTTGCAAGGAAAATATGACTCTACAGAATCATAACTAGCTGAAACAGCACCTAGGATCAGTTCAGTTGAGGGGGAGGGCACAGGGTTACAGCTGAAGTATTCTTTCTTTGAGAGGGGTGACTGGTTCCTGTGGGTCCCTAGAGCACAGTGGCTCACAGCACCAGCAAAGGACCATTATTTTTTGAGGGTAGGAGTATATAACTTGGGAGGTAAGGAGATGTGGAAGTGAGGAAGCATTCACCTCCTCCCTTGTCTTGCCTTAAGGCTAAGCTCACCATAGTTACACCACCCATGCCCCCATTAGAGTGTAAACTCCCTGAGGGCAAGAGCACTTTTTCTTTTCTTCCCCTGTTCTTAGCATAATGACTGGAACATAATAAGCACTTAATAAATACTTAATGATTGATTGATTGTTTAATTACCCATTCATTTAAGGCACCTCCAACTATTTGGTAATACTCTGTTAGTGGTTAGGATATGTTAATGTATGTATTTATAGATCCAGCTTTCTGATATCTAACACTATTCACTATACCACCTAGCTAGAGGACTAATACTCTCCTTATTCTAGTTGCTATCTTTATTAATGCAGCCTAAAATTGCACTCACTCTTTTGGCTATCAAATTCCATTCATTTCAATGCAACATTTATTAAATATTGACTATGTGCAAAATTGGAGCTTAGTATATACAGATGAAAACAGCACAGTGCCAGACTCAAGGAACTGGGCAATGACTAGAATTTAGTCTTCCAAAATCTGAAGACAGCTATCATTTCCTACTACCCTTCTGGCTTCTTTAAAAGTCTTCTCCAGGCTGAACTTACTCAGTTCCTCCAATCTTCATGTCATACACCCAAGGAATTTCACCATACTAGTTGCCTTTCTCTGGATTTTCTGTTTGAAAACATAGTGCCCAAATTTGAACTCCATATCTACATAGATTCTGACTAGGGAAAAGTGCAATGGGACAAACACTTCATCATTACCAGATGCTCTACCTTTCTTTTTATAGTCCAAGACCACACTGGCTTTGTTATGTAAAGACAAAAGAGATGTTCATGTACAGAGCTTTGGAGAATACTGCTTTTGAATCCAATGCCCTAGCCCCTGGGCCACCTAGGCTCTGGGTTATATAAGAGGACATTGGAGTTAGCATCTGTTTCTCAAGTTACTCTCACTATGCCTACACACATCTGAGCTGCTCTGAAACACCCTTAACTTCAGTTTCTTATTTGTGCAAATCTAGAACAAAAACTTCATTTCAGTTTCCCTCCATATATTTACGTTGTAGATTCAGCATATACTACTCTTGAAAAACCTTGTGAATTGGGGAAAGGGGTTTGCAGGAAGGTTGTAAGTCTTACCAAGTTTCCCCAGATGGGAACTCAAATGCTCAAAGGTTCAAAGAACCTTCCTTGTACTCCCAGCTACACAGGAAAGCTTGGAAACAAGCAATGTGCTCTAGGCGACTTGGTGTAATGAGGTACGTAAGAGCAAGTCCGACACCCACCCAAGCTGTCAGAATTCACAGAGGAGGAAATGAAGAAGTGTGTTGAGAGGGGAAAGACCATGTGTATAAAGTGGAGAATATGCTAAGACCAAGAAGCTTGTCCTTAATTAATGGGAAGGGAATGAGTCTGGGTTCAGAGAAATGGAATCCAGGAGATATGGCTTTGGAATACATTTGTAAGTTTCTGTATTTTGAGTTTGGAGTTTTGTGTGACCTGTATTCTCTCTCTCTCTCTCTCTCTCTCTCTCTCTCTCTCTCTCTCTCTCTCTCTCTCTCTCTCTCTCACTTTTCCCCCTCAAAATAAGTTTTTTCACTTTTATTTTACATTAATAAGCATTTATTTTCTTTTCCTCTCCCTCCCAGCTTCTCCCCATTGGACAAAAAGGAAATAAAGAAGGATAAAACCCTCCTAACCAATATGCATACTCATGCAAAACAAATTCCTGCATTGGCCATATCCAATAATGAATGCTTCATTCTGCATCTTTAGATGGTCGCCTCTCTGGGAGGGGGTGGGTAGCACTCTTCATCTTTGGTCCCTCATGATTCATTCTTCATTGCACCAATTGGGGTTCTTAAGCCTTCGAAGCTGTTTTTCTTTATAATGTCATCATAGAAATTATTTTTCTCCTGCTCACTTAACTCTGCATCAGTTTGTAGAGGACTCTGAAATTTTCCTTGCATTATTTTTTATGGTACAATGATATTTCATTACATTCACATACTGTGATTTGTTTAGCCGTTCTCCAATAGTTGGGCACGCGATAAGTTTCCAGTTTGGGGCTTTTACAAAGGGAGCTGCTATAAATACTTTTGTACATAGGGGTCCCTTTCTTCTTTCTTTGTGATCTCGGTTCTCTAGTTATTAAAATTGACTGGAGTGGCAGTCATTCTTAGAATGTAAGCTAGATGTCAACAAAAGCTGCCCCTCTATATTTGTATGTCTTTTGTCCATTGGGCCAAGTGATTTTTCATGGCAATGATCACAAATAAAACAGGTGATTTTTAACTTTGGGATGGGGCATGACTTGAAAACAAGATCTGAAAAACAATTAATTAAGTGAATGCTAAGGAGTAAAAGTTCATTGAGCTGGCAGCAATAGGAAATGTTTCTCCTCCATCAAAGCAGTGCTTTGGGGGTCATTGGGAGGTGCTGCCTTTTTTCAAGTTTCCGATCCCTGGGCAGTGAGTAACATAGTACTAAAAATGACATATAGCTATTTAAAAAGAGACTCAATGAGATGCTGAAGTGGTATTCTGCAGGAGAGGACCTGGGCTTTGTGATTGAAAGAGTTCTGGTGGTTGGCTGTTTTCTGATGTGATTGGCCTTCTTTGATTTCATCAAGGTAGAGTTCCCAATTGCCACCTCTCAGGCTGGGAGAGGCTGTTGGATCATTTATGACTCATGATATGGCTCCAGCAGAGTCAGATTTAGTGGGGAGATAAGGCTGGCCCACCGGATCAGGGTCACTTCCTCTTACACAGTGAAGGCTGGAGCATAAATGTGTCAGACACCTGTACTACAGACCACAAGGAATTGAAGGAGCTAACCCGCTGAAAGGGGAGGGGGCAGGGGATTAGAGCCACAGAAAGTCAGAATTAGGAGATCATCTCATTCAATCCCTTATCTGATTGAGGGGGTAACCGAAGGCCAGAATGGAGAAGTGGAAGAGGGTTAGGGGCAAAAACAGGGTTAGGCGGTTAGTTATTGTTTATATAACACACTTTAGAACCCGAATCCCATTTAATACTTGTTTCTAGCCTGTCTTTGCATTTGTCTCTATTTTTCAAATTATTTCTCCAAATGAGGTTATAATAACCTTGAAGGCAGGTCATGAGAAGTATGTATATGTGTCTGTTTATACATATGCAAATATACACACACATACACATACATAAATAGGATCATAGGAGCCTTTAGGAGCAATGGATCAAGGGCAGCCTTGGGAGTAGGAAGACTCAGTTTCTCATCTCCCTCTCACATATACTAGCTGTATGAACATGGTCAAGTCACTAAATGCCTTAGTGTCCTAGGCAACTGTAAGGAATAGATGATTTATAGTCTTACACTAGTGGAAAGGGTTTCCACACTGAGAGTTACCTAAATAACGAAATCTTAGGTCTAGAGCGTGTGTGTGTGTATCACATGTGAATAACTTTCAGACATTTCTTTTTATTCCCATTAGTATAATTTAGTTCTGGATGCTTCATATTCATTCATTTGTTTTATGAATATTTTTGAAGTCCTACTATGTGCAAAGCCCTAGGCTAGGATCTTAGGTAGAATATGAAGAAATATCAGGGCCTTGTTCTCAAGGATTTTAGAGTATAGTAGGGGAGGTAAATCCCACACCTGTAAAAATTCAAATAATGATAATACTTTACATTTATATAATAATTTATAGTCTGCTAAGTGCATCCTTATGTAATGTTTCATTGCATTTGGTGCTCCCAGCATGGCTAAAAGGTTAGCAGGGAAGCTATTATTGTCTTTATTTTATAACTGCAGAAACATGGGCCCAGAAAGTTGAAGTAATTTGCATGTGGTCACATGACTAGCATATGGTAGTAGGGAGGGGGGGTCTAGCACCCAAATCTTTTCAATCATAGGCTAGTGTACGTACCCTTATTCCATTCCATGGCTGCCTTGGCAAATAACCATACAGATCAACAACAACTCAATAGATGTTATGAGACAGAATATGATTAATTTCCTAATTCATTCCTTTATTTATTGAATAAATATTAATTAGGTACCTACAGTGTGCAAGAAACTGTTTCAAGATCTGTTTCTTAGGATACCAGGATGAGTAAGATGAAACACTGATCCATCCAGTAGAGAAGAGGAGGCATGTCTCCATACAACTATGGTGTACTACAACTTAAAAAGTACAGTGAATAGGACAAAATACTGAGTTAAGTCGGAGGGGCCATAGGCTACTTCAGGCTAAGGTGTTGGAGGACCAGGAAAGCCTTTGTGGGGAGATTGGCAATTAAACTGCTCTGTATTGGATGGGTCACATTTCAACAAGCAAAGATGTGGGAAAGGCCACCCAGTTAGAGGGAAGGCACAGGAAAGAATGTGGCCTGATCAGAGGACAATAACTAGTTTAACTAGAGTGGTGGGCAAATAGGGAAGGGGAAGTGGGTAAGTAATAAGAAGGGAAGTAATGGGAGATGAAAAAAAGGCCTTGAACACTAAACTAAGGTATCCAGACTTTATTAAGTAGGGAATGGGCAGCCATTAAAAGATTTTTAGTGGGAATCATATATCCAAAGATAAGGATCCAATGTGGTACAGTGAATTGATCACTGAATTTATTGGTGTTCAGTCATTTCATTGTGTCTGACTCTTTGTCACCTCATGGATCATACTATCCATGGGGTTTTCTTGCAAAGATATTGGAGTAGCTTGCCATTTCTTTCTCCTGGGAGTACTGAATATGCCGTCACAAAACCTGGGCTTAATTCTTGACTCTATCACTTACAACCTGTTACAGCAAATAACAACTTCTCTGGGCCTCAGTTTTCTTATTTACTAAATGAGGGACTTGGACCAGATGACTTGCAAGCTCCTTCTAGCTCTAAATCAATGATTCTATGATTTCAGTCTAGGAGGGCCTTTGGATTTCACTTATCCCAGCTCCCTCATTTGTAGGTGAGGAAACTGAGATCTGGAGAGGTTAAGAAATTTGTCCAAGATCACACAGGTAGCAAATGGAAGAGTCAGGATTTGAACCCATATCCCCCAACTCCAAATCCAGAGTTCTTTCCATCCCCACTGTACTCTCTCTGTGATCAAAACAGTGCTTTAGGAAGATTAATTTGGGCCTTCAGTTAAATACTTGATTGATTGCTTGAACATATGGGCGACCAGAGGCAGGCACACACAAATACTCATACTCTAGTAAGAATGTTCTGTCGTTATGTGAAATCATCTTTGCTTTCCCAGTGACTCTTCCATTTAATTTATTCCTAACTTTCCAACGAGCAAACTTCCCTGCCTGAATCCTGGGTAAAATAAGGGACCTGAGGCACGTTAGCCTCAAACTGCAGCAGCTGTTTTTCTCTTAGGAGAGGAGGAAGCTATCCCAACAACAAACCGTTTTGTCATCTTACAATCCCATTTGTGATAAGAGGAATTCCTTAGGGCTTACTGTGAATTGGGGACATGAACAGCCGTTCTGTGGGCTAAATCAGCTAAAACAGAGCCTTAGTAGATTCTAAGTCACATTAGGCAATTACATTCTTATCTCTGAGAAATAATGCTTCCTGGATTTGCTCTCATTTCTTCTGGTTCCGAGAGGCTAATGCCCGATTAAGATGTTTTGGCCCTTCCGTACGATAAACCTATGTATTGGATTGGATTGACCACATTCTGCACATGGAAAATGACTTTACAATTGAGATAAACAGTTGAATTTCCTTAAACCCAAAAGGCAAAGGCTTCCAAATAGCTCTTGGAATCTGGAAAGTACAAATGTCTCATGTGAGAGTTTGATAATGGGTTGCAACGTCCACATGGATTTGGGTGCAGCCAATCAAACATTTCCCCTTGTTCCTTCATACAGAGAGAAGAAAGAGATTGATTAGTGATTTCAGAGTTCTTCTCAACTCAGTAAGCACATTTTGGGTTGTAGATGTGTTCTTTGCATCACTCCTAGGTACTGTAGGGCACATTTAAGATGACAGGTGCCATAATTGTGGCTTTCATTTATAAAGGACTTTTAATGTTTGCAAAGCATTTTATATCCTCTTATTCATTTGAACCTCACAATGGTACTGTGAGGCACATGTGATGACTATCATTTCCAATTTTATAAAGGAGAAAACCAAGGCTAAGATGTTTTACCCAGGTCCTATAATTAATAACTGATGGAATCAAGAGTTAAACCCAGGTCTTCCTTACTCCAAATCCAGTGCTTTATCCATTCTAATGACAATAACAACAACAATCATTGGATGGTTGATACGTGTGTCCTAGTGCCAACTCATTGGCTATGTGATCTTAGGAAGTCACTTTTGGGTCTTGGTTTCTTTATCAAATGAGGGAGGTGGGGCTAAATGACCTCCAAAGTCCTTTTTAGATAAAATACACAATGCTATGAACCTTTATGCCAGATCAAGACTGGAAATGCTAAGGTGGTTTATTGAAAGAAGAGATCACTGTGGACTGGGGAAGTCAATGAAGGTTTTATGGAAGGAAAGCAATCTGATCTTGTTTTTGAGGGAAAGGATCTCAAATGGAAGAGGAAAAAAAAAGGACATTCCAGGTATTTGGAAATACATTAGCAAGAATATAGAGAAGGAAAGCTTCGTTCAAGTTTAGGGAGCAGCAAGGAGACTGGACTGACAGGGATATATCATTTGTATATTTAAATTCAATTAAATAGCAGAATTTGTGCTAAGCCTGGGGTGGTGGTGGTATAAAATTAGATAAAAAACTAAAATTAAATAAAATTAGATAAAAAATTAACAAATCAGATAATAAATGAAAAGTGCTTTGCATGCCTTAAAGTGCTTTATAAATGCTAGCTAGACCTATGGAAAAATACTTTCTGCTTTCATAGAAAGACGTTTTCATGATGACAGAGTAAATGGGTGCAGATAGCCAAATTTTCCTCTAGTAAGGGTGAAAAAACAATTTGAGTTGTGATCAAGAAATCTAAAGAGAAACTACAGTAAGTGCATATTCCACCAGAAGTCCCCACTAAGAGACTAGCATAAACCTGAAGGCAAAAGGGAAGGTGTCTAGTCAGAAAAACCCAGCCTGGGAAGAGAGTCTATAGACATCTTTAAACTCATAGACCAGAATGATCCAGGGAAAACTGGAGCCTGCATGGTTGATCTGATGCTATACATAGGATTGGAATATGTGGGGCTAGGATCTACAATGGGCAATGATCCATTCCAGAGATCCTTGAAAAAAACACCATGCTCACTACTTAGAGAAAGTAGAGACAGGACCTCAAATAATGTAAGTCAGGACCAAACAAGGCTTCACTATTCAGAAGTTATGAAAACTTGACCCTGACACAAAGTTCCAATTGAAGAAGTCTGGAAAAATGAATGAACAAAGAAAGTGCTGGTGATAAATATAGAGCCAAGAATACCTAAGAAATAAACCCAGAAGAAGAGAAAAACTTCTAAATATATATAAGGAAAGTATTAAAAATACAGGTTTGCTACAGAATTCCTAGAAAAAAATGAAGAGTATAAAATTATTTTATAAATTAAATAAGAGCTCTAGAGGAAAAAATGAGAAGAAAAACAAATTTAGTACAAGAGATGCAAAACATTATCCAAGTAACAGCCCACCAGAAAATTAGATTGGACCAATAAAACAATCAATCATGAGAGAACAAAAAAATCAGAATAAAATAGAAAGACTTGAAAATTGAAAGAAAAGATTGACAATGTTTGAAAGAAAAGAAAATCTAAAAATATAAGATACATATTAGGAAAAACAACTAACCTGGAAAACAGGTCAAGGAGAAATTATTTAAGAATCATTGAACTACTTGAAAACTGCAACCAAATTTTCAAAAAAGCCTATCTGCCATATTTCAAGAAGTAATGAATCAAAACTGCCTAGCACTAGAACTGCTGGGGACCAAAACCAAAGGGCAAAATGAAAATAGAATCTGCCAGATATCTCCAGAAAGAAATTCTATAGCCATAATCCAGAGTTTAAAGTCAAAGAAAACATATTTCAAGCAGCCAGAAAGAAAGAATTTAAAGACTAAGGAACCACAGTAAGTATCATGCTAAAGACCTAGAAACTACTGCCAAAGAAGAGAGGAGAGCTTGGAATACATTAATCCAAAAGGCAAAAAGATAAAAGCTTACAACCAAGAATAATTTACACAGCACAATAAGTATAGTCCACCTTGGGTAAAAAGATACTTGCTTGGGGCAGGGAGGTGGCACAGTGGATAAAGCACCAACCCTGGATTCAGGAGGACCTGAGTTCAAATCCAGCCTCAGACACTTGACACTTACTAGCTGTGTGACCCTGGGC
This sequence comes from Dromiciops gliroides, assembly GCF_019393635.1. Taxonomy (NCBI): domain Eukaryota; kingdom Metazoa; phylum Chordata; class Mammalia; order Microbiotheria; family Microbiotheriidae; genus Dromiciops; species Dromiciops gliroides. The sequence continues at coordinate 389,567,255 of NC_057863.1, forward strand.
AAGTCACTTAACCCTCATTGCCCTGCCAAAAAAAAAAGATACTTGCTCTTTTGTAATCAAGATATCCTGATATATACATAGACAACTTATGTGAAAAATTCAAGGATCCATATTTTCATTGCTATGGGTACTCAGACCACTGATGCAGATGATAATTCATCACCCTGTAGCCAGTGTAGTGATTAACCCTCTCTTAATTTAGTTGAGCTCTTTCTCAAATATCAGCCAGTCTGTTGCTGGGCCCACATTTAGCAGAATTTTCCAGAATGTTTTGAGAACCCAGGATCACCTTTGCATTGGAGTAGTACTTTATTAGAGAACACAGATCACTACAGCATATATAAGTATATTATAAGGGTTCAAATCATAGTACTATTATGTAAGCAAATGGTAGTGAATGGGCTTGAAAAGGTAGTATTGGGGCAGACTGTGGATAGTTTGAATACTAGGCTAAGAAGTTTGGACATCACCTTTGTAAGCAACAGGACCTTCTAGCAGTTTTTGAGGAAGGGTGTCAGAAAACAAAAGCTTTATTTTTGAAATATCAGTCAGGTACTGGTGAGCAGAATTGGCTATGGGAAGGAGAGACTAGAAGAGAACTCTTTTTCCATTTTGCAAATTTCTTTACTCATTATCACTTTTTTAAAAACCTCTAAACAATACTAGGAAATTAATCTGGCCACATAATGTAAGAAAGGAAATATTCCAAAGTCAGGAAATCCTGTCAATAAGATTCCCTTGGAAATGTTGGCTTTCTCACTTTGCTCCTGCTTAGCAGCCTAGCTAGAAATTTTGAAAGCCTAGAACAAATCTCTTAGCAATGGCCCTCTCACCTTTTGTTAGTTGAAAATTAAACAGGACTCCAGCTACTATTTGATATAGAGGCCAATAAGATCATGTTTCCCATGAGAAATAGAAACAAAGAAGTATCTGAAAATAACTAGCTCATTGATTCTGATTCTTGCTTGCTCTCTTTTTCCTTTTACACTTTTCCCCTGCAAACTAGACACACAGGAAATTAGCCCTTAACAAGGTGAATCACTAATCTTTAGCAAAAGAGTGTAGAAGGTTTAGAAGCTGACTGTCATATAATTATAGTCACTGATCTTGATCCAGGAAAAGAGATGAGGAAATGTACCATCCTTCTTTCTTCTTTTGCTGGAGAGGAGGGCATTATATATATATATATATATATATATATATATATATATATATACACACACACACACATATATATATATACACACACATATATATATACATATATGTGTGTGTGTATGTATGTATGTATTCCATATATATGCCACATCTATTCCATATATACATATATATGCCACACACATACACATATGTATGTGTGTGCATATATTATATATACACATATATATTCCAAATATATGGAATGCTACATATACTTCCAGATGTGATGGCTGTTTTGGTTGCTTTTGTTGGCTGCTTTTCCTTTTTTCCCCCCTCTGATTCAAAGGAAGATTGAGGATAGGAAGATGGAGAGAGATGGTTATCTGGAAATGATGATGATGTAATAGCAGAAGACATTCCATAAAACTTTAAAAAACAAACAGAAAAGTTTAGAACTGCTATGTAAATAGCAATGCTAAAGTGGATGCTATGTGGAAATCCAGTTTTTGATGGAACTTTACATGGTTTCTATAATCCTCTATGAATATCCTTTATTGAATTCTCTGAATTGCTGTTGCTACAGTGACTTCTCCAAGTTGGATCTTTTGGCTTGGATTTCTCAAGTCTTCCAGGGCCTCCTTGGGCTATTGCTGCACCAATACACCAGATATTTTCCCCTGAAAAACTTCCAGGCACATCAACTCGTGTTATTCTGAGGACCCCCTTTTTCATCAGTGTTGGCTTTATCTATAAGGAGTAGAGCAGTTATGCTCTTAGGGTACCCAGGGGGGAGGACCTGTTACCTGAAATCATACCTCTCCTCAATTGTTCACATATCCTACATTTGTTAATAGAAAATAAAACCTTGATCAAGCTTCTAATGTCAATTCCTCTGGGAGAGGAAGCACAGAGCTTTTTTTTTTTTTTTTTAATGGATGCTGAGGTGTCAGTAACTTATTAGCAGAAACTAAGGGGGAAACAAGAAAATATATGCTTTGGGTTGCTCTCATATTTCCAAACCCTAGTGGAGGCTCATTCTATCTAAGAAGCCTTCCCTGGTGGGTCTATTCAATCAGTCTTTGTCACAGTAAATCTAATTCAACCTAGTCTCAATCCTACCCCAAGATCTTGTGAACTTGTGTATACTAGTGTAAACTTAGGTATCCATAGCCTCATATCTACCTATAGATAAATAAATATGTAGACATCTTGGTCAAACAACATTTATCTGTGATCTCCCAAGCAAGGGACTTGAAGAAAGAGCTGTATTTTTTCCCTACATAGGTTTAATTCTCCATAGCACTGAGCACTATCTTAAGTACAGTTGGAGCTCAATGCATATTGGGACCCAGACCAAACTGACATATGAGAGCAAGTTATGTTCTGACCAACTTCCTTCCTCTGTGACCTTGTGCAAGTTAGCTTCTCTGGGCTTCAATTTTCTTATCTCTCATATTAGCTAATAGTTTGTCCATTTTATTCATCTTTTGGGGGGAAATAGATAATTTTTATTTATCAACTCAGTATGATTTTTTTGTTTTAGATTTCACTGATATCTTCTTTGACTCAGAATTTCTCCTTTTGTGTTTATTTGGAAGTTTAAAATTTTTTGATTTTCTAATTACTTTAATTATATGTCCAGTTCATTGATCTCTTCATTCTCTCTTTTTTTTTTTTTGTAAGTGAAAGTATATAGAGATATATAGGGTTCTAAGGTCTCTCCACCCCGCCCCCATCACTGTTTATTTTTTTAAAATCCCGTGTTCAGGGGCAGCTAGGTGGTGCAGTGGATAAAGTGCCAGCCCTGGATTCAGGAGGTCCTGAGTTCAAATCCAACCTCAGACACTTGAGACTTACTAGCTGTGTGACCCCAGGTAAGTCACTTAACCCTCATTGCCCCACCCCACCCCCCCCCAAAATCCCATATTCATTTATTTGTAAGCATGCCACCCCCTGGTGGAATATATGACTGTCTTACTTTTGTATTTGTATCACCAGAGCCTAGAACAGTGTCTGGCACATAGTAATTGTTTGGTAAATACTTACTGATTGGTATTCCCAAGGCACAAGTTCTGAGCATGTCACTCCCCTGCTCAAGAATTTTCAGTGGTTTCCTATTGCTTCTAGAATAAAATGCATTTCGGCATTTACAACCCTTCAAAGTCTAGTCCCAAGTAATCTTTGTAGACTGATTTGCTATTATTCCCTCTCACATACTCCATGTTATCACACTGATTTAATTACCAATTTCCGACATAGGATATTCCATCTTTTGCCTTCATGCCTTTGTATAAGTTGTCCCCAATGCTTGGAATGCTCTCCTTGCCTCTTACAATCCTTAGCTCCCTTCAGTATTTAACTCAGGTTCTTTCTTTCACTTGAGGACCTTCCTGATTCCCCCAGTTGTTAGTTCTCTCTGTCTTCCAAATTGCTTTGTATTTATTTTGCATGTATTTTGTATACTTATCTGTGTATGTATTGTTGCCTACTAATAAAACTTAAGCTACTTGAGGGCAATGATGGTATTTATTTATTTTGTTTGTTTGTTTCCTACAATGCCTGATACACAGTAGGACCTGTTTCTTCTGCAATTTTTCCTCTTGGCATCTTCCCATGGGAGAAAAAGTAAACCTAAGAATTTTAATGTTGGAACGAATTCTAGAGGTCATTCAATATCATGTCTACACAATACAGCATGTTTAAAAATCCCTTGTCCTCTTCTTCTTCCTTCTGTCTTTCCTTCCTTTCCCCTTCCTTCCTTCCTTCCTTCCTTCCTTCCTTCCTTCCTTCCTTCCTTCCTTCCTTCCTTCCTTCCTTCCTTCCTTCCTTCTTTCCATCCTCTCTTCCCCTCCACCCTGCCTCAAATTAGCTAATGGTTTCTCTATTTTGTTAGTCTTGGGAGGGATAGCTTCTGTTTATCAACTCAATATTTTCTTTCATTTTTAATTTTGATTTACAGAATTTCTTTTTTTTGTGTGTTTATTTGAAAGCTTTTGATTTGCTGATTTTCCAATTATTTTAATTGTACACCCAATTCACTGATGTCTTTTTTTTCTCTTTTTGGTTAATGAAAGTATTTATAGATATAAAATATATAAATAAAAATATATAGATATAAATTTCCTCTATTAAAATATAAAGATAAAATATACAGATAAAGGATTATTTTACTTGCATCACAACTTTTTTGGCATGTCATCTATTTTTTTTCTTTGCTAGCATTATGTATTGTTTTTATGGCTTCTTCTGTGATCCATTTATTCTTTAGTATTATATTATTTAATCTCTAAATCAAAATCCTTTCTGGGAATTCTACCTATTGATTATAATTTTAAGGACTATTTTGAGAACTATTAGTTCTGATTTTTTTCATTTGTCTATGAATGTTTTATGCTTTATCACATGGCTAATTTTTGTAAATGTGCTTTACAGAGCTAAGAATATGTATATTCTTTATGATTTCCATTCAGTAACTAACAAAGCTCTATCATATTTTTTCTAAAAATCTACTTATATCCTTAATTTCATTCTTATTTATCATTCTATTGGATTTACCAGGCCTGAAAAGGGGCAAATGGAAGTTTCCAACCCCATCTTTTCTTCAAGAAGAGATAAAAATTAAGCTCTTTTTGGCAGTTCTGTATTCACACCTGTAGTATTGTACATGAGAATAAGATATAATTCTTTCTCTTGAGGAGCTGATAATCTACTTGTTGAAAATAAAAAATGACACACATGAAGCATAATACAATTTATTACAGGAATATTGCCCTTTTCTTCTTTCTCTGTCTAAATTCTACCTATCCTTCTAGGCCTTGCTCCCTCCCACTTCCTCTGAGATGAAACTTCCTCTGAGAATTCCAATCTTCATTGATCTCCCCATTCTCTGAAATTCAACCAAACTTCAGTCATTTACCACATACATTAGCACTTACCTATAGGTTATTTCCTATTGTGCACTGCCTAATACATCCTGCCTTTTTAGCTTCATTATAAGGCTCTTGAGGGCAAAGGCCATGTCTTAGGCTTCTCCAATAGTATCTAGCAGAGTATAAGGTACATTGTGGGCCCTCAATCAATAATTATGTGAAGACACTTAAAAGTCTTAAATTGGTTATACAAACAAAATGGAGTATCTTTATTATCAACTAAATTATTTCATGAGTGGTACAGACTCTAAGTGCTGTGGGAGTTGAAGGAAAAGGTAACAGGTATGAACTAGGGTCTTTCATGGATGACTCCATGGAGGAGATGGGATATGAGCTGGCCCTTTTGACTAAAGTGTAGGATTGAAAGATGTGAAGTGTCAGAAGGAGGCCATTCCAGGTTGGTGGAAGAGAATAAACAGGTCCATAGAGGAAGGATTGAGTGCCCTGTATTTAAAAACTAGTAAAGAGGGCTGCCTGACAGGAATGGGGGTTTTCATGGTTTTTTTCTCAATTTCAAAGAGAGAAAAAGAAAAAGAGACAGAGGGGGAGAGACACACAGGGAGCACCAGAGAGCCAGAAAGAGATAAGAGACAGAAACAGAAAAAGACTGAGAGAGAAACAGAGAGATAAAGAAAAGATAAAGAGAGATGAAAGGAATGTGAACATATTGTGTCCATAGAAACCAAAGAACGTGTGGGATAGTGGGTAGAGGGTTAAGTTGGACTTCTTGTTGTTGTTTGTCCTTCATTCCTTGAAGAGGACCAAGACATTGGGGTGATATCATGACTTGCATTGAATTGGATCTAAGTAAGGGAGGGCTGTGCAAGGTCACCAACCTCACTCTCTCCTCCAGAGCCATATGGGTCCAGTGGCAAGATATACATCAGGACGACTGGAGATGGTTCCATATGTTTAAAGTAATAGGGGTTAAGTGTCTTGCCCAGGTTCACATAGCTAGTAAGTGTCTGAGGTGAGATTTGAACTCAGATCTTCCTGATTTCAGGGTCAGGGCTCTACCCACTGTGCCAGCACAATAACTTACTTACAACTTAACCTTGGAGTAAGTGATATCTGAATTCAAATCTTGCCTCTCATATTAGCTGTCCCTGGACAAGTTGGTTAGCCTTGCTAAGCATTAGGGAACTCTCTAGAAGTTATCTACTAAGACATAGATGCTATCTGTCTTGTTGGAAGGAGTTCTGTAAACCAACGAATCACAGATCCTTCAAATTTTTGCTTGTATAATTGTGTCATTGTTGTCCAATTCTTCATGATCCCATGGACCGACCATACTGTCCATAGGGTTTTCTTGGCAAAGACACTGGGGTGGTTTTCCAGTTCCTTCTCCATGACAGACCATAGTCCATAGTTGTTACCTTTTCCTTCAACTCCTTTAGCACTTAGAGTCCATACTACACAGTGAAAGAATTTAGTTCATAATAATGATAATATATTGTTTGTATAATCAATTTAGAATTTTTAAGGTGTCTTCACAGAATTATTTATCAAGGGCTTACAATTTGCCTTATACTATGCTAGACACTGTAGGAGAAGCTTAGTACATGACCTTTGTGTATAAATATACACATGTGCAAATTTTCTCCTCCTTCATCTCCAATAATGCCTGTTCTTAGGAAACTATGGAACATATGCTGTTGCTTCTTTTAAGAGCAGCTAGATGGCACAGCAGATCTAGTGCTAGGCCTGGAGGGACTCAGGAAGACCTGAGTTCAAATCTGCTTTTAGATACTTACTAGCTGTGTGACCCTGGGAAAGTCACTTTACTCCTGTCTATTTCAGTTTTCTCAACTGTAAAATGTGGATAATAGTAGACCTACTTCCCAGGGTTGTTACGAGGATCAAGTGAAATAATATTTGTAAAAACACAGTACAGTGCCTGGCATATAGTAAGCACTTAATAAATTCTTATTTTTCCCCCACCCCCTTCTTTCTACCAGCTTCCTTTCTCTATGGACTTTGACACATTGCCTCTGCTTAGATACTTCCCCTACTGCTCTTCAGTTCCCTTTTAAATGTTTTCTTACCTCATTACATTGTAAGGTCCATGAGAAGAGGGAGTGTCTTTTTGCTTATATTTGCATTCCCACTATCAATTAGCACAGTGCCTGGCACATAGTAAGTGATTAATAAATGCTTTCCCTATTTACATATGCTTAGATGTTCATAATCACATATACATATACATACACATAAATATACATATACTTCCTATTCCAATCGCTTCCATTGTTTTTCTTTACTCTTTCAACACATCTTAGAAAAGAAAAATACAAAAGGAACTATCTGAAACTCTAATTCCCCAGTTATTTGCTCATATAAGTGGTAGCTGTAGCCAGGATTTCTGGAAAAGGAGAAAATTCATGACCATAAAGACTGTGATTGAAACAGATGGTTGTTGAGGCATGGATTTGGAGGAGTGACGCTTTAGGAGAGACAACACTGGAAACTGTTTCTAGTCAGTAAATAATACAGTGAAGAAACAGATGAACCTGATAGCCAGGAACAAGGAATGTTCAGGTGCCTTTCCAAAGCCCTTGTAGTTGCTAGTGTCCTCAATTTCTTCCTTTCATTGGGAATGTTTGTTCAAATATGAGTTGACTAAGGGTTTCTGATGCTGTCTCTTGAATTGCACTCAATCATCACATAAAGCCTTTGTCCAAGGGAGAATCTGGAGTAAGGCTGAGGCCAAGAGTCTTCCATGGTACACTCAGTATCACCTACGAGGTGGTCTAATCTGATTAGGGCTATGTGCAAAGGTAACATCTCAGATAGGAAGCACCATAAGAGGAACATGGGTCGTTGGAAGCAAATGTATTAGTTACTGACATAGCAAACACAAGATAACAAACAAGTATCAACCAGAACCTATTCAAGATCTTAATGTACAGGGGGCAGCTAGGTGGCGCAGTGGATAGAGCACCGGCCCTGGAATCAGGAGTACCTGAGTTCAAATCTGGCCTCAGACACTTAAACACTTACTAGCTGTGTGACCCTGGGCAAGTCACTTAACCCCAATTGCCTCACTAAAAAAACAAAAACAAAAAGATCTTAATGTACAGGTCAACAATTTGACAGCACTGGAACAAGCACATGTGAGCACAAGGCTACTGGAACAACAAGAATGTTCATCGTCTAAAGTCAGGCAAGAATTTTTTAAAAGAGTATCTAACAAAGTGTGAAATCATTCAAAAAGCTCGATTCTACTTCTCATTGAACTCACCCAATGCGGTGAATGTTCCAATATCCACTGGGGTTTAGTAGGCTTTGGGGACTAACCCATCACCTGTTCTTCTGGATGAGCTTCAGCGGTGGACAGCTCCCTATTATCTAAGACTCCCATACAATGGAGAATGTGACTTCATGAAAGATAGGTCTGAATAAAATAAAAACCAACCTGAAGCTAAATCTTAGCTGTTTGAGCCCCTTCTATTTTCCAGGCCATGTAAGAAGTATTGTTTTAAAGTAATGTGATTAATTTTTAAAGAATTATACTTGATTCAATCCATCCAAATGAGTGCTATACTTTCAATATAATCCCCTTATTGCAATGGTATTCCTATCCCTCAAAGTAATTTTTGGAACCATTCTTTGGAAATGACTTTTAAAACCTACAGTTCACCCTTCTGAATATCATCAGTGGGAGAAAATCTTCATCCTTTCAGGATGGATAATTTTTTTTTTGAAACAACCAAAAGATATTTAGAACCATCCTGGGGAGTTATATTTTGGGTCAAAAACAATATGTGACTGTTGTGTGTGTGTGTGTGTGTGTGTGTGTGTGTGTGTGTGTGTTATAAAATGACTCCTTCTAAAGAATTCCAAAATGGTTTGAGTAATGCTAGCATAAGTGACAATTTTTTGTCTCCTTATTTTCTAGTCATACATTGTATGACCTTTTACTGTTTGTATGTATTATTATTTTTTTCTTTTTTTTTGCAGGGCAATGAGGGTTAAGTAACTTGCCCAGGGTCACAAAGCTAGTAAGGGTCAAGTGTCTGAGGCTGGATTTGAACTCAGGTACTCCTGAATCCAGGGCTGGTGCTTTATCCACTGCACCACCTAGCTGCCCCTGTATGTATTATTGAGTAGTATTTTTTTCATAGAATGTCTTCCCTCCAAGAGACTCCAGTTTCTTACAAATGGAAAATGTGAACTATTATTATTCATAATCATTATTAATTGGCACATAAAGAACAAGGATGTAAAAGTCACAAACACAGAGAGACACTAAGAAAGACATAGACTTTCTCTGAATAACACCCCCATCTTGTGGTCTTTAATGTATTTCCACCAATGTATTTTAGAGGTATGTTGCATTTTTGCAATGCTAGACAAAAGTCTGAATAGTACATAAATATTTACTTACACAGACTATATACAGTTTATCTTAGGTTTGTATTTAGCCTACAGCTAGAATTTCCTTACTGCTGTTCTATATACTATTATTTTTCCATCTTTTAATCTCCCTTTTATTTTTCTTGCTTGGCTCAAAACTTCTTAGGTATAGCTTGCACTAATTAAGAAGATAGATCTGATACATTGAATGCCAGAGCTAAAATATGTCCCCCCATTCCCTTATTCTGGAAAGTAGGATGCTGTGTCATGAAGGTGAAGTGATTTGCTTGAAGCCACACAGCATGTCATTTGCAGAGCCAGGACTAGACCCTGAGCTTGCTGCCCCCTAATTCTGGTTCTTCATCATTTATTAGTAACATTTAGCTTGAACACACTTTGTACCATAACTGCTGTTTATGAATAAATTATCACCAGTGTGGCAGAGTCTTAGTGTGTTGGCAAAGGGAAATGGAAGCTATAGAAGCACATAGCTACCAGTTGTCTCCTCAGTTTATTTAAGACCATTCAAGTTCCATTCCCATCCCTGGGGCTCATGAAAGGAGTTTTGGTAAAACAAAATAAAGCACAACAAAACAAATACCGTTGGATGTAGTGAAGGAAGGAGAGTCAGCTGAGAGTTAATGTTGAGATCAGAGTGACTGAACTAGTTCAAAGAACAATAGTATAAGTTAAAGGGAGAAAGAACCAGAGCCCCAGTGTAAGTTCAGCATGTGTGAGGGAGTTTGGGGATATTGAGGGAACATGGGAAACTTGTTTATGTTTCATTTAATCTAACTTTTTGTTATTCAATTGTTTTCAGTCATGTCTGACTCTTTGTGACCCCATTTGGGGTTTCCTTGGCAGAGATACTGGAATAATTTGCCATTTCCTTCTTGAGCTCATTTTACAGATGAGGAAACTGAGGCAAACAGGGTCAAGTGACTTATTTGATCCTGCTATGCCACTTAGCTGCCCAAGAAGGTGTCTTCCCAGCTCTCAATAAAAAAGAAAACCCTTATAAAATATGCATAATCAAGCAAAGCAAATTTCCACATAACGCATGTTTAAAACTTATGCCTCATTCTGCATCTTAAGAGTCTGTCATCTCTCTTCTGAGGAGGCGGATAGAATACTTTCATCTTTGAATTTCTGGTCTCAGGATTACTAGTTGCATTTATCAGAGTTCACAAGCCTTTCAAAATTGTTTTCCTTTATAACATTATTGTTGTTGTGCAAATCATTCCCCTGGTTCTACTCACTTCGTTCTGCATCAGTTCCTGTAGGTTTTTCCAGTTTTCTCTGAAACTGTCCATTTTGTCATTTCTTGCTGTCCGTTAATATTTCATTCTATTCATATAGTATTATTTGTTCGGACACCTCCTTGGTCTCTAGTATCTTACAACTACAAAAGGAATTGCCATAAATGTTTTTGTTCATGTGGATGCTTTTTCTCTTTCTTTGATCTCTTTGGGGTATAGGCCTAATAGTAGTATAACTGGGTCAAAGGTTAAGCATAGTTTAGTGACTGTTTGGGAAGAGTACCTGGTTGCTTTCTGGAATGGCTGGACTAATTCACAACTCCACCAACAATGCTTTCTTTTTTGCACCTATTTTCCCAAAGCCCCTCCAACATTTGTCATTTTCCTTTTTTTGCGGGGTTCTTTTTGCCCTTCTGATGGGTGTGAGGTAGAACCTCAGAGTTGCTTTAATTTTCATTTCTCTAATTATGAGTGATTTGGAGCATTTTTTTCATATGGCTGTAGATAGCTTGTATTTCTTCCCTTGAGAAGGCCAATTCTTATCCTTTGACCATTTATCTATTGGGGAATTTGTGGAATTTGTTAAGAGATGATGAATGAGAGTATGAGCAACAAGGGAGTGTGTTGTGGTCTCTGTCCCACCCCCTGATGCCCCAGGACCAGTAGTGCAGAGCCATTGTGAAAGAGCAGGTTCCACATCTGAATTGCCTGTTTCCATGTTCCCAGGAAGAAAGTATTTCTGGGGCACACAAGAAGACCTAGAGCTAATCACATCAGGATGACTGTGAGTGAAAGGTCCCCAATTGTGATAGAACCATTATCCACCAGGGTTTTCCTTCCTCCCCACCCCACCCCCACTCCCCAAACATGGGCTAAGCGAGTTTTTCCCTGAAAGATGGCAAAACTGGAAGATAATTGGCCCAAGAAGCCAAGGCTCAAGCTATACTTCCCTTGAAGCAAATTCCTGGTTGCCTCTGGTGATATTGGTGTGCTCTAGGGTCATGTAAGGTCATTAAAAAGGCCTACACATGTAGATTTGGAGACCTTTAGACTTAGCTTATGCCCTCCCCCAACCCCTGACCTTGTGATTCACCATACTCTACCTTGCTGAACATTCTCATTTCCACACAGAGAGGAGGGACAAGGCATCAAGCTAAATGCTTGAGCATCTTTGTTGAATATCTTTTATATACTATAGCTAAAATAATCTCCTTCTGTAAACTATATAATGACTTGTGCATGTTTCATTTTGTCCCCTGAGATAACAGGGAACTCAATGGCTAGAGGCAAACCCGCCCCTAACCCCAACACCGTGCACCGATTGGAAAAGATTAGAAGACAGTACAGGAAAGGAGGTGAGGAGGCAGAGAAACCAAGGCATGAAAGAATTGCCTAAGGGAAACATCAGTACCTAGCCTGGTAAGAGAATCGATGAGAGGGCCTTAGCAGGTTTCCTTCGGGCAAATGTGGTGTTTTCTTCCTATTGCTGGGCCCCAAGCCTTCAAGATCACCACGAAAACAGTATTCCAAGCACCTCCTGAGCCCTGGCCCTTCTCACACACTGATTTATGAGCAAGGGGACAGGAGGGTCTCTCTGAAAGGCTGCTAGGGTTTACTTTACAGTTCTGGTCATCTATAGGCTAATTAGTTTTATGGCCTACATAAGAGACAGGGAGGTTTAGAGGGCTTAAAACCGTATTTGCTCAAACCTAACAAAAACTCAGCTGTCCTCATAACCGTTTAATTTACTAGGCACTTAGAGGCTGAGCTCTCTCCACTCTCTTTCTCCACAGCTGGTTAGGTCTCTAACAACGGGGGGTCTCTTGAAGGCCAGGAGAGAAAATCATTCCCATTCCTCATTGCATGCTCAGCAGAACATTTCGACTCACTGCACAAATCTATATTTGGGACATTCCGATGTGGGTTCTTGTTTGTCGGACGAATGAGTGAATCACTTTTATGTTGCCTTATTGCTGAGGAAATTAATTCATTTGGTTTCTCCCGGGGAGTGCACTGGAGTCTCCCATGACCTCCACTGCCTAATGTTCCCACCCGTGCAAAGCTGCTAAGCTGGGGGTTCTGAGAGAAGGCCTGTCTCCTTTGCATGCTTTCTTCCATCACCCAGGGATTAGCCTTCAGAGCAAAGATTAGGGTGCAGATGTCTGTCAGAGGCCAATAATAGTGGTGAGTTTGTACCAGAGCCGGGAGTGTTCTAGAAACACATGATATGTTTTGATAATTTTAATATGGTAATGATCTCAAAAGTCAATCTTCCAATCTATTACCTGGGTTAAGCAGTGGGATTCTGAGGAGCACTGTGTTAAGGAGGATAAGGTCATTTACCCTGGTGCAGCACAGGGTTCTGCATTCCAATCCTGGCTCAGATTCTCCTATTTAATCGACTGAACATTTATTAAGCACCTATTATGGGAGAAGTTGTGTGTTAGGCTGTGGAAATATAGAGACAAAATGAAAAACAGAGAGTGTCCTTAGAGAGTATACATACTTCATGCTTCCTAGGCCCCTTCTTTGTTACCCAGGATCAATCTTTCCCAGGGCCTCCTCCCCCTACTCATGTTATCTAAAATTCTCCTTTTCTTATCCTAGACTCACTTTTTCCTTGGTTTCCCCTTTTGTAAAAAGTAAAAAATGGACTAGAAGGTCTCTAATGCCAATACCTTTATTCTGAACCTATCTTGGTCTCCTCTCTGGTTTTTCAACCATTGGCCAATCACCTCCACTTTTGTGACTCAACTTCATCATCTGTAAAATGGGAATAATACCTGTTCCTACCTCACTTTTAAAAACCGGTGAGTGTTAAATCATTCTACATTGTTATCATTAAGGCAAGATGACAGACTTTCCCACATTTAGTCAGCCACCTCACAGACATGTCCTATTGACCAGGAAGAGGGGTCAAAGTGAGACTGTGAAGAGCACGAAGTCATCCCAATCACTGGAAATGTCTCATAAAACCCATGTCTCAATAATGATAGAAGCCTCATCCTACACATAGCTCAACAGTCTGTCCTTGGCATTACTGACCCAGAGCAGGCTGGCAAATGATGTTCTTAAGTGACTAGCAAACTTAGCAAGAGAGAAAAATTCATGTAGGTGTTTGGGACTCTGAAGGGCTGGGGATAGCTATGCAGACCTGATAGCATTTATCCATCTGTGAACAGCTGGGCCTTGAATAAATAACTAAAGGTAAGAGGAGAAAGTAGCCTTAAAAAGCAGCTAGTCCAATCCATTTTACACATCAAGAAACTGAGGCCCCAAAAGGAGAAGTGACTTGCTTCCCTTCACACAGGTAGCAAGTGGCAGAACATGTTCTCTGTTGTATGACCAGAGCTTTTCCCTCCTACCACACTACTGCTGTCTGATCAATAGCCATTTCAATAAATCTGTTTTGCCTGGACATCAAAATGAAACATCATATCCAGCCTATAGTAGCAATAATTTATGGTAACATATTTCATTAAAATTGGCAAAGCATTTTACATATCTATCTATACACACACACACACACACACACACACACACACACACTTTTTTTTTCATTTGAACCTCACAGTAGCCCTTTGAAGTAGGTGCTGTAGGTATTATTGGTCCCATTTTGCAGATAAGCAAACAAAGGTCAAATGATGAAATTAAATGTTGGGGACAAGATATGAACCCAGGTTTTCTTGATTCAAGGTCTAGCAACCTATCTATTTCACCATACCACTGCCTTCACCTAGTTAGTGCTTTTAACCTTGCCAAATACTTTCACATTTTCTCACAATAATCCTATGGGCTAGATAGAGTAGGCATTATTTACATTTTTTGAAAGGAAAAAACCCTCAGTTTCAGACAAATTAAGTGGTTTGTTCAAGGTTACACAGCAGGGTAACATTAGAGCCAGAATTCAGAGTCCAGCTCTTCTGGCTGCAGAAAAAAGCTCGATAACATACTCTTTCCTAGACGCCAGAATGCCTTGACATATAATTACTTGTCTAATTTACTTTGGGTCAGTTGCAAGTTACTTTTTTTTTCCTAACCCAAAGACTTAGCTATTTGTGCACTGTTCTTTATATGGTCAAAATCTGACAGTTCCCCATTAAGGTGGGAGGGTGAGGTTGAACTTGATGTGGTTAGACATCGTTTAGGCCACTGTGTCCCAAGCCATGGGCCATGACACTGCAGTGTATTATGAATCTGACCTTGGTGGGTCACGATGCCCTGGATCTCTTCATTCCTTTTGCCAGTTGTTGACTCTGAGAAGGGAGAGAGTAGAGATGGTCATGGCCCTAATGGAAAGAGTAGGGGGATGGTATGTGGGCTGGGATGTTATGTGTATATGGGTGTATGTGTTTGACTGTTTTATCTATGTTTGAATGTATGTGGGTGTGAATTTATGGGCAAATATATAACAGTGTTGGAGGGACTGCAGATAAACAAATAGTTCGACTTTGAGGGAGATGGCTCTTTCTCCTACTGTGCCTTGATACACTCACTGGAACGTTATGGACTAAAAATATTATAAGACCGTGGTTCATCGGAGTACTGTTGGGAACAAGTCCCTAGTGCCGGGCTCTTCTAAGTATTGGGGAGTTGCCCAGATGTACATACTTGGAGACTCTAGATTCTGAGATATCCAGGGGCATTAAGAAATGGGGAGAGAGATAAAGGCTCACAAAGATCTGCTCCCTAGTCCCTGAGGTCTCATAAGCACAACATTTGCAAGAACTCAAAGGAATAAGCAGGTCTAGCCTTCAGCAAAACTGTAACATCAGCAGGGTTTATTTTCAGGGCCCTGCCTCCTCACAGTTTAGCATTTGTCTCTCTGACTCCTGTAGCCCTCCCCAGGTGGCCAGTGTCCTGACATCACCCTGGTAGCACCCTCCCAGGCATTCCCCCCAAATCCCCCCATCAGGCAGTTTCTCATGATCCCAGCACACAGTGGCCACACAACCTGTCTCCATCTAGGGCCATCTTTGGCAATCTGTACCCTTACAAGTGGCCAAGGATCAGTCACTGGGGACATTTGTAGAATTTCTAACCAACATGCAGACCTCATTTTCCACGTACACTGTCCAACACACACACACACACACACACACAGATAATATGTATCTATAGCATATATCCACAACACACATACACATGCCCATATCTACAACATACATGCACACAAACATAGAGATACAAACCCCATTTCTTCCTTTGTTTATTCATTCAACAAATATCTATTGAGGGCCTACTTATAAAGTACTGTGCTGTATTCACACATATGTATTCACTAGTATGCAGACACACAGGACTCATGAAACAATTTCCTTTCATTCTGAACACATATGCATTCAGTAGAGCAAATTTGCTTTAAACTTCAGAACCATCTGAGGGAGTTTGAGTCAGCCCTGTGATTAAGGGCTGTGAAAAGAAATGAAGTGGAGGGCTTTTCCCCCTCCCTCCCCCCTTTTTTTTCTTAGCTAGTGAAGGACATCTTGAAGTAAAAATAACTCAGCGCTTGGGTCTTGCAACAACAAAAAAAAATGTTGAACAGCAGGGTCTCTCTGAAATGCTTGCCCTCCCTCTCTGGATCAAGGTCCTGAGGCATACCGCCTACACAGCTAAGATGTGGCCTTAATGATTAAAAATGAAAGCCTTCTCAAATTCCCCAATGACACACACGCTCTCAAAGTAACGAAAGTTGGGGAATTGGCAACCTCCTGGGCACTCAGCTGCCTTGCCATCTGTGGAAGTGGTGGGCACGTCGACATTCTATACATGCCCCTTGCAACACCTTGACCTTCCAGCTAATCAGCCTCCCCCACATCCATGACTTCCTTCTACATTCTCCATCAGCCCCCACCAGAATGGGCATAGCTTAGACCTCACCATCACCCCAAACGAATCCATGTTCATGATACTGAAC
Organism: Dromiciops gliroides; assembly: GCF_019393635.1. Lineage (NCBI taxonomy): Eukaryota > Metazoa > Chordata > Mammalia > Microbiotheria > Microbiotheriidae > Dromiciops > Dromiciops gliroides. Next base: position 389,583,856 of record NC_057863.1, read on the forward strand.
ACTGAAATTCAGCAATTCTTGTTATAATCTCCTGTCTTTTCTCCTTTCCTTCCCTCCCTCTGACTCACTTTTAAACCGATTCTTCATCCTTACTGTTGTTTCTAGACCTTCTATTCCTCAATGTTTTTCTCCCTGCTCTGACCTCACTATTCACCCTTCATAATGCCATGGTTAACTATGGAAATAGGTACTCTATAGCTTAGTCCTTTGAATCTGTTTTCCCCTTGTCCTATTCCTAACCTTCAATACTGGATCATTTGATCCCCTCACTCCCTCAAAGTGGTTTCTTTACTCCTACTCTCAAACTGCTGAATGAAGTCATACAATTGTGCCAACTAAGTACAATATGACCTCATATTATGCAGGTCCAATTGGGCCCTTGAGGCTGTACCACAACCCTGTTATTTCTCAGCAATCAACTTTAGTAGGGGTTCCAAACTTTTTTCCTCTCTCCTCAAACCTCCAAAGCCCATCTTAGTATATGACCTTTCTTCTCACTTGATTGAAAAAATCAATAGTCAGTCAATCAATAAGCATTTATTAAGCACCTACTATGTGCCGAGCACTATGCTAAACACTGGGGATAAAAAAGAGACAAAAGACAGTCCCTGCCCTCAAAGAGTTCACAATCTAATGAGGGAGAAAACAGACAAATAAATATGTACAAACAAGCTATATACAGGATAAATAGAACATAATCAAAAAAGGGAAGGCACTAGAATGAAAAGGGTTGGAAAGGCTTTCTATAAAAGATGGGATTTTAGTTGGGACTTATTGGAAGTCAGTGAAATAAGTAAGCTGAGATGACGAGAGGATTTCAGGCATGGGAGATAGGCAGAGAAAACACCTGGAACTGAGAGATGGAATGTTTAGTTTGTGGAACATCCAAGGGGCCGGTGTCACTGGATGGAAGAGTATATGTCAGGGAGGACAGCGTAAGAAACCTGGAAAGGTAGGAGGGTGCTAGGTTATGAAGGGCTTTGGATGCCAAACAGAACATTTCATATTTGATTGTCAAGGGAATAGGGACCGAGTGGAGTTTATTGAGTAGAGAGGTGACCTGCTTGCACCTGTGTTTTAGGAAAATTACTTTGGAGGATAAATAAAGGATGGATTGGAGTAGGGAGAGACTTGAGACAGGCAGATCCACAACAGTCCAAGTGATGCACCGGAGTGGGAGCAGTGTCAGAGGGGAGTGTATATGAGAGATGTTTCACTGGTGAAATTGACAGACTTGGGCAACAGCTTGGATATAGGGGAAGGGAGGGGGCAGGGAGAGAGATAGAAAAGAGCTAAGGATAATGCCTAGGCCATGAATCTGTGTCACTGGGAGGATAGCGTTGCCCTAAATTGTAAAAGGGAACTTAGGAGTGGGAATGAGGCAGGATTTAGGAAGAAAAATAATGAACTTGGTTTGGGGCATGCTGAGTTTAAGATATCTACTGGTATCCAATTTGTGATATCTGAAAGGTAGTTAGAGATGTGAGATTGGAGATCAGGAGAGAGTTAAGTAGATTTGATAATCATCAGCATAGGAAGGATAATTAAATCCATGGAAGCTGATGAGATCAAATGAAATTATATATATATATATATATATGAATATGAGAGAGAGAGAAGAGGACTCCACAGGACAGAACTCTCTGGGGGTACCTATGGTTACAGGGTATGATTGAGATGAGGATCCAGTAACGAAGATAAAGAAGAAAGTGATCAACAAAGTCAAAGTCTGCCCAGCAGTTGAGGAGAATGAGGACTTAGAAAAAGGTCAATGGGTTTGGCCATTAAGAGATCAGTGGTTGGGGGCAGCTAAGTGGCGCAGTGGATAAAGCACCAGCCCTGGATTCAGGAGTACCTGAGTTCAAATCCGGCCTCAGACACTTGACACTTACTAGCTGTGTGACCCTGGGCAAGTCACTTAACCCCCACTGCCCCGCAAAAACAAACAAAAAAACAAAGAGATCAGTGGTAACATTGGAGAGAGCAGTTTGAGTGGAATGATGAGATGGGAAGCCAGATTATAAGAGGTTAAGAAGAGAGTAAGAGGAGAAAAAGTAGAAGGGCCTATTGTAGATGGACTTTTCAAGGAGTTTAGCTACAAAGGGCAAAAGAGTCATAAGATTAATAGTTATCAAGAACAGAAGGGTCAAGTAAAGATAAAAGGATAAAGGAGATATGGATATGTTTGTAGACAGTAGGGAAGGAGTCATTTAGACAGGGAGACACTGGACATAAGTGATAGAGTGGGGATGACAGAGGGGCCAATCTGCTGCAGGAGCTGGAATGGAATGGGTTTGCTTATGCACATAGAGAAGATAGCCTTGGTAAGGGGTGTGGCCAACTTTTCATGTGAGGCAGGAGATAGCGGCATATGAATGAGATGAGATGAAGAAGGGAGAAAAGGGAGCATACAACTAATGGTATTAATGTTTTTTTTTTCTTTTCTGTAAAACGAAAGGAAATACTGTCTATCCTTTATACTTCAAAATTCCTCTACTTCTTCACTATCCTCCCTAGAATATGAGAATGAAATGACCTTTCGAGTCTTATACATTGCAGTCCCCCCCCAACTCCACTTGATCATACCCGGGGAGGGAAGGATAAGGCATTTCTTGTAGGAATTTCCTCGTCAATCATATTCTCTCTCTCTCTCTCTCTCTCTCTCTCTCTCTCTCTCTCTCTCTCTCTCTCTCTCTCTCTCTCTCTCTCTTTCTCTCTCTCTCTCTCTCTCTCTCTCTCTCTCTCTCACACACACACACACACACACACACACACACACACACACACACACACCCTTCAAGCTCTGACTCCTTTCTCAATTCTTAGGTTTTCCCCATCCTTAAAAAAACAGTCACCTGATTCTGGTATTCTCACCCAAGCTACCACTTTGTATGTCTCCTCTTTTACACTGCCAAACTCCTAGAAGGAGTCTCACTTCCTTCCTTTCTTTGCTGTATGCTAAATTCTTAAACTCCTATAAATTGTCCTTCCACCCCATCATCTTCTGAAACTGTCCTATCAAATCAATCAATCAACAAGTATTTATTAAGTACCTATTATGTATCAGACATTGTGCTAGTCACAATGGGGAGTATACAAGTGCAAAAAATAAAACAATTACTCAACAATGACCTCACATTCAAATAGGAGAGACAAGTACATGGAATGATCCTTTATTTATTTATTTATAATTTTTTTTTTTGCAGGGCAATGAGGGTTAAATGACTTGCCCAGGGTCACACAGCTAGTGTCAAGTGTCTGATGCTGGACTTGAACTCAGGTCCTCCTGAATCCAGGGTCGCTGCTTTATCCACTGTTCCACCTAGCTGCCCCATGATCCTTTTTTATGATTATAAAAGTATTTTCTTATTTTCCAGTTACATGTAAAGATAGTTTTTTAGCATGTTTTCATAAGATTTTTATTTCCAAAGTTTTCTCCCTCCCTTTCTTCCCTCCCCTCTCCCCAAGACAGAAAGCAATCAGATATACGTTATATATGTACAGTCACATTAAATATATTTCTTCATTAGTCATGTTGTGAAAGAAGAATCAGAACAAAAGAGGAAAACCTAAAATTAAAAAAACACACACACACACAAAGTAGAAATTGTATGGTTCAATCTACATTCAGAATCCACATTTCTTTTTTCTGGATGTGGAGAATGTTTTCTATCATAAGTCCTTTGGAGTTGTCTTGGATAATTGTATTGCTGAGAAGAGCTAAGTCATTGTATTTCTGAGAACACCTGATCATCACACAATGTTGCTGTTACTGTGTATGATGTTCTCCTGGTTCTGCTCACTTCACTTAGCATCAGTCCACTTAAGTCTTTCCAGGTTTTTCTGAACTCCTCCTGCTCATCATTTCTTACAGCACAACAGTATTCCATTACATTCATATCCCACAACTTGTTCAGCCATTCCCCAATTAATGGGCATTCCCTCAATTTCCCATGTTTTGCCACCACAAAGAGAACTGCTATAAATAGTAAATTGGTCTTATTGAAACTTCCATCCATTGCCCCTAGCTCTGTCAAGCAGAACAAGTTTAATCCCTCTTCCATGGGATCACCCTCCAAATACTTGAAAACAGTTATAATGTCTCCCCTAAGTTTTTTCTTCTCTTGCTCAAACATCCCTAGTTCCTTCTATGGCTTATGAGTTTGAGGCACTTTGTCAGCCTCCTTCCCTTCTCCTGAATACTCTTCAACTTATCAGAGACATGATAAATAAATAGCAGCACCCAATCAATCAATCACCAATATTTATTAAGCACCTACTGTGCCAGGCACTGTGCTAAACACTAAGGATACAAAAAAAGGCAAAAGACAGTCCCTGCCTCTAAGGAGCTTACAATCTAATGGGAGAAACGAATTTTGGTTTTGGTTGTTCAGTCATGTTTGACTCTCCATGACCCCATTTGGGGTTTTTTGGCAAAGAAAAAAAAATTATAGATGAGGAAACTGAGGCAAACAGGATCACAGGCCACACAGAAGTGTCTGAGGCCAGACTCGAACTCATAAAGATGAGTTTTCCTGACTAGAGACTCAGCACTCTATTCACTGCACCCCCTAGCTGCCAAAAGAAAGAAATACAACCCTTTATATGTATTACAGCCAGGTCCCAATTAATGCAAATAACAAATTCCCAGAAGTAGTTGCATGGATTCAAATTCACATTCTTCAAAGTTATAATTATGCAAAATGTGGCAATTGCTTCCAGCCCAGTGGAAAAATGCAGCATGAATTCTAATCACTGCCCACTTTAGAGGACTCATTATTTGTACTCATCATCAGGACCTGACAGTAGGAACAAGGATACAATGGTCATGCTATCTCCCTGATCTTGTGCTCTAGACCCCTCCTGAAAGTACCCTGTCTGCTTGCTGTTATCACTTTATTGATGCCAGCTCATTTTGAGCTTGTGAGCCATAAAACTCCCAAATATTTTCCAAATGAATTGCTGTCTAGCCGTGCCTCTCCCATACTATTCTTATGACATTAGCTTTTAAAACCCAAATGGAAGGAATTTATCCATACGAAATGGAATTTTACTGGATTTTGCCCAATTTAAACCCATCAAGATCTTTGTGGCCCCTAATGCTGTCATCTAGTGTGTTAGCTCTCCCTTCCAACCCTGTGAGATCTGTACATTTATAAATATGCCATCTGGGTCTTTCCAACACTTTCACAATGAAACTCAGGCCCAAAGAAGACAAATTACCTGATGAAGGTGATGCAGCTTAATGATGAGATGAGTCAGCTTTCAAACTTAGGTCCTCAGATTCCAGCTCTGATATTCTTTCTACCACATTCCTGCAGGCCCCTCAAAGGTAGGAACTATTTCATTCTTCTTTGTATCCCTCCTGAACACAGTATATGTAGAATGAATGATTATTGACTGGTTGTGCACTGAGAATGAGCTATGCTCATAGGACTCAGTAGAACATGATTACTACTAGCCATGGAAGTTTTTAAGGATGGAAGAAGATGATTTGGTTTAGTTGTCTAAACCAAAAAAGCTACAGTTTGCATTCAGACCTGAGTTTTCTTCAGGTAGAAACCTATTAGGGATTTCCCCATGGGGTCATCACTACTAGTCAGAAACCAAATCCTGAGGAGAAGATGGTTTGGGGATGTGTGTGTGTGTGTGTGTATGTGAATAAATTACTTTCTAGGATATTTTTCATGAATACCCCCAAATTTCTTTGCATTTATCATTGTATATAGCTAGGTGACTCATTGCGTAGAGCACAGGACCTGGGATCAGGAAGACCTGAGTTCAAATCTGGCCTCAGACACTTACTTGCTATGTGACTCTGGGTAAATCACTTAACCCTGCTTGCCTCAGCTTCCTTATCTGTAAAATGAGCTGGAAATGGCAAACCGCTTCAGTATCTTTGCCAAGAAAACCCCAAATGGGATCATGACAATTTGGACACAGGGTCACGAAGATTCAAACATGACTGAACAAATACATACATATCATATTTGGTATTTACTTACATCTATTATTTTCTCAGGCAGAGTGTAAGCTCCTTTAAAGCAAGGAGCACTTAATTTTTGTCTTTGCATCCCTTGGATCTGACACACAGTAGGCACTTAATGAATGCTTGTTTGCTTGCTAAGGTGTGCAAAAAAGAGCATGAAACTTGAGGGGCTGTTTTAAAGCACATTCCTACAGGGTGATCCAAAAGAGATACATTCAGGAGAAACAGCTTGTTCTGGAAAACAGCTCCAGATCTAGTGTCAGAGAATCTGCCGTCAGTCCTGATACTGATTAGCCCTGTGTGCTTGGGAAATCCCTTCCTCTCTCTAAGGCTTCAGTTTCTTCATCTGTAAAAGAAGGAGCTGGATCAGGGCTTCTTAAACTTTTTCCGCTCTCAATCCCTTTTCATCTGAGAAATTTTGACACAATGCTGGATGTATAGATATGTAAAATAGGTATACATAACTTTTTATTGTTGCCAAATTTTTTGCAACCCCCACATTCAGTTCATGACCCACATTTTTTTTTTTTTTTTGCGGGGCAGTGGGGGTTAAGTGACTTGCCCAGGGTCACACAGCTAGTAAGTGTCAAGTGTCTGAGGCCGGATTTGAACTCAGGTACTCCTGAATCCAAGACCAGTACTTTATCCACTACGCCACCTAGCTGCCCCCATGACCCATATTTTAAAAAGCCTGGAAATAGATGATCTTTATTCTCCTTCCCACCTCCTAATCTCATGGATTTCATTTATTTTTTTGTTTTTTAGAAATTAAAAAAAAATTTTCAGGGAATCATGGTTAAGTGACTTGCCCAGGCTCACACAGCTCATAAGTATCTAAAGTCAAATTTGAATGTGGATCCTCCTGACTACAGCACTGCTTCTCAATCCCCAGTGCCATGTAGCTGCCCTGATTGCACGGATTTTTAAAAACTAAAGGCATGCATTGTTCTGTTGTTCTCAGTTTATATTCTGACTTTTGCTTGCCTTTTATATTAAACAAGTAGCATGCACATTAGCATTCAAACCTCATTAATTTGGACTAATTGGGGAGAAAGGCCAGCCTAAATTCAGAGGAAGTGTGATGGGATATATTTAAAGCAATGTCATTCTCTTAAGGTTTAAGTACTGACAGAAACCAGAACTGGGCAAACAAAATGCTTTGTTTCCAGGGAGGGGTCCAGAGCAGAACAGCTTAATGAAGAGATAAATTAACACATCCATTGTTTGTATGTAAATAGGTGCTTCTGGAGTGCTTGAGGGTGCTGAGAAAGTATTTTTTTTAATAGTTTAAACAATCCTCCCTGCAATCTTGTTTACACTATTAATTTGCTTAGTTTATCAAACCCACTCCTCCAGGATGACTCAAAGGTGAACATCAGCCCAGCTGCTACCCAAATTACCTCAGATTGAATTAATGGAGTCCAAATTCATGAAGTGTAACTGTCAATGCTAATTTATGCAAAACAGTACCCAATGAGTTAACATCTGGGTGGGGGAGGAGACACCATAGTGGGGTACTTGCTATGTGACATTAGAGATGGTGAAGTAGCCATTACCCAGGGAGTGGTTATGGAGGTGGTGGGAGAGGAAGTCAAGAAAGGATAAGGAAAGCAGAAACAGTTTTCAGAGAGGTCAAGAGATAGTCCTGGCCCTAACACTAACCTGCTAGATGTAATCTTTTTTTTTTTTTTTTGTGAGGCAATTGGGGTTAAGTGACTTGCTCAGGGTCACATAGCTAGTAAGTGTCAAGGGTCTGAAGCCGGATTTGAACTCAGGTCCTCTGGATCCAGGGCTGGTGCTCTATCCAGTGAGCCACCTAGCTGCCTCTGCTACGTGTAATCTTGAGCAAATCATCTCATGTCTCAGAGACTCAGTTTCCTCATCAGTGAAATGAGAGAGTTGTACTGGATGGTCTTCAAGGTGTCTTCCTGGAGTATGGTTCTGGAATTCTATGAATTCACCCCTAGAAGGGATCCACCCAGCAGAAACAGTCTGAGGAATGTCAACACTGGGGGCAAATGGAGCAAGGTCTGAAGCATGAATGATCCTATGCATGGTTGAAGTTGTTCAGGAAGGGTAGGGTTTGGGGAAAAGACCAAGACTATGAGGTAAGCACTGAACCTCTTAAAGATAAGAGATACTGGAAGTCGTTGGATGATTGGCATGGTAGAAGATGTGCTGGATTTGGAGTGAGAGAAATGAGTTTGAATCCTGCCTGTGTGACATTGGGCAACTTATGATATAACCTTTTTGAGCTTCACTTTCCTCATCTGCAAAATGAAGGTAGACTAAATATCTTCTAAGGTCCCCTTTGTTGAAAGTTATGTTGACTCAATTACCCATTGTTCTTAGTCCTGCTTATCAACCAGTGTTGGAGGAGGTTATGATGGGAAAGGAGACACTGTCTGTAGCTTTCTGTATTACCTCCTTTTTGTCATTTATCCCTACCTGGAAATTGTCACCTTCTGGCTGCCTTGGGGAAGAATGGAGATACAAGTGCCCAACCTCTTCTTCTAAGGTGGATCTATCTGAATTGTCTTAAAGTTACCTATCAAAGCTGTCCTCACCTTGAAGCTATTGCTGGTCTCCAGTGATCAGCTCATCAGTATTGTCCTACCTTGATGTACTTATAATAAAATCCTCTTAATTTTTGTCCTGAGTTTTGCCTCATCGATCAGTGTAAAAGCCCAAATAAAGACTTTTCCTTTCAACACTTTCCAGGTCTATATCAATGACCTAATAATTCCTAACAGCAGTAAGGACCTGAACATTATGGATAAACTTTAAAGGAGGAGAGGTCTTTGCCAAGTGATGATAGCAGGAAGAGTGTCTGAAAATGGCTTTGTTGAGCAAGGATTCTTCCAATTGTTCCTCCTGGTCCTCTGTATCAGGGAGTTAGAGAGAAGAAGCATTCAGCTTTGAAGAGGGGACCAAGAGATGTATCACTTTCAGAAGACAGCCATGGTAGCACAGGAGAACTGGGTTCTTGGGGTATAATGACAGTTAGAGAGTCTAAATGGGACAGCTGAGGGAATGACCATGAAGGAAGAAAAGAGAAGACATTTGGAAGTAGGGTTGTCAGAGAATCGTAATTCATAATTTTGCTCAGGGCTAACTATGCTTCTCTTAGATTTCCTCTGGTACATAACAGAGCTGGGTCCAGAGGAGTCAGCCAATTGCTGACTAATTCGTTACCTGAGCAAGGAATAGGGATACATTGGGAGGGGATTGAGGTGGGAAAGAGGGTCAGCAAAGAGGAAAAGGTGAGAAGAAAAGGAGGGGAAAATATCAAAAATATCAAATTCATATTCCACTCAAGGCTATTTTGTAAGTAGTCAAAGATGAGTAACTATTCATGCCAGAGGAAATAGTTCTTTTTAGGTATAGTAGGCAGCTAGGTGGCTCAGTGGATAGAGTGTAAGGCCAAGAGTCAAGAAGACTCATCTTTCTGAGTTTATTCTGGTGTCAGACACTTCCTTGCTGTGTGACCCTGGCCAAGTCACTTAACCTCTGTTTGCTTTAATCTAATGGAGAAGAAAATGACAGGTATCCAAGAATGGACAATACTGGTGTGCTATAGTTCACGGGTCAGAAACAGTTGAAAATGACTGAATAAAGGAACAACAGTGACATACCAAATTTGAGCTGAACAGTCTGAGTTAATTTCCGTTGCTTCCTCAGCAGGAGTGGGTCACTTGTCTGCTTTAGTCTCAGTTTCCCCAGCCTGTATAATGGGTGGGAGGCTGGAAGGAACAGAAAGGTTTGAGAGAAGCATTTCTGAAAAGAGCTCTGGGTAGGAAGGCTAGGAGCAATGTGTTCCTTCTCACTGGAGAATTATACTTGACTGAAGGTCAAAACAAGACTCAACTGGGAAAAAAAGGCAAACTTGCAAATGTGTGATTTGTTTGGAAAGGGTGGACACCCGTGGCTGCTCCTGTAGCTAAGAATACCAGTCCTGCTCGTGCCTGCTTATGCTCTCAATCCCATCACTCCGTGTGACTGGGCACCTAAAATAGCCCACGGTGGCTTTTATCCTTAAAGTTCAGCTTCCATCGGGCTATTATTAGTCAGGCCAGTCATCTTTAACCCTTTGCATACCAACACAGTCCAATTCAAATAGGGATGCCCCAAAGGTCCACTTGGGGCTGAGGGGCTGGTCAACCTTTTGGAATTCAATTTCCCTTCTAGCATATAAATCTGCATCATTCACAATCCAGCTCATCTCACCTTCTCTAGGAAGTCTTCCTGTTCATTCTAGTTTACTTTGATGAGATTCTCCTCTAAACTCTGAGTATAGTCACATCTGTAGTACCCCTCTCATTGACTCCCCCATCTGCACACTTACTTTTACAATTTGAGGTCCCAGAGGGATGTTTGCTTCTCCCCTCTATTGGGTAATACTTTGTGATTGTAACTTCTAATGCCATAGCTCCCGAACCCACAGTGGGGAGCTCCCCATGATCAATAAACCAGTAGAATCCATTAGCTTTTAGAAAAGAAATTTACTAAGGAAGTATAGCAAGAACAATTGGTACAAAGCATCACCACACTGGGGATGCATTCTCCCATTGCACAAACAAGGTCCCTTGGGAAAAGAGGCTCAGATTTAAAGTACAATGATAGCAAGGCACATGAGCAGAGAACACATGTGGTCAGGGGTTATGTCACAACTTCTGGACCTGAAAATAGCATTCTCTCCTGTTTTGGCCCAGCCCGATGCTAAAGACGCCAGGCTATCCAAGAGATGCAGAGCTGACCCTGAGAAAAATTTGAAGAAATTGAGTCTTTGACTAAAGATAATGCCATCTACTGGCTGATTGATAATGGGGGAACAATCCTGCTCTGGTTCCAGAGCTAGTTTGAGAAGCTACCATCCCTTACAGTTACATCCACTCTGAGAGTAGCAGCAGTCATCTCTCTGGGAGCCCCAGACTTGGAGAGGAGTTCCCAGGTTGGGGAGTGGCCCCAGAGGGGGTTCTATGGTGTGGAGACTTGTTCCTTTTGCATTCTAGCTCAGCACTTCCTGAGTCATCAGTTTTATTCTGGCTCCTCAGTCAATTAGAAGACTTTTCTTGGTCACATGGCACCAAATCCTGTCATTCATGGCTGAAAGTAAGCTCACCCAAGTTTCCAGCTGGTTGTGTTCAAAGCAGGCAAAGAAGAACTATGTATGTTTCAGGGCCTGAAACCAGAAGGAAATATTCTTTGAGGTCTGAAACCAGGCAGGGGATATCTGTGCATTCCCCAAAGACTGGGTCCTTCCTCATTGGCCAGTCTCCTCATTTTATATTGCATCTATTCAACTTAAACTCTGCATTCCTCATTTGGCACTTCTCATCTTTGATACTTCTTGTCTCCCCTAACATTATCATCTTCTTGATTCTATCTCCTTAACATTGTTCATATCTGTCCACTTCTTTCCTCTCATGCAGACTCTATGCTACCTTAGGAATATATTACCTCTTTCTTGGCCTCCCTGCCTTTAGCTTCTTCTCTTTTCATATGACTAGTGAATTCACATTCCTAAAACACATTTAGATAGGATCATCATCCTACCCAAGAATTTTCAATGGTACCCCAGTATCTCTAAGGGGGAAAAATCACACTCCCTTGTTTGGTATTTAAATCTTCATCTATGTTTTCAATATGGTAGGTAGGTGGCACAGTGGATAGAGCTCCAGGCTTGGAGTCGGGAAGACTCATCTTACTGAGTTCAAATCCGGCCTCAGACATTTACTAGCCATGTGACTCTGGGCAAATTACTTAATCCTGTTGGCCTCAGTTTCCTCATCTGTAAAATGATCTGGAGGGGCAGCTAGGTGGTACAGTGGATAAAACAGCAGCCCTGGATTCAGGAGGATCTGAGTTCAAATTTGACCTCAGACACTTGACACTTAATAGCTGTGTGACCCTGGAAAAGTCACTTAACCCTCATTGCCCCACCAAAAAAATAAAATAAAATAAAAATGAGCTGGAGAAGTAATGGCAAACCACTCCAGTAGCTCTGCTAAGATAAACTCCAAATGGGGTCACAAAGAATCAGGTGTTACTGAAATGACTGAACAATACTTCCAGTTTTATTTCTTAATTCCCTTCATATACCCTCTGTTCTCATCAAACTTTCCAACTTGCTGTGATTCCTACAAGATCATTCATTTTTCACATAACAACCTTTGCATAACAATGACAATAGTAACAACACCTAGCATTTTTATAGTGCTTTAAGGTCTGTGAGGGTCTTCACTTATTATCTCATTTTGTCCTTATAACAACTGGGGGGGGGGTGTGGAGGAGAGGGAGAGGGAAAAGGAAAAGGAGAGGGAAAGAGAGAGAGGCTAATTGTCCATATGAGGAACCTGAGACAGATAGAGGTTAAATGACTTGCCCAAGGTCACAAAGTCAGTGACTGAGGGAGGCTGAATTTGAATTCAGTCTTCTTGACTGTGGGACCAGTGCTTCACTGTGCTGTCTGCTGAAATGAACCTGTTCCTCACCTTTACCTTCTAGAAACCCCTTCCTCAAAGTGTAGTTCAGGTGCCATGTCCTACAAACGGTGTTTTCCTGATCCACTCCCCTCTTCCCCCACTCCAGATTATGAGTTTCTTTCTTTACAAGTTTGTATTTACTTAAATGAATGAATAAATGTACATCCCCACATAGAACCCAACCTCATTAAGGACACATTTTTTTTAACCTTTGTGTCTCCAATCTCCATGATAGTACTTTTTCATATAACAGATGTCTAAGGAATGTTAGTTGAATCGAATTGACTTGTTTATTTTCTGCCTGGTGTCATTAGTGAGCTTTAAATGTTCATTGCAGGATAGTGGCAAGAGTCCTTCTAGCTTTGGGTTCAGAAAACTTGGATTCAAGTCCTGGCTCTGACACTCATTAGCCATGTGACCATATAAGTCATTAAATTCTCTGAACCTCAGTTTGCTCATCTGTGGGTTGGGAATAATAGTGCCTTTACTACCTCATAGGGCTGCTGTGAGTAAAGTGCTCACAAAGTGATTTGTGGTTGTCAGTTGTCATTACTCCTGTCCCCTCAGCTATATTGTAAGTTCCTCAAAGGTATCACCCCCTTTTATATTTTCCACAGTTCTCAGCACAGGGATCAGCATATAGTAGGTGTTGAATAACTGCCCACTAAATGAATGAGGCAGTGGGGGATAATGGGAAGCATAGAGTATCAGGACTCAAATTATCTGGATTCTAGTGCTGGATCTTCTTGCTAGGTGCTAAGAAACTCAACTTAGATAAGGCACTTCCCCAGGGGCCGGCTGGGTGGTCCAGTAGATAGAGCACAGGCCTGCAGTCCAGAAGATATGAGTTCAAATCCAGCTTTAGACACTTACTGGCTGTGCAACTTTGGACAATTAATTTAATGTCCTACTACCTCAGTTTCCTCAGATGTAAAATAGGGTCAATAATAAGATCAAAGGTGATGATATTTAAAAAGCACTTAGCACAGCTCCAGAGATATTGTAGGTTCTTAATATATGTCTGTTTTCTTCCTTCCTTTCTCCCCTCCCCTTTTTTCTCATGTGTAAAATGAGGTAGGATTGAGTCAGGTTATCTATAAGGTGCCTTTTAGCTTCTTGATTCTTTCTTTTTCTTTTTCTTTTTTTTTTCTGGGGCAATGAGGGTTAAGTGACTTGCCCAGGGTCACACAGCTGGTAAGTGTCAAGTATCTGAGGTTGGATTTGAACTCAGGTCCTCCTGAATCCAGGGCCAGTGCTTTATCCATTGCAACCCCTAGCTGCCCCCTGGCTCCTTGATTCTTAAAGACCCATAGACTTATTGAATTAGGTGAAAACTCAGAAATGCTCTCATCTGGGCTTCTCTTTCTATAGATGAGGGATATCAGGCCCAGAAAGGGAAAGCAAGATGTTTAAAATCATACATGTAGAACATGGCAGAGGAAGAATTCTAAGTCTTATTGGCCCTTTGACTCCAGAGCTCCTGAGGAGGTTGTAAGGTAGAATTCCAAAGGTTCACTCATCATGGGTGCATTATTGTCTAATATGGCTCTACCTGTTCTTGTGTCTCTTGTCACATGACGTCCAGTTGGCTACAACTCCCTTGGGCCACCTGGAACAGAAGAAAAAAAGAACTGGCTCTGAAGTCAGAGGACCAGGGTTCAAATTCCACTCCTGAGCCTGGGCCTCTATTTACTTATCTGTTAAATGAGGTTGCCTCTGAGATGCCATCTAGATGTCAATCTAGGAGCTTATGATCCTTTGATTAGATTATCTCTAAGGTTCCTTCAAGTTCTAACCATGCTTCTATGAGGGGTGTATAGAGTGCTCAGGGAGGAGCAATATCTCTGGTATGAAGGCCACTCATCCACTTTTGGTGCCCATCTGCCACCCAATTCTCACCTGGAGCTATAAAAATTTGTAGTGCTGGGGGCAGCTAGGTGGCATAGTAGATAAAGAACTGGTCCTGGATTCAGAAAGACCTGAGTTCAAATCCAGCCTCAGACACTTGACACTTACTAGCTGTGTGACCCTGGGCAAGTCACTTAACCCTCATTGCCCCACCAAAAAGAAAAAAAAGTCATAGTGCCAACATTGGACCATATCCAGGTAAAACCATCTTGGCAGATGGACTAAACCAGGTTGAAGGTAACCGACAGGCCTCACACCTATTTGTGAGTTAGGGGAATGTCTACCCCAAGTTTGTGAAGATCTTTCCCAATGGAATGAATGGATAAGAACAATTTGTTGTAATGGCCATGAAGGAGACTGAAGCAGGTGTTGTGGAGCACTTAGAACTTGGTCAGATATCACATCCCAGGCCATTCCCATTCCTCCTGACTTTGGACCGGCCACCAAACTTCAATGACTGTGGAAGAGAGAATGAGGCTGATGCTTTTGTGTAACTCTGTCTTACTTAAATCCAATTCATTTATGATGTCACTGGTCCTCCTCTAGATGAAGGACAAGCAATAGCAACAACAATAACATGTTTCTATGAATAGCTACGTCCTCAAGGAACCGACGTCTTGGAGGATACAACGTGTAAACAGATAAGTCAATACCCTCTACTTGCTGGAGATAATTAGTAAGGGGACAAGGGGCAACTTCTAGTGGGAAGAGGGGCCTGAGTTGAGGCTTGAAGTATGATAAAAGTTCTAAGAGAACTTTTAGCAAGGGGAGGGAGGGAGGAGAATAAGCATTTCTATAGCACCTACTATGTGCCAGTCACTGTGTGAAATGCTTTTAGTCCAATGTAGATTTCTCTGTGGTTCAGTCTGGTGTTCTAGGTAGACATTTTTGAACTTTATCAGTTATTTCACTAAGTTGCCAGTGAATCGTTTTCATAAATTTTTGTTTCAAATAATGTACAAATGAACTCTGATTACAGAAATGTCTGTCCTGTGCAGAAAAAATGTGACCTCAAGAGACAGATATGTAGGATAGTGATGTCAAACCTTACTGGTCCCAAACTCTTCCCCTTCTACCTCCCCAATTCAGAGTAAAATGCAAAACACAAAGCAAACTATATTCATATTTCTTTTTTATAATAAGTCTCTTTTTTCTTTTTTCCTTCCCTCTCTCCTACATATGTACACATGCATATATATATATATATATACATATATATATATATTTATTTATATATACACACACCAAATTAACTAGAAAGAACATATGAAAAAAGATGCTATCTGCATCCAGAAAAAGAACTGGTAAATAGAAGTATGTATAGAATAATTATATAATTATAGAATAATTATGTCTAATTATTCTATACATACTTCTAATTATCAGTTCTTTCTCTGGATGTAGATAATATCTTCTTTCATATGTCCTTTCTAGTTAATATATGTATTTATAATAGCCAAAATAACTTATTTGCTCAAAGTTTTTGTTAAAACAATATTGCTGTTATTGTATACAATGTTTTCTTCAAAAGGATCCTAGGTTTTAGGGAACAAGTCACCTCAGAGTTTCTTTAATGGCTAGGGGTCTAGCACATTAAAAAATAGTATCCCAATTTGCCAAAGTCACTTCCAACCACCCCCAACTCCGTGAGTTCTGAAAGGAAGTTAACCCTGTGCTTTAAATTTTGTTCTGTCTGCTTAGACACAGATAACAGGCAGTGGTTTGAGAATCTGATTGTCAAAAAATGTTGAGATGGTGAAGCCAATGTGAAAGACATATCAGGTGTGAATTTAATTAAAGTCAATCCAACAAACATTTGATAAATAATCTTTAGGTGTAAGGCACTTTACTGGGCACTGGAAATAGAAAGACAACATTGAAAAACCATTCTTGCCCAAAAGGAGTTTATATTCCACAGAATGATTTGAAAAATTATATCTAGTAATAATGGCTAACATTGATATAGCACTTCGAGGTTTGCAAAGTGCTTTACAAATATTCTCATTTGATCCTCACCACAACCCTGTGAGGTAGGTGCTATTATTATCCCCATTTTATAGATGGGAAAAATTAGACTAAGACCTTAAGGATCACACAACCAGTAAGTGTCTAAAGGAGGATTTATACTCATGTCTGTCTTACTCCAATATCTGGGCACCATCCACTGTGCCACCTGACTTGCCTGAGATAATTTGAGGATGATGAAGAATATTCAACACATTGACTAAATCTAGAAAAAAGCTAGAGGCTCAAAAATTTTAGGGTTACAAATTTAGATCTAGAAGGTATCTTGTAGGCCCTAGTCTAACCTCTTCATTTTATAAATGAAGACTGTGAAGCTCAGAGAGGTGAATAGGTTAAAAGGCAGCATGGAGTAATGGTTGGAGCATACTTAGATACCATACCTAGAGGGAGGAGGACGTGGTTTCAAGTTCTCACCTCACACACTTATTAGTTATGTCATCCTAAGCAAGTGACTTAATCTTTCTATGCCTCATTTTCCTCATCTGTAGAATGAGGGATGGATGTGATGGCCTCTGAGTTCGCTTATAGCCCTGATACATATGAGCTTATGACTTGCCTAAGGTCACAGATGGAATCATAAATTGAAAGCTAAGAGGGGCCTCTAAAGCCATCTGATCTAATCCATTCATTTTATTAATGAGGAAAATGAGACCTTGAGAAACGAGGTGACTTGCCCAAGCTTACACAGGTAGCCAGGGACAAAAAAGGGCTTTGAACCTAGTTGTTTTGATCCCAAATTCAGTCCATTTCCCACTAAACCCTGCTGCCTCTCATGACTCTAATGTGTTCCAGAAACGAGGTCTATTTGACTTCAGAATAAATTTGACCAACTTCCTTGCTTTCATTTACCTGCTCTGGATTTCTATTTTCCCATCTTTTAAATTGAAGGTGTTGGATGCTCTTATAGGTTCCTACTAACATTGACATTCTGTGAGCTTCTGCCTGGCACAGAGTAAACATTTGGTAAATGCTTGTTTTGTTTGTTGACTGATTGATTTTTAAAACTGAAATAAATATTGAGTGAATCAATTTTGGCTCCAAGGTATACTAACTTGACTTTGGTGTGAATCCAGAGCCACTTCATAATGTCAAATGGATTCCATGAGGGAAAAACTCTGCACTAAGGCCCTTCCTGGGAATTCTCCTGTTGTCTTTCTTGCCTATTTTTCTCATACCTTCCCACTACTTACACCACCAGGTCAACAAATATCAGCAAATGGCCATTCGACCAGGGCTTTTTGAACAACCACTATGGAGAATGATGTGAAGGGACTACAAGATTCCTTAAGAACTCTCCCAGGTGAGTATGTGCAAATAGGGTGATAAGTGAAAAGTTCAGTGACCCATCCATATGAGTCCTCAATCGATTGAGGAAAATCTAGATGGGGTGAAATGTTTAATTTCTCCCTTAAATCACAGAAACTCAGAATCCTGTGGGTGATTTAGTTCAATCTGTACCTCAACAAGAATGTTCTCTATATAACACTGCTGACGAGTGGTCTTCTAGGCTTTCCTTGAAGACCTACAGTGATGGAGCATTCACTACCTCCTAAGACAGTTCATTCCACTTCGGCATAGCTCTAGTTGTTAGGAAATGTTTCCTTCCCTCAAGCCTAAATTTGCCACTTTACAATTTATTTTTTGTTTTTAATTTTGCGGGGCAATGAGGGTTAAGTGACTTGCCCAGGGTCACACAGCTAGTAAATGTCAAGTGTCTGAGGTCAGATTTGAACTCATGTCCTCCTGAATCCAGGGCTGGTGCTCTATCCACTGCACCACCTAGCTGCCCTCTCCCTTTATGATTTCTAACCACTATTCCATATTCATATTTCCTAAACTCATAGATATAGAACTAGAAGGGGCCTTTGAAGTGTGTGGAATCCAGTCTCCTTATTTTACAAATGAAGTAAGTGAGGTCCAGAGAGGTTAACTGATTTTGCCCAGGGTGGCACAGCTAATAAGTATTAAACCCAGGTCTTCCTGACTATAAGTTCAGTGTTCTCTCCTCAAGGACTAAACTAAATAAGTCTAATCCTTCCTTTGGTGCAAGCCCTTTGAAGATAGCTAGCTATGATGTCTTCCCTAGGTCTTTCCTTGTCCAGGATACACATTCCCAGACCCTTCAAAGAATTCTCATATGGCATCAGCTTGAGGCCCTTCACCTATCCTGGTTGTCTTCCTTTGGATGTTAACAAACTTATCAACATTTTTTCTAAGATGAGCACAATACTCCAAATGTGGTCTTGTCTTGTCTTGTCAGAGGACAGCAGGATTGTCCTTGTCTTGGGCAGAAGGTAGAACTCCTACCTCTATCACTCCTTCTCTAGCCTTATATGTATGTAGAATAAGCAGTCACCTACACACTGTGATTTCAGGAGCTGGGATGAGCTTGCTCAGAGCATCTTCCCTAATCACTGTTTATGTATGATGTTCTACCTTTGAGTTTTATACCTTTGGCCTAAGATCAAAATCTGTTAAAATGAAACATTTCTCTTTAACATAACAGTGTGAATAAATTAGTCACATCTTTTTCCCTTCCTTCTTTCTCTCTCTTTCCTTCCTTCCTTCCTTCCTTCCTTCCTTCCTTCCTTCCTTCCTTCCTTCCTTCCTTCCTTCCTTCCTTCCTTCCTTCCTTCCTTCCTTCCTTCCTTCCTTCCTTTCTTTCTTTCTTTCTTTCTTTCTTTCTTTCTTTCTTTCTTTCTTTCTTTCTTGATTTCTTGATTTCTTGATTTCTTTCTCTTTTTTCCTTCTTTCCTTCTTTCTTTCTTTCTCCTCCTCCTCCTCTTCCTTCTCCCTTATCTTTCTTCTACTTCTTTTCATAGGGATAAAGGAGAAGAGACCTAGAGAAAAAGGAATGCCAAAAGAGAAAGTCTCTGGAGAAGAACATAGCTGCTAAAGGAGGTGCCTCAAGTCTCTAAAGACTAATAATTGAAATTTGGTGAAATTTGGGGCGGGGTGCTAGTTCTATAATTTCATTTGTGTGATGAACTCCTGGTTTATAAAATTTACCACATCAGTGTCGATTGGGAAGTCATCTGTAACCTAAATTTGCCTTTTGAAAGAGTTAGAAAGGATCTCAGAGTCTATCTAGTTCAATTCTTTTGTTTTAACAATGAGGAAACCCATAGCTAGGAAGGTTAAACAATTTGCCCCTGGGCAGCTAGGTGGTGCAGTGGATAAAGCACCAGCCCTGGATTCAGGAATTCCTGAGTTCAAATCTGGCCTCAGACACTTGACACTTACTAGCTGTGTGACCCTGGGCAAGTCACTTAACCCCCATTGCCCCGCAAAAAAAAAAAATTAAACAATTTGCCCCAGTTCACATAAAAAGTCAAGCAGCTAGGTGGTGCAATGGAAAAAGCTTTGGTCTTGGGACCAGAAAGACTCATCTTCATGAGTTCAAATCTGGTCTTAGGCACGTACTAGCTGTGTGACTCTAGGCAAGTCACTTAACCCTTTTTGCCTCAGTTGCTCATCTGTAAAATGAGCTGGAGAAGGAAATGGCAAACCACTCTAATATCTCTGCCAAGAGAACCCCAAATAGGGTCATGAAGAGTCAGGTAAGACTGAAAAGACTGAACAAGAAGACAGAAAGTGAGTACAAAAGGTGGGACCTGAACCCAGGCCCTCTGAATACAGAGTCAGTGTTCTTTCCACAATGTTCTTACCACCTGATCTCTATAATTTAAAGGAATTATCTTTGGTCACTTAACTACTATCTATCAGAATTAGGATTTGAACACAGGTCTTCCTCCCTCTCCTGCCATTTATATGGCATTTGTCATTTACACCTTTCCTCACAACAGTCTTATGAGGTAGGTGGGGCAAGCTTGATTTGCAGATGAGGAAGCTGGACACTCAGAGGACTGTGCAGTAATTCATCCATGGCCACAGGGCTGGGGAGTAGGTCTCCTACCTCCCACCCAACTCCCTGCTCTTCTTTGCAGTTCATCATTGGGCCTCTGTCCCTTCCCTGACTTCACCATTTGGCCTTGGGCAGATTGTGTTTCTGACTTTGAAAATGACCCCCCTCCCATCCAGCATCCCACTGGTCTCATTGATCCAAATTCTCTCCCTTGCAGCTCCCTAATTCAGGGCAAAATCCAAAATCCAAAGCAAACTCTGTCTATTTAAGTAGCAAACATCTGCCCTGCAAAGCCCTACAGAGTGATAAGCAGAATGCAAAGTACAGAAAGAACTCAGGAAAATTCAAGGCCAAATGTTTGTGGAAGTCATTTGACCATCCCCAGAGTGCCCTTTACAGGCTCGAGGCTGGGCACAGAACCAACGCCTCTTCAGGGGCCGACCTTGTCTATCCAGGCAGCCACTGCATTTAGAAGTCACACCAGGAGCCCTGCAAATAGGAGCTGTATTATGATTGGGATGCGCTGGGGGCAGAGGAGGCCCCTGGCATGGTGCTGTGGTGGACTGAAAGTCAAAGGAACTGAGTTCTAGTTTGGACCTTCTCAGTACTCATAGAGACATAGACTTTGAGCTAGAAGGGACCTTAGATGTCATCAAGCCCAGTTCCTTTCTATTTATAGATGAGAAAACTGAGGCAAACGGAAGTTAAGAGATTTGCCCCCGCTCACACTACTAGTAAGCATCTGAGACAAGATTCGAACCCAGGTCTTCTTGACTCTAAGTGCAGTACTTTACTTAGCCTCATGACCTTGGGTAAAATTTTCATTTCTTTGGGCCTCAGCTTCCTTATCAAATCCAATGGACACATATCAGGAGACCTGTGAAATAGGTTCAAAGTTTAGATAAGATACGGTCCCCACTTTCATAGAACTTGTAAAGTCCTTGGCAGTCTCTGAAGTGGATCCCTTCCATAGCTGCTGTAGCAATCTGAACATCAGTGCCACAGGACAGCTCAGTGGCAGCAGACTAGAGCCTTGTGTGGAGAGGCAGGTGGCAGATTGTATCAAATTGGAAATCAAATTCTTGGGAAAGATGAGTGTCAGATAGTCATTGATTATATGCAATCTGAAATACCAACATCTGGCATTTCAACTGCCCATACTGTGACACTAGTTTCCTAACACGAACAGCACTCTACCCTTTGTTCCTTCAACAATTTACATGAACTTTTTTTGGGGGGGAAGTGGGCAATGAGGGTTAAATGACTTGCCCAGGGTCACACAGCTAGTAAGTGTCAAGTGTCTGAGGCCGGATTTGAACTCAGGTCCTTCTGACTCCAGGGCTGGTGCTTTATCCACTGTCCCATCTAGTTGTCCCCATGAACCCATTTTTAAAGGCGCAGTGAAAGGTAAGGAAAGAGCTCTGTCTTATAATTTATTCCCTTCTCATTTTGTTGTTGTTTTCAATTTTGTCTGGTTCTTCATGACCCCATAGAGGGTTTTCTTGGCAAAGATATTGGAATGGTTTGCCGTTTCCTTCTCCAGTTCATTTTACAGATGAGGAAACTGAGGCAAACAGGATTAAGTGATTTTTCCAGGGTCACATAGCTAGTAAGTGTCTGAGGCCAGATTTGAATTCAGGAAGATGAGCCTTCCTGATTCCAGGTCCCGGGGATCTATCTACTCCTGCACCACCTAGCACAGCAGAGGTCATTTGGGGAAATAGATGTTATTTCTACAGGATCACTGGATGATCAGCTTCACAGATTCTCCAAGAGCTGTGTGCCATAGACAAGGACGATGCTGCTGATACTTTATCACAAGGACACGTGCTTCGGGTTATTTTTCAGTGAGTGAAGATGAAACTGTCCAGAAGGGCCCACATTCTCTTGCCCAGTCCTACTTGTCATGAAGGCCACACATCTGCAGGATAGGCCGACCAGATTAGAGATGTGGTTTAGTAACAGAAGGGGATACAACCAGTGAGTTTGGCCTCACTTGCACTGTGCTCTAACCTACTGAGCTAAAAGATAAATGTGGACAAGAAAATAATAGAGGTGTTTAATAAATGTTTGTGTAGATTTCATGGTTGGAAAGACTGAAATAGATTCATAGAAGGTTAGAGAGGAAAGAAACCTCAGGGATCATTTGGTCCAGCTCCATCATTATGACAAGGAAATGAAAGCCCAGAGATTAGGGTAATGGAAGTTCCTGAAGGAAGCTTAGTTTTTTCCAGGTTTTCTGATAAGGGCATTTAGCCTTATAGGGTCATTTTTCAACAACTATTTTTCATGCTAAGCTGAATCTCCCTTAAAATTCAGTTCTTAACTTTTTTTGAGTGTGTATCATGGACTCTTTTGGTAGTCTTATGAAGCCTGTTGGATCGTTTCCCAGAATATTTTTTTAAATTTGTAAAATAAAATACATAAATGGCAAAGGAAATAAATTACATTAAAATGTAGTTATCAAAATATACCTTTTGAGGGGCGGCTAGGTGGCACAGTGGATAGAGCACCGGCCCTGAAGTCAGGAGTACCTGAGTTCAAATCTGGCCTCAGACGCTTAACACTTACTAGCTGTGTGACCCTGGGCAAATCACTTAACCCCAATTGCCTCACTAAAAAAAATATACCTTTTGAAAAGTTCACAGACTCAAGGTTAATAACTCCTATGCTTCAAAGAAGAAAAATATCTAGAGATAGTCTCAGACAAGATGTCTATATTGAATGAATAATGAATGAGGAGACCTGAATTCTAATCACAATTCTTCAACCACTTTACTATGATAGAACACTGGCCCTGAAATGGGAGGACCTGAGTTCAAATCTCACCTTGGACACTTAACCTGAATTGCCTTAAACATCCAGGACCATCTCTAATCACCCTGATGGACCCACTGGACCCAGATGGGTTTGGAAGAGAGAGTGAGGTTGGTGACCTTGCAAAGCCCTGCCTCACTTAAATCCAATTCAGTGCAAGTCTTCACATCGCTCTGATGCCATGGTCTTCTTTGAGAAAGAAGGACAAACAACAACAAAATGTGAAGAACCATTTTCTCTGTGTTGATTTCCTCAGCTCTTAAATGGAGAAGGGGATAAGCAGGAAGGACTTCTACTTTCCTGGAATAGCATGAGACAAAAGATAGATCTTATGCTACAATTGTCAGTTTTCTTTTTAAGAATGTCAATTCATTTTAATATATGTTCATATAAATTTATTTTAAAAAGTACATTATTCAAAGATATGATTCAGAATGTCTGTTCTCAAAAAATGTATACCAGAAGAGGGGAAACTTTGATAGTCCTACCAAGCTGGAAAGGCTTTGAGCATGGACTCCATTGTTGGTCCATTGTGGGCCTAGCTAAGTGCCAGGCTGGCTGAAGGGTTAGGGGTGAATTGTTTGGCCATAATAACTTTGAAAGAGGGGATGAGCTTGGGCAGGGAGGAGGACAAGAACTTTACCAGTAGAATTATAGATTCTTGAGGTATTGAAGAAATCCAGTATCTTATATTTAGATGTCATTTTAAATTCTTTTTTCTCTGCCTCCACATCCTATTTGATCCTCACTGTTCCTCTGGGAGTCAGGCAAGATGAAAATTATTATTTCCATGAAAATATAGGGAAATGGGAATCTATCTGCATCCAGAGAAAGAAGTGATAAATAGAAGTATGTGTAGAATAATTTTACATGCACATATTTGTGTCTAATGTTAGTCATCTCTAGGGTGAGAAAGGGGAGAAAGGAAAAAAAAAGGAAAAAGGAAAAAAGAAATTTATATGATAAATGTATTATATATTTAAAAAGAATAGTAAGTTGTTCATAATAGATTTTTAGTTTCATGTGCAATTATCTTTTCATTATGCTCTGTTAGGGAAATGCTTGTTTTATTTGATAAATTAAAAATAAAACAAATTATATTGCTATGCTAAATATATGTACACATACATATGTATGTGTATGTGTATATATGAATATATATGTATATGTGTGTGCATGCGTGCATGCAAGTCCTTCAGGACAGAGGGTTTTTTTATTTGTTTTGCTATTGAAGCCTGAGTACCTAACCCAATTCCTTGTATATATCATATATGATGATGATGATGATAACAAAACTAGTATTTATATAATACTTTAAAGATATAAGTGGTTTTATAAAGCATTTTACACTCATCTCATTTGATTCTCACAACAACCCTTGGAAGTAAGTGCCATTATTTATCCTAATTTTAGAGATGAGGAAACTGAGACTGAGAGTAGCTAAGTGACTTATCCCCAGGGTTATACAACTAGTACATTTTTTTGAGGCAGGATTTGAACTTAGGGCTTTCTCATTCCAAATCCATCACTTTATCACCTCTGCCACTTAGATACTCATTAACAAACACTTGATCAATTGAATTGAATCGAAGTGCCTTGTCCAAGATCCCAGAAGAAGACAGTGGCAGATCTAGGCCCATGGATCTTGGATCAAGAGTTACAAGAGGCCTCGGTGGCTATCTAGTGTCTGGCATACAGTAGGAGATTAATAAATGTTGACTGATTATCCAACTTTCTCCTTTTAAAGATAAGGGCCCTGAAGACCAAAGAAGTTAAATTATTTGTACAAGACCACATAGGTAGAGTCAGGGGCTGGATTTGAACCCTGGATTCTCTGAGTTAGTGCCTAATACACTTACATAATACACAATCTCCTCAAGTAAAGCAGCAGCCCTACCATCATGAATGATTTAAAATATTTTCTCCTGTGGTTGTCCCATATTCGCAGGGATATACTTCCAAATGAAATATGAAGAGAACAGATGCTCTTCCTCTTCCCAACCCCCTCAGATAAAATTGCTGCCAAAGCAGTATGGATTTTGGTCAATCTTCTGAACCAGCCAAGGCCCGCCTACCACCAAGGTTGGAACTCAACAGTGAGCTCTTTTTCCTAGGAAGCTGCCCTAGGCAGGAAGTGTGGCACAATCCCTATAGCACTGGGCATGGAGTCAAAGAACCATAGGTATAGAGACGATCTGGTCCAAAGTTTCATTTTACAGATGAGCTAACGAGGGCCCAGGGAGGTTAGGTGAACAAATGATAAATGGCAATGATGAGATTTGAACCCAGGTCCTTTGGGTTTCAACCCACTGTCCATGATGCCTCCTTATGAAGGGAAGCAGGAAGAGTTGAGTTTAAATCCCACCTCAGACATATATTACCTATGATATGGGGATAATAACACCACTAAGATCTCACAGTTGTGAGGGCCACATGAGATAATGTAAGTGAAGTGCTCTGGAAATCTGAAATGAGATTGCACTGGGAGGAGGAGAGGCTGAATTCCCTTGGCAAGTTTTGGATTCTTGCTTTGACTGTCTCTGCTACACAGCATCTCTAGAGGAAAGTCCTTGAATTCTGGTCCAGAACATATTCCCCTATGATTCCTGAAACTGGAATTAGCCAAGACCCCTTCCAGAAATTCAGCAGAAAGAGGGTCATTCCTCAGAAGCATTGGTGTGTCCAGAGCATATGGCCATGATTCTGTCATATTGGTGAGCCATGGGCTGCCGCTCTAAGGCTCAATAACTCTTTTGGGTTTTTTGGGAGATTCTGAGACTCCTTCACAATTCTCCTGATCCCACATCATGCATGCACTTTTCAGTGTCTTTTCTCTTCTCCATGGTTTATTATGACACTTTCCCCCATCCAGTAAAAAGCCATTAATACCTACTCATTACCTACTAAATAAAGTCCAAACTCAGGATGGTTTAGTTTAACCTATTTCTACTACTGGACAAGAAGTTGTTATATATTACACTTGGGGTACCCCTGCCTTGCATATGGACCCCCAAAAAGCCACCCCAGGTTCAAAATTCTCTCTCAGTCCTCATCTACTCAAATAAAAAATATTCATAAACCTCCGTCCATATGTTTGTTTTCACTAGTTTCCGAG
This sequence comes from Dromiciops gliroides, assembly GCF_019393635.1. NCBI lineage: Eukaryota > Metazoa > Chordata > Mammalia > Microbiotheria > Microbiotheriidae > Dromiciops > Dromiciops gliroides. The sequence goes on from NC_057863.1 coordinate 389,610,060, forward strand.
GGAACACAACTAATTCAAAGGAAAGGCATTTAGTGAAATAGTATATAGTAAGAGAAGTAGCAATAGAACATCTTCCCCATAAGGCTAGGACATACTTTTCCATTGTCAGTGGGAAACAAGGAGATACCTAGGGAACATGTGGGAAGGGCACACAATAAGGAACAAACTTAACCAGGATATATGTAGAAAGATACTCATATGGCAAACACACATCTCAGATGGAGCAACACATTCATGGAAGAACAACTCAAACTTCTATAGGGCTGCCCATATCTTCTGATAGGTGGAGCAGTGGATAGAGCACTGGCCCTGAAGTTGGGAGGATCTGAGTTCAAATCCCACCTCAGACACTTAATAGCTGGCTGTGTGACCCTGGGCAAGTCACTTAACCCCAATTGCCTTAAACATCTGGGGCCATCTCCAGTCATCCTGATCTATCTGTCTGTCTATCTGTCTATCATCTATCTATCTCAGCAATGGACTCAGGAGGCTCTGGAGGAGAGAGCGAGGCTGTTGACTTTGCACATCCCTCTCTCACTTAAGTCTAATTTACTGCAAGTCATGACATCAACCCAATGTCATGGTCCTCTTCAAGAACAAAGGATAGGGGCAGCTAGATGGCGCAGTGGATAGAGCACCGGCCCTGGAATCAGGAATACCTGAGTTCAAATCCGGCCTCAGACACTTAACACTTACTAGCTGTGTGACACTGGGCAAGTCACTTAACCCCAATTGCCTCACTAAAAAAAAAAAAAAAAAAAAAAAAAAAGAACGAAGGATAAACAACTATTCTTGTTGGGATGTTTAGTCTCTGATGGATGGTGTTCCACTGGTCTCAAGTTCTTCTTTCAAGGCATTGCTCCATTGAGTAAATAGGTGTAGAGCTACTTTCCGCTACTAACTTCTGAGCACAAGCTAGAGTCTTCAGGGTTACCTGCTGGGGCCACTTCAGCTTATGCACATGTCCTACTAAGGGTAGACTGGTGGCATCCTCTTCATATATAAAGGATTCAGTTTGGGTCTGTAGATACTACTATATTAAAGGAATGAGGGCTGTGTTCAGGTCACACAGGTCCTCTGGTACTCAAGATTTTCCAAAATTGGTGCTTATGTAACTCAGTCTTATCTCCCAATATTTCCTTACATATATCCTGAGAGCCAGCAAACAAATTTACTAATTTTAACTATGCATATTCATACTTATTTTTTTCTGTATAACTTTGCTCTTCATCTATTTCCTTTTTCTATGTGGTCATGATTATACTCAAATGGATCTGTTATCTCATTGATGTGGATATTCCCTCCAAAGATGTGATAGCAACCTATCAATATCTGCCCATTCTGTCCAACTGTTGAACATATCTTGTTTGACACATGGAGTTCAACCAATATGCTAAAGGTCTCGTTTTCTCTTAAACATTTAAGGACAACAGTGGAGTACACTTGCTCTCACCTTTACTAGACCACTTTCTTTTTTCAAGTATGTTTCCCTAATGACATATTTTACTCTGATTCATCTTCAAGGTTCCTTATTTTTTACATGTTACAACTGTCTCATACTCACCATGTAGTTGTCCATTACCCTTAAAGGCAACAGTTTATTAGTCTACCAGTTTTTTCACATTTCCTCCAGCATTTGTCATTTTCCTTTTCTATCCTGTTAGCCAATCTGGTAGGTATGAGGTGGTACTTCAGAGTTGTTTTAATTTGCATTTCTTTAATCAATAGTGATTTGGAGCACTTTTTCATATGATCCTTGATAGCTTTGATTTCTTCATCTGAAAACTATTTGTTTATATCCTTTGACCACTTATCATTTGGGAAATGGTTCTTGTTTTTATAAAAATTTAACTCACTTTCCATACATTTGAGAAATGAGGCCTTTGTTAGAGAAACTTTCTATGAAAAATTTTCTCCAGTTTCCCGTTTCTCTTCTAATTTTTTGCCCATTAGTTTTTCTTTGTGGAAAAACCTTTTAATTTCATGTAATCAAAATTATCCATTTTACTTTCCGATGATCCTCTCCATTCTTGTTCAGTCATAAACTCTTCTCTCATTCATAAACCTGACAGGCACATTTTCTCATGCTCCCCATAATTTTACTTATGATATCACCCTTTATGTCAAAACCATTTATCTGTTTTGACCTTATCTTACAGTGTGAGAGGTTGTCCTATGACTTAGTTTTTTTCCAACTGCTTTCCCAGCAATATTTGTCAAAAGGTGAGTTTCTTACTCCAAAAGTTTGGACCTTTGGGCTTATTAACATTAGGTTACTATGGCCATTTACTACTGTGATTATGTACCTAACCTATTCCACTGATCCATTACTCTATTCCTCAGCCAATATCAGCTTGTTTTTAATGATTATCACTTTGTAATATAGTTTGAAATCTGATAATTAGACCACCTTTCCTCACATTTTTTTTATTGATTCCCTTGATATTCTTGACCTTTTGTTCTTCCAGATGAATTTTGTTATTGGTTTTTATACCTTTATAAAATAATTCTTTGGTAATTTGATTGCTTTGGCAGTCAATAAGTAAATTAACAGGTAGAATTTTTGTTTTATTGCATTGGCCTATCATAAATTAATATTTGTCCAATTTTTTAGATATGTTTTTATTTGTGTGAAGTGTTTTGTAATTGTGTTCATATAGTCCCTGGGTTTGTCTTGGACTCTCAATATTTTGTATTGTTTGCATTTATCCTAAATGGGATTTTTCTTTCTTGTTGCTAGGTTTTGTTGGGATGCATGTAGGTTTACATTATCCTGCCATTTTGCTAAAGTTGTTAACTGTTTCAACTAGTTTTGCAGTTGATTCTCTAGGGTTCTCTAAGTATACTAAATATACCATCATATCTTCTCCAGAGTGATACTTTTGTTTCCTCATTGACTGAATAGTTCCTTCAATTTCTTTTTCTTCTCTTATTGCTATAGCTAGCCCTTCTTTTAAAAAATAATATATTATTTCTCCCCTAATTAAAATTTTAACATTAGTCTTTGAGGGCTTAAATTCTATCCCTCCTTCCTTCCCTCCTCCCTCCCTGAGACAGTAAGCAATCTGATATAGCAATCATAGAAAATGTGTCCATATTAGTCACCTTGAGCAATAAGACAAAATGAAGGAAGGAAGGAAGGAGGAAGGAAGGAAGGAAGGAAGGAAGGAAGGAAGGAAGGAAGGAAGGAAGGAAGGAAGGAAGGAAGGAAGGAAGGAAGGAAAAATAGTATGCTTCAATCTGTATTGAGACATCAGTTCTTTCTCTGGAGGCAGGTAGCATTTTTTATCATAAGTTCTCTGGGATTGTCTTGAATAGCTAGGAGTAGTCAGGTCATCCTAAGTCTCCACGGTTCTTTATCATACATACTGCTATTACTGTGTACAGCAATCTCCTGGTTCTGGTCACTTCACTTTTTAAGAGTTCTGTACATCTTTCCAGGATTTTCTGAAATCATTCTTCTTGTTCTTTCTTTCTTTGTTTCTTTCTTCCAGGTTTTTTCTGAAATCATTCTGCTTGTTCTTTCTTTCTTTCTTTCTTTCTTTCTTTCTTTCTTTCTTTCTTTCTTTCTTTCTTTCTTTCTTTCTTTCTTTCTTTCTTTCTTTCTTTCTTTCTTTCTTTCTTTCTTCTCCTCCTCCTCTTCCTCCTCCTCCTCCTCCTCCTCCTCCTCCTCCTCCTCCTCCTCCTCCTCCTCCTTCTTCTCCTTTTTGCAGGGCAATAAGGTTTAAGTGACTTGCTTGAGGTCACACAACTAGTGAGTGTCAAGTGTCTGAGTTCGGATTTGAACTCAGGTCCTCCTGAATCCAAGGCCTGTGCTTTATCCACTGCGCCACCTAGCTGCCTCCTGCTTGTCACTTCTTATAGCTCAATAATATTCCATTAAAATCATATACCACAGCTTGTTCAGTCATACCCCAATTGCTGGCATCCCCATAATTTCCTATTCTTAGTTATCACAAAAAGATCTGCATAGCTATCATTTTTTTCACGTAATAGTCTTTTATTTTTTCCAAATTACATATAAAGATAGTTTTCTGTGTTCATTTTTGTAAGATTTTGAGGTCCAAAAATTTTCTTTCTCCCTTTCTTCCCTCCCTTCTACAAAACAGCAAGCAATCTGATATAGGTTACACAGTACAATCATATTAAACATATTTCAACATTAGACATCTTGTGAAAGAAAAATCAAAACAAAATGAAAAAGCCATGAGAAAGGAAAAAAAAACAAGTGCCCAATCTCTATGGTTCTTTCTCTGGATATGGATCACATTTTCCATCATGATTTTTTTTGGAATTGTCTTCAATCATTGTGTTGCTGAGAAGAGCTAAGTCTATCATAGTTGATCAGTAGATAGATTTCTAATACAATATTGAATAATAATGGACATCCTTGCTTCACCCCTGATCTTACTGGGAAGGTTTCAAGTTTATCTCTTGTATTTCCTGGCATAAATCCCACTTGGTCACAGTGTGTGATCTTTGTGAAGGATAGCCTACTATTGATGAGTCTCTTTGTTAGCTGGGCTAATCCTGAAAAAACCCTCAAACTGTTCCTTGGACTGTATTCAAAGATTTCAGTCCTGATAGAAACTACCTAAATTTGTGTTCCCCTGGCATAATCTTCAAGAACCCAGGATCATGATGAGGCATGAGAATAGGAGACTCTTTGGAGTAAAGCATTTGGCAAAGTCTCTGTATCTTCTTAAAATATAATGTTACTCTTCTCTCCAGGCTCTCCGCCAATTATCTATCTTGTTTCTTTTGAATACAGTATAACCATCTCAGAGCCATATTCAAATCATTGGTCTCATCCCATCAACTCTCAGTGATTCCCATATGGTCAGATTTGCCTCCTTGCTTTAGGATCTCTAGTTCATCTTGTTTTTCTTACTCATACTTCGTGTATTTGTTATAGAGATAACTTAGGCTATTGGGTTTTTTTGTTTGTTTGTTTTCAGGGCAATGAGGGTTAAGTGACTTGTCCAGGGTCACACAGCTAGTAAGTGTCAAGTGTCTGAGGCTGGATTTGAACTCAGGTCCTCCTGAATCCAGGGCTGGTGCTTTATCCACTGTGCCACCTACCTTCCCCTAGGTTATTGGTTTTGTTATTGGCTTCCTTCTCAGTTTTTGTCTCCTGGGAACTTCTGGGTATCTCTATCGCAATTCCTTCTTCACTAATCTTCATGGTATCGGGCTTGGTGGACACACATAAAAAACATTTCTTGCCCTCATTTTTCAGCTTAAAGATCTTTTTGACTAAATTTTCAGGATACCAAGCACAAACAGCACTCCTTATTCTCTAGATTTTTTTTCTACCTGTTTACCAGCAGTCAGAAAACACTTCATTCTGCTCTTGGAATTGGTGACTGCCTGGTCAGGAATACACTTCCATGAGGAGCTCAGGCAATGCTCATTTCTCAGAGCTCCACTCCGTACTCCCCAGACTTTCTAACACCCTTGTCCACATTCAGTTAGCCACCTCCACATCCCTTTCAAGTTTCCTTTTACTTTTTGCCTTTTCCCCATTAGAATATAAGCTTCTTGAGTATTGGGACTGTCTTTTTTTCTTGTCTTTTATCTCCAGTGCTTAGCTTATATTTGACATGGACTAAAAGCTTAATAAATGCTTTGCTTATATATCTTTTTACTGGCCCTCATTAGGTGTACTCCATTTCTAGCCAGGACCCTGTCATTGCTTTGTTTGAAGCTAAGGTCTAGAAACCCAAATCGCATACTCAAACATTATAATTTTAAAATAGCTGCTTACTTCCCAAATCACTTTCCATTTCTTTTCTGAATGGACAGCCTTTGATAGACATCAGGATTAAAATAGCACCTGCATTCTTAAGGTCTTAACTTTTTGCCCATAATTTTGTAATATTTGTCAAAACCTTCTACATTCCTTCTGAAAGTATTACTCTGTACCCATGTGAATAATCAAAAGTGGTTAATTTCTGGTGAGCCTCCTGTAGTGGGGGCCCCCAAGGGCCTTAAAGAATGGCAAACTGTCCTAGGTCAGAGAGGGTCAAAGCTTCTGCAGTGGACTAGGTGTGTGAGTGGACTCCTGCACTTTGTAGCTTTGAGAACCAGATGGCCTCAATTATAACAAAAGTAACAGCAACAACAATTAAAATACTGACGCAATTATTAAAAAAATAAAAGTGGATAGCAACATTCTATATTAACAAGTCTTGAGAAGTTCTGTCACATCTTGGATAACATGAAAAAATCAGGGACCTCTCTATTGTTGCTCTTAAGTTAAAAAAAAAAGCCAGCTATTTAGTGTTCCTCACTACAACTAATTATCTCCTAGTTTTTCTAGCCTTACTGGGTGATCTCTAACCTCAGAACACCTATGGATCATCAGTTTCATTACTTGGAGGACAAGATGCTGCTTTTTCTTCAGTATTTTCAACATCCGCTTCCTTGGAAAGAGGTCTGTGCCCTGAGGAAGGTAGATCCCCAGAGAGGGGAAGAAAGTTGTTTTGACTGTTAGTTGCAAGTCTTTTCTGTTTTGGTGTTCTTTTGGGTAATATAGAGTCTGTCCTATATTATGTGGTTGGTCAATTTGAGCATTCACAGGGAGACTGAGCATTTATTTTTTTCTGGTGCAGACCTAGACATGACCAAAATTCTGTATTCCAGGTAAAACTCTGGTGGTCTACTCCACCTTTTGCAGTGACACCAGTGATCATTAGAACAATGCCAACAAGCCAGTGGTCCTTTGCCAATGCGATAATATGTATATTGTCAAAGCCTATAGGAGAAACTGAAAATGGGTCTTTTCTTTTAAAAAATTTGGTTTTAGTAATTACAGGTTCTCTGTGTTTTCCTTTTTCCTCCTTTATCACATGGAAAAACCAATTTAATTGTCATGGACTTTTGTGAAACAGTGGATTTCAACTGGTGCAAAATCACAACCTTTCCATGCTCCTATATCCCATTGGGACTCATGTCCTTCCCAGAGGACCCACTCCATTTTCTGGGGGCCTTCTTCTAGGTCTTCAATATTTATTGATATTAGTGCAATGCTTTGTCTATTCATCTGTTAGGTCTCATTCTTACCATGTAATTGGCAGACCCCTTTCTATTCCAGTTGGGCATACCCTCAGCGATGACTTTCCCACCTCTTTTTGCAGATGTAAAGGACTTAAAAGCTGCCCATGATTGAATGACATGCTCAGTTCTGAGAACTATAACTTTAGGGACTCTGATGGAAGCAGAAAATCTCTATCAGTTATAGCATCATTTTCTCACTTTCCTTACTCTCCCATTTCCTTTATCCTCCAAATCTTAGTCAAGAAGTCTAAAGTCACTTTATTTTGATTCAGAGGACCTGGCTGTGAATCCCATCTGCTTGTGTTATTTTGTAGGTTTCCCACCCCACTTCAGTCAGTGTAGTCACAGAAGACCCACAGAGTATAAAGGAATGTAAAGGAGGCATTATGGAGTTTTCCTACAAACCCGAAAAATGTAGGAAGAAGTTCTTTATCCAACTCTAGAGAATGATAGGCCTTTGGTCATTGGATCAAGGTAACTAAAACTATTGAGGAAAGATCTCATAAATTGCTGAGAGGAAAAAGTCAAGCTCCTTTGTGCCTATATATTAAAAAAAAAAAAAGAGGGGACAGCTAGGTGGCACAGTGGATAGAGCACTGGCCCTGGAGTCAGGAGGACCTGAGTTCAAATCTGGCCTCAGACACTTGACACTTACTAGCTGTGTGACCCTGGGCAAGTCACTTAACCCCAATTGCCTCACCAAAAAAAAAAAAGAAAGAAAGAAAGAAAGGAAGAAAGAAAGAAAGAAAGAAAAAAAGCCATCCAGAAGTTGGAGTTCAAGAACTGGAGGTAGTTGTGGAAGGCAGCACCTATACCAGAAGGTAGCAATGGGGGAGGGTATCAGTCATCAGAGCAACTAGATGGCAAAAAAGTGGTTAGAGAGTCAGGCCTGGAGTTAAGAAGATCTGAGTTCAAATCTAGCCTTAGATACTATCTCTGTGACCCTGGTCAAGTCACTTAACTTCTGTCCACCTCTGTTTCCTTACCTGTAAAATGGAGATAATAACAGGGTTTTATGAGAATAAAAATGAGATAATTATAAAGTGCTTAATATAGTGCCTGACACAGAGCAAGTGCTTATACAAGTGTTAGCTATTAGTATTAATTAATTTATTTATTAATTTATTTATTTATGGATATCATCAGAGCTACTGGGCCAGCAGGAGATGGAGCATTCAATGAGAATCAGAGACATATACTCTAGGCAGATATAGATACAGAGTGACAGCCACCTTGGGGAGGACAATACTTCAGGGAACTAGGCTTGGCAATAGAGAATCAAACTGAGAGAGGAACAGACATTGGAAGGCCAGCTGAGCAACCTTACCAGCAGAGATGTTGCACCCAAGAGAAGCTACATGAGGACTTTATGAAGAAAGAAGGGACTTCCAGGCCCTGTAAGTGCCAGAACTTGTGAGTTATCTTTGCTAGGCAGGTAGCATACCCATGTGCCATACCACCATTATATTTTATTATATTCTAATCCCATGAATTTTGTATGTTTTTTTGGAAGAGTAAGACCCATGTTTGTATGGGATAGTGTAGGAGGAAGAATGTTTTGTAGCTATTGTTCTTGCTGGGCCTATGTCTTAAGGACTAATTAAGTCTACTAGCTGATTGTTAATGAGGACTATACTAGTGGAGGCTCATGAACCTACAGTGATAGGAGTTCAGCCCCACAGGGTTACCCCTAGAATCGGAGTATTAGCCACCCTCTGGGGACCAAAGCACAACTGCAAATGCAATTTGGGGAAGTAGCCCAGAAAGGATCTACATTGGACAAAGCATTTAACCTCTCTGGGCCTCAATTACCTGACCTGTAAAATAAAAAGGATTGTATAACTTCTCAAGTCATTCCATTTCTAAATGTATAAGCCCATGATCCTGTCAATTCTTTCTTCAGTGTATTTTTCACACCCATCCCTGCCCTTCCTCTTTGCACAACTATCACCCCAGTAGAAGTGTTGATTCTGTCATGCTTGAATTACTGCAACAATCTTCTCTCCAGGGCCCTTCTTCCTCTGATCTCTCAAGACACTACACCAGATTAATTTTCTTAACACATACATTACCTTTTACCAAAAAAAAAAACACGAAAAACTTCAAAAGTTCTCTAATGCCTATAGGATAAAGTAAAAATTCCTGTCCTCACTCACTGTTATCTGGATTACGTCAGATTTGAGGATTCTCTTTGTACATACTTCTATAACATGATATAAGGGGTGCTGGGAAGGTATCTCATTCCAAAATATCTCCCTCATTTATTTATTTGTTTGTTTGTTTGTTTGTTTGTTGTTTATTTATTAGTGAGGCAATTGGGGTTAAGTGACTTGCCCAGGGTCACACAGCTAGTAAGTGTTAAGTGCCTGAGGCCGGATTTGAACTCAGGTACTCCTGACTCTAGGGCCGGGTGCTCTATCCACTGCGCCACTTAGCTGACCCCCTCATTTATTTTTGAATTCCCACCACTGAGAATTTATTCTTTTGGGTTAAAGCATTGCCTTCTTCAAGCATCAAAGCAAATAATTCTCCCTGTGAGGAGTAGTGGATCAAATGACTAATCCTTCACCTTGAACGAGTTTTATCCATTCACTGTTGGTATTGTTGTTGATAGGAAGAGATAGAGGAGAGATGACATGGATTGGCCTAGGAAGTACAAAATACTGTGGTTATAAGAACACTGGAATAGGAGACCGATGTCTGAGTTCTACTTCTGACTCTGTCAGTTCAGTCATTTTCCAATCATGTCCAATTCTTCGTGACCCCATTTGGCATTTTCTTGGCAAAGATATTGGAGAGGTTTGTCATTCCTTCTCCAGCTCATTTTACAGTTGAGGAAACTGAGGCAAACAAAGTGAAGTGACTTGTCCAGGGTCACACAGCTAGCAAGTATTTGAGGTCAGATTTGAACTTAGGAAGACGAGTCTTCCTGACTCCAGGCTCAGCACTCTATCCACTGTGCCACCTAGCTGCCCCTGACCTGTTACTATCTAGCTGTATAACCTTGGACAAGTCACTTCCCTTTCTGGGCCTGAATTTTTCACCCAACAAGTGAAGGGGTTGTACTAGATAAACTCTAAGGTATTCTTCCAGTTATAAACTTCTCTATAATTTGGGAATTGAGCTGAGATTTGAAAAATGGATATGATAACTAGAGAGGAGGTGGTGGGAGTTGGGGAGGGGAGGGTATTCCAGGCAGAGGAAAAGAACCTTCAATGTCTCAGAATTCTAAACATCTGTGCAACTACCAAGGTTTTAACAACAGCTCAGATTTTTAAAGTGTGTTTCCGCCTCATTGGTGGCTGCATAGAGCGGATGTGCTGGATGTGTGTGAACATGGCTTTGTTTTTTACTTCACACCCTCAGGCTTCATTTTTATGAAGAACTTCCTTCTGTTGGTGCTTTGGGAATATTCAATTCCTGGTTTACATAGAGCATAGTTGACAGTTAAGCAGGGAAATGGTACCATGGCTTAATTGCAGAATAAACAGATTTTCAGTGGAAAGGGGCTTTTTTCTGCAGAAGGACCCTTAGTCACTTTTCCAGAAGACCCTTGCCCCCCAACAGCAACTCATTCCTTGGCAACATAATCAATAGCAACATACAGCTTTCCCCCATAGACCTGAAATGTGACCCAAGGGTCATGGCTGACCAATACTCTGCCACAACAAATCTCTCCTTCACCTAAACCTGTGGTCTGTTCAGAGTTCCCTAAAGATGCAAAAATTGCATTTTCCTACTTCCATATTTCTGTTTCCACCACAGCTACTGCCTAGACTGTTTCCCATTCTTTGAGCTATTCAAATTCTTCTTCTTCTTCAAGGTTTAGCCACCTCTCTAGAAAGCCTACCTGACTATCCAGGGTCATCTCTCTGTCTTCAAGCATTTAGTTTTCTTCTACTATTTCCTGCTCCTTGTACATTCTTTAGGGTTTTATTCTGAAGCATTCTTTATCTCTTCTATTGTCTTTTCACTTTTTGTCTTATTCCCTCAACTGTCTTCGCATCTTTGTATTATCCAAGGAAACTTATCCCAATCTCACTTTTTTGTTCCTGGTAAGTATTTAACATATCCTTCTGTGATTAATCTGTTATGTGTAAGCTTCTGGGGGGAAAGGGCTGTTCTGCTTTTGTTATTGGATCATCAGTGCTTAGAACCAGTGGAAGGCACTAGATCAAAATTTACTAATTGATTCAGTTGGCTGCATGTTTGGACTTGTCTTCAAGACCTGTGAGAACATCAAAGGGGCAAAGCATACTGAGTTCTCCTGATCATTCCTCTTCACATGTTTAGTGTGGGTCTAGAGTGGCAACCTGGTTTCAAGCAACCAGGGCTGTGCCTTGGGAACAGACACCCAGGTAGGCACGCTTTCCTTCTCCTAACATAGCATTAACCCCCCTCCCCCTCCCATGAACTGTTATCCCTTAGGATATGAGGGTCATCACACCCCTTTCTTGAGTCTTCTCAACCCACAGGGACAGATTGTCCCCAATGCATCACTTGGCCTGAGGCTCCAAGCCATGAAGTCATGACTTCTGTGATCAGTGTGGGTTCAGCAAGGGGATCACTGTGGAAGACAGCATGTGAACCCTGATCCTCCCCTAGTAAACTTAGCCCCTAACACTCCTCAGTTCTATCTTTCTCTGCTGCCCTCTTCTGTGGTTTCATACTTTTTTGTTCCTCTTAGAGCTCTTACTCCTATGTACTGTCCATCTTTTTGTGCTCATCAAGTCTAATTTCCTCCTAAAAACTTGATCTCTTGGCCCTTCTACAAGGCTGGCTGCTTCTTTCCTTTCTTCCTCTTCACACACAAGGGTTCAGGAGGAGGAGTTGGAATAATTCTCCCCCCACCCATAGCCACTTTAGCCTCTCCTTCTGCCACCATCATTTAGCACTCACCTTCTTCCCCTTTAAAATTCTATCTCTCCTATCCACGATCCTTATTGCTTTCATCTCTGGACCATCAAGTCACTTTTCCTCTTTCCAGGGAAGTTCATCCCTTGGCCTATAGTATTCTCTACCACAACTCTATCCCTTCAAACACTCTTATTATCAATTCTTTAATCTCCCCAAATCCCAAAACCTGGTCTCTAGTCTATATAAATCAAGGATAGGAATGGTTGTTATACCTTAGACATCACTTCCACTCCCAACCTTGCTCACGGCTCAGGGGACAGAATTCCTAGGTATATTCTACATGACTATCTTCTCCTCTGGTCTAGTATATGAATCCTTCCATGCCTCCCAATCCTGCATGAATTTCTGTCCACATCTTTCCATAATTCTTCATGGAGTATGTATCTAAGGTGCTAGAGGCTTTCTCTGAGTCTTATAAAATTCGCACAAAAGATGGTAGAATAACAGGAAAAAGTACAGCCAAACTCTCCTCATAATACCTTCAAACCATCTAGAAACACACCAGACTGAATGATGATTAGTAAATCCATGAAAAAACTACAGAGAGTCGTTTTCCAGCCCAGGTTAGCATTAGGAGACAGAGAGGTCTAGAGATACTAGAGATGAGACCTATTTAGTTACAGTTATGCATAGCAGTCAAGCACAGGAACTGAGAGAGAGCCAAGGACTTATACCAGGGTAGGAAGAGGTTCCAAATCCAGAAAAGATGGTCCCAACCTTGTGCAGGTATACAAATAGGTGTTACTTGACAGTTCTGTTTCATCACTATTAAGTTCCAAGTCACAAATTTGGGGTCTGACTGAGACGAAGACCTGCTCCTTAGTGTGATATACTGGGTTAAGGAACACTTGTAAGCCTTGGGTTGTGACTCAAAGAAGGAACAAGTTCAGAGGAAATAGTACCTATGTGACTTTGACTCTAGGAGCAAGGCAGTATATTTCTTAGTATAGGTCTTAGTTTTAGTTTCCAGCCCAGTCTAAAGCCTGTGTAGGGCAATAACTATTTCAAGAATACAGACCACGAAGACAGAC